>NC_132900.1:26214788-26571455 GCF_030463535.1 Salminus brasiliensis
TCCATAATGGTTGTGAAGGTCTGAAGGCTTTTGAAGGTTAACTCCCCGGAGTGCGCTATTTGCTGTCGCGAACGAAGCCTTGCTTTTTAAGCAGGGAAAGAAAACTCCTGTATCCATCACGGTCAGCCTTGTGTCTTTTGTATCTTGCATCTTCCAAGGCTCCGAGATAAGGAATTTAATTAGGACACTAGACAGTGTTTTCCTCAGGGGTGCCTTCAGGATTCGAAAGTCTCGAGAAGAACAACCCAACAGGACTCTCTTTAGTCCTGTAAGTTCATGGGCTTGGTCATATTAATACATTGGGTCATCTAAAGAACACTCAACAGTCTTTGGCTGAGATCTCAGGGAACGCACTAAAGATGCGGCAGTTAGGATCACGCTAACGACTGTGCCGGCAGCGTCCTCAGATCTGCTGATAAAATGGCCTGAGCCTGCGCTGGCCTGGAAAACTCAGGACCAGATGAAGAACTTGTGTTTCCCAGCCAGACCCCAAAGGCATCATAAAAGATTCACACGACCTGTCCACATTTCTCCACTTCGCTTTTTTCCTTCCTGCTCTCATCCCCGAGTGGGGAGCTGGGTAAAAGCACCGATTTACAGCGAAGAGGCGAGCCTGGCCTCTGGGAACGAGCTCGGAAAGAGCAGTTTTATTTGAGGCCAATGTATTAAGATTTTTAGCGATTTCATAAAACATCATATAACATCTAAGCCACTATTTCAGCAGCTCTACTGCTTTCGGAAGCTGGAAAAGGGGTTAATGGAGAAGACTTTAAGGCCTGGATATTTTTTATATATATTTACAGATATATAAGACTTTTAAAAATGCTGTGTAGCTGTCTGTTAGCATTCATGTTGGTGGGATTTTACAGCACATTTTACCTCTCTGACAGCATATATCTATACCTCTGAAAGTGCTAGCGCCCCCTACTGGATATGGGAAAAAACAGAATAAATCAGTTTCAATTCATATTCATATTTATCCATATGTAATAAGCTGCTCTTTCAGTGATCAAATGTGAGCTAGTGCCCCCTACTTGGTCTGGCAAAGAACACAATACAAAAGATTTGGTTCAATGTGATTTGTTAATATTTACCCATATATATATATATATATATATATATATATATATATATATATATATATATATATATATATATATATATATATATACCCATGGCTCCCCCTCCACTGCCATTTATTTTTAAATGAGGCCTGATAGAGAGCAACCAATAAGAAAGGATGTCTTTCGGCTGCCAGTTTTTACACAACTATAGACAAATCAGTTGAGACATGTTTAGTGCCCAAACCAGGCTACGTCAGCTCTACACCGGAGTGTCATGACAACCTTTTCTTTTAGTCCTAGATCTATCTAAGACTATGACCAGGCAAGATCAAGCTAAGACAAAGTCTAAAGAGGTCTAAGACCAATTAAAGAGCACAACCAAACGAGAGTGAGGTTGAGTTAATATCGAGTCCTGGAGGTCAAGTCTAGACCGAGTCCAAATGACAGTGAGGCTGAGTCAAGGCAGAGTCTAAATGAAAGGTATTGAATATATACTCATATATAATAAGCTCCCTTTCCACTGATCGAAAGCTAGCTAGCGCCCTCTACTGGGTCTGGCAAATAATATGCTAAAAACATTTCAATTCAGCATGTTTTCTTCATATTTACCGCTACGTAAAATAAGCTGTTCATCCACTTACAGAACGTGAGTTATCCACCCGTACCGCAAACGCGTCTGTTTACAAGCATTCTGATTTGTCCTAATTTAGCTCAAAAAACTTTGTGTGTTGTTCTCAAGTGTCCCCTTAAAGCAGAGGAAATTTGCCCAAACAGCGCAACGATTCACTCATTTCCCCCTGAATCATCCACTTAAACCCAAATTCCTTCAATCAGCACCGGGCCGCATTTGCGTGCGTACCACCCCGCCTCTAATAAACATCCAATCAGCCGCATCCCGTTGAGGCTTCCGAGGGTAACCTTGTCAACAAATAAGTATTGATCTCCTCCACCGCTTGCCTCTTCAATACGCCAGAGAGCAGTTTTGTGTGGCGGAGAAAAGCTGCAAGTGTTGGGCGTGTTGTGTCAGATAACACGCTGGGGGAACGTTCTGCTTCCCTCGAGCGCAAAGTTAATGGAGCTTCCCGCGCTAATGCTCCGGCACCTGCGATCTGTCGCCTTCCAAAGCCTCCATCTCCAGAGTTATCACCACCCGGCTTTGTGGCCCAGCGGGATCCTCCTAACACTGCAGATTACGCACGGCGCCACAGAAAACACATCAACGTTCCTGCGTGCTTCTCTGCGACACAAGAGGTTATTAGCTTTTCGAGTGCGCGCTATTTAGCCTGTGGTGAATCATTAATGGAGATGCAACTGAAGTGCTGATTCTCTAAATTGTCCAAACAGGCATCTCCTCAAATACTGATATGAACAGTATTGAAAGGTTGCTTTAGAGCCACTGCGCCGGGATTAATTATGCTGAGATCTTAGAGACCTTGGAAAACCTCACTTCACTTTCCTTATCTCTATTAAAATAAAGGAAATTGATGATGTATGCAAAACATGCCCTTCAATTCCTTATTCATGCAGTCCACATATGGAAATGAAGCGCGTTTTGAATTCACTGCATTTGTGAGGTTATTAAAACCTGCATTTAAACAGACGCCTACAGCAGTTTAGCTTTACCTATTCATGTGGAAGTCAGAAGGAGTGCTTTTTAAACGAGGCCTGACAGAGACCGACCAATGAGAATGGACGTCATTTACATGTATCTGTTTTAAAAGAACAGCAGCAGACAGTTTTTACACAACTACAGACAAATCAGCCAAGACATGTTTAGTGCCCAAAACCGGGCCACGTCAGCTCTACACCTGTGTGTCACCACAACCTTTTCTTTAAGTCCTAGATAAGTGCAAGACTATGACTAGGTAAGATAGAGTCTGAGATCAAGCCAAGACAAAGTCTCATAAAGACCAAGTAAAGAGCACAGCCAAAAAGGAGTGAGGTTGAGTGAAGATCAAGTCCAAATAAGAATGAGAAGTCTAGATCACATCCAATGAAAGTGAGGGTGAGTCAAGGCAGAGACCCAATGAAAGCGAGGGTGAGTCAAGGCCGAGACCCAATGAAAGCGAGGGTGAGTCAAGGCCGAGACCCAATGAAAGCGAGGGTGAGTCAAGGCCGATGCCAAATGAAAGCAAAGCTGAGTCAAGACCGAGGCCAAATGAAAGTTTGAGAATGAGAATTTCCCCACTGTGGGACTAATAAAGGATAATCTTATCTTATCTTATCTTAAGTGAGGCTGAGTCAAGGCCGAGGCCAAATGAAAGTGAGTGTGAGTCAAGGCAGAGGCCCAATGAAAGTGATGTTGAATCAAGACCGAGGCCAAATGAAAGTGAGGGTGAGTCAAGGCAGATGCCAAATAAAAGCAAGGGTGAGTCAAGGCCGATGCCAAATGAAAGTGAGGGTGAATCAAGACCGAGGCCAAATGAAAGTGAGGTGGAGTCAAGGCCGAGTCGAAATTAAAGTGAGGTGGAGTCAAGGCAGAGTCGAAATTAAAGTGAAGTGGAGTCAAGGCCGAGTCGAAATTAAAGTGAGGTGGAGTCAAGGCAGAGTCGAAATTAAAGTGAGGTGAGGTGGAGTCAAGGCAGAGTCGAAATTAAAGTGAGGTGGAGTCAAAGCAGAGTCGAAATTAAAGTGAGGTGGAGTCAAAGCAGAGTCGAAATTAAAGTGAGGTGAAGTGGAGTCAAGGCAGAGTCGAAATTAAAGTGAGGTGGAGTCAAGACAGAGTCGAAATTAAAGTGAGGTGGAGTCAAGGCAGAGTCGAAATTAAAGTGAGGTGGAGTCAAAGCAGAGTCGAAATTAAGGTGAGGTGGAGTCAAGGCAGACTCGAAATTAAAGTGAGGTGGAGTCAAGGCCGAGTCGAAATAAAGTGAGGTGAGGTGGAGTCAAGGCCGAGTCGAAATAAAGTGAGGTGAGGTGGAGTCAAGGCCGAGTCGAAATTAAAGTGAGGTGCGGTGGAGTCAAGGCAGAGTTGAAATTAAAGTGAGGTGGAGTCAAGGCAGAGTCGAAATTAAAGTGAGGTGGAGTCAAAGCAGAATCGAAATTAAGGTGAGGTGGAGTCAAGGCAGAGTCGAAATTAAGGTGAGGTGGAGTCAAGGCAGAGTCGAAATTAAAGTGAGGTGGAGTCAAAGCAGAGTCGAAATTAAGGTGAGGTGAGGTGGAGTCAAGGCAGAGTCGAAATTAAAGTGAGGTGGAGTCAAGGCAGAGTCGAAATAAGAGTGAGACTGAGTGAAGACTAAGCCCAAATAAAAGTGAGACCAAGTCAAGGCTGAATCCAAATAAGAGTCCAGATGAGAGTTAGACTGAGTCAAGAGTAAGGTCAAGAATAGCTTTCTGTGATTTATGTCATCTTTAAGCTCAATAATCTAAAACGTGTGTGTGGTGTAGATGTGCTTATGTGAAAGTACACAGGGGTCCAGACTGACCTGTGCTGCTCTGTATGGTCCTGACTGTAGTGGTGGTCCGTGGTGGTGATGCGGGTAGTAGTGGTCCGTCGTCATCCTGAGAGCAGCCCTGGTCTATGGCACGGACGTAGCTGTGGCTTCGCATCCGAAAGCATCCGGGCACCGGCAGGTCCAGAGCATCCACTGCCTGTGACTCCATCTCACTGAACACACTCTCACACACCGCCTCGATCTGACCATTCACCTCCACTTCACTCACCTTCAGCCCAACCCAGGAGAAGAGTAGGAGAGAGGAGGAGAGAAGAGAGGGGAGGAGAGGACAGAAGATAAGAGATGACAAAGGAAGAAAAGTGAGGAAGAGATGAGATAAAAGAGAAAAAAGAGGAGAATGGAAGAGAAGAAAAAGGAAGAGAAGAAAAAAAAAGGGAAAATAATAGACGAATAGACAAGAAAGGAAGAGACGAAAAGAGAAGAGAAGAAAAGAAAAGAGACAATATGAGCAGAGAAGAGAGGAGACCAGAAGAGCAGAGAAGAGCAGAGAAGAGAGGAGAGGAGACCAGAAGAGCAGAGAAGAGAGGAGACCAGAAGAGCAGAGAAGAGCAGAGAAGAGAGGAGAGGAGACCAGAAGAGCAGAGAAGAGAGGAGACCAGAAGAGCAGAGAAGAGAGGAGACCAGAAGAGCAGAGAAGAGAGGAGACCAGAAGAGCAGAGAAGAGCAGAGAAGAGAGGAGAGGAGACCAAAAGAGCAGAGAAGAGACGAGATGACACGGAAAGAGCAGAGAAGAGAGGAGAGAAGAGGAGAGGAGAGGAGAGGAGATGAGACGAGACGAGACGAGACGAGACGAGAAGAGCAGAGAAGAGAGGAGACGAGACGAGACAAGATGAGACGAGAGGAGCAGGGAAGAGAAGAGAGGAGAGGAGATGAGAGGAGACGAGACGAGAGGAGCAGAGAACAGAAGAGACAAGGCAAGACGATTAAAGAAGAGAAGAGACAAGACAAAAAGAGCAGAGAAGAGAGGAGACGAGAAGAGATGATAAAGGAAGAGAATAGAAAGGAAAAGAAGAGAAAAGAAGAGAAGAGAAGAGAAGAAAAGAGAAGAGAAGAAAAGAAAAGAGAAGAGAAAAGAAGAGAAGAAAAGAGAAGAGAAGAAAAGAAAAGAGAAGAGAAAAGAAGAGAAGAAAAGAGAAGAGAAGAAAATAGAGGAGAAGAAAAGAGAAGAGAAGAGAAGAGAAGAGAAGAGAAGAAAAGAGAAGAGAAGAAAAGAGAAGAAAAGAGAAGAGAAGAAAAGAGAAGAAAAGAGAAGAGAAGAGAAAAGAAGAGAAGAGAAAAGAAGAGAAGAAAATAGAGGAGAAGAAAAGAGAAGAGAAGAGAAGAGAAGAGAAGAGAAGAGAAGAAAAGAGAAGAGAAGAAAAGAGAAGAAAAGAGAAGAGAAGAGAAGAAAAGAGAAAAGAAAAGAAGAGAAGAGAAAAGAAGAGAAAAAAATAGAGGAGAGGAGACAAGAAGAGCAGAGAAGAGACAAGAAAAGAAAAGAAGAGAAAGGAAGAGAAGTGAAGAGACGAGAAGAAAAAATAAGAGAAGAGAGGAGATGCGAAAAGCAGAGAAGAGGAGAGACAAAAAAGGAAGAGAAGAAGGGAGAAGAAAAGATGAGTGATGGGAATTACAGAGAAGAGAAGTGTGTGTGGGGGGGGGGAGATAAAAGAGACGGGAACACAGAGAGGAGACCATCATTAGCCTGCTTTAGCTTTAGCTTTAATCAGAGACAGACATAAGTGTGTTTGTGTAAAAGTCCAGGAGGGAGAGTGGGGTCCTTCATATAGAACTAGAAGTGAATGTGGGTCAATACAACACAAACAGGGACACAAATCTACAGTGACACAATACACAGAATTGTGGACACTTGGTTAATCTAGGTTTTTGCATTGGAAAAGACTAAGGGTGCGTCCCAATGGTTTTGGCAGGTTAGTACACAAAATATTAAGAAACTAATTAATTGTGCACTAAATAAATTAGGAAGTGATAAAGTGTTGCTATGACAACATATGTTTTTTCCCTTTCCGTTTTGCACTGCATTGTGGGACAATAGTGTCCATCGAAACCATCCTCAGAAACCGGTTGTAACTATAGTTAGTATGCAACTGGGACGCACCCTAACAGGCTTCATTCAGTATTTAAAGCTGCGGCTACCACACATGTCCAAATGTTTACAGACACATTTCTTCTGAAATCAAGGGAATTAATAGTGATGATGCCAGTGAGCTACTATACCACGTGGGAGACTTGGCATTCAATTCCTGGCCTGGGTGACTATGCTGCCCTCCACCAATAAGAGTCCTTGGGCAAGACCCCTAACACTACATTGGCCCACCGCTGTAATACGAGTGAACGAATACGAATGACCTTGTAAGTCGCCCTGGAGAAGAATGTCAGCTAAATGATGTAAATGTAACTGTAAGTGCTGCAGGAACAGCCTGTACTCTTCTCAAATTGCTTTTCTTGGATGTTGGAACATTGCTGTGCATTCATTCGATTGCATTCAGCCACACAAGAGCATCAGCAACACTCCAACTCATCCCAAAGGTATTGGGTGGAGCTCTATCACTCCTGAGAACTGCACAGCAGAACACTGGGGGCTTTACACCACTCTAGCCCATGCTTGCCTTTGGGCTTATGGATCTGTTCTATGGCTTTTCTATGTCAGCAAGTAGTGCAAAGAAGAATGGTGTCTAGATACTTTTGGACATAGTGTTTTTCACCAGTGAAAAGCACAGTCTTGGGGTACAGATGGGACAGTGGAGTGGAGGGATAGATGAGGAGTGTGGAGAAATCTGGTACACTGAAACAATGTGCATTGAATTAACTGTGGATCATTTGCAGCTTAATAAAATATATAAACACAATTTAATAAAGTATATATACAGCATTCATGCGCAAACAATGCACACGTCTGGATCAAGTAAACTCAACACAATGCTTGTGTTGCAGTGTTGGGGTGGGCTATGTTTGGTTTGTAAGGGCCTACTGTTAAACAAAGCTCATAACCATTCCCTAATCACACAGGAGAGCTTGAGGGACTACCAGATGTCTGCGTGTACTCTCTTTTTTAGAAGGTCTGAGGTGTTTTCTTTTCAAAAATATTTACAGTACAAGCTGTTAAAACTGAATGAAAGATCTGAAGGTACTTTGTACTTTCCTACATCTGAAGACCTGTGCACTTGTAAAGGAACTCAGTACCAAATCAGTCCCAGCACCAGTAATGTCCTTGAACAGAAAACCTGTTGATTCAAAATACACTTACAACAGAAGTCAACGGACAGATCTCTCTTAGGTCTTTGACATCAAGCCATTGGCTTCCACGCCAACCGGCCATCACATTAAAACCACTGAAAACATCTGGCTCCAAAAACCACCAGGCTCCAATGATATCTGTCAAGGGCTGGGATCATATGAGCTATCTAGTGAACAGTCCGTTTTTAAAGTTGAAAGTTAAAATTGGCCACATTGGAAACAGACCAAATTGTGACGGCTAGACAACTAGGTCAGAGCTTCTTCAGAACGTTAGGCAGGTCTTCAGGGAGTGTTCCTGGTATGCAGTGGTCAGTGCCTACCAAAAGTACTCCAAGGTAGGACAACCGGTGAACCAAGGCTCATTGATGCTAATGTAGGCCACACCTCACAACTTACAGGACTTCTTAAACGATCTGCTGCTAACGTTAGTCTTGGTGCCAGACACCACAGGACACCTTCAGAGATTTTGTGTAGTCCATGCCTCGAGGGGTCAGAGCTGTTTTGGCAGCCCGAGGGGGACCTACACAATATCAGGTAGGTGATTTTAAGGCAGGTGTGTTTTGAGTCAGCAGGTTAACTGTGCACTGAAAAACATCTGGTTGAAATGGCAGAATGAAGGTCATATGTCAACACTGTTAGTTACACACTTATACACAGCATATCCAACAAATATATCTTAACAGAATGAATGAACACTGACTATGGTGATGGCTCAAATTCATCACGCCAGTGGATGAATTGCAGATTGCTTATATGGCTGGCTCTGACTGAACTACTTAGGCCGGTTTGGAGGTTTGACCTTTCTCCCCTCCTGCACCCTGATGGGGGGGCGGGGGCACAAACCTGGCTGATGGTGCTCATAGCCCTCATGTAGCTCTCATTGCGTGAGCGGTATTGGGGCGAGGCGAGGAGTGCTTTGGGGTCCAGACTCTCCAGGCTGCGATTGATGGAAACTTCACTCACCGCCCGCAGGTAAGAATGGCTCCGGATCTGCAGCTTCGGAGAGTGCTCTGATGAAATGCTGCACAGAAGAAGAGAGAGAGAGATAGAACCTTGCATCATGCAAATGGTAAACAGAAAACACTGGTTAGATACCAACAGCAAACCAGCATATGGAAATCAAAGCAACCACCTAGCAACATCATATCAACCATAAGAGATACTATAGCAGCCACCTTGAACAGCATAGGAACAACCTAGAGTATAAGTATATAGCTAACTAGCTATTGGCACCCTACCAATCATCTAACAACAACCTAGCAACAACCTGGGACCCCACAGTAATGTTTTTTGAGGCTGTATCTGATACCATACCATTTTAACAGTTTAAAAATTGTGGCTGAATAGTGACTTTTGCTTTATTTTATTTATTTAATTAACTTTATTAAATGAAAATATTTGAAACAAAGCTGGACTTTATAGTGTCCCGATCTCAACCATGCTCCAGTCGCAAGCTGACCTGATAGCCTCGAGCCAACACACCAGACACAAGCAAGTCACAATGCACTGATTAAGCTTTGAAACCCCTGGCCCGGGGCAGGAGGAGGAAATTTCGCCGGAAGGCGACGGAGGAGTGTATTCTCCTTTCCGCCACAGAAGTGCATTCTCCTTTCTGCACATGCTCAGTGCAGCTCCGCCATGTCAAAGCCGCTCCGCTTCGTCAGTCCGAGCGGGGGCCGCAAAACATGCTCACACATCAAACGCTAAAAACACTCCTGCATTACGTACAGATGTCTTTAAATAGACAGAGAGAGAGAGAGACTATCTGGCAAGACCATGCCTAAGAAGAAACAGCTAAACTCACTTAAGGCCTTAAGGCCACCCACACACAGCTCAACACACATGCACACACACACACACACACATACATTGCTGACAGGCAGACACCTTGCATCCAGCTGCAGCATCAGCAGCAGGCCAAGCATCAGTGAAAGCTACACACACACACACACACACACACAGTCTTGAGTCATGTAAAACTATATTTGTAGGATACTTTTATTATTGTTATTTATTTATTTGTATTATTTATTTATGCATTCATAAAGTAAAACAATCATTAAACTAATATGTAATTTGATGTGTTTATAAAAATATGATAAATATATTTTACGTTTTTTATTTTAAATGTACTTTATTTTTACTTTTTTTGTACTTTATTTAGTTATAAATAAAAATAAACCTAAAAAATTAGTTTCTTCATATGGAGCTGTTATATTATGATCATAGGTATATATGTGTGTATATATGTGTACTTTATATATATATATATATATGGCCCCCACAAACACATACACACACACATGCAACCAACCATTCTAAAAGCACTGCAGGCCAGTCCGCCCCCGCGGGACCCCCCTCCCTCTCCCCTCGCTCTCCTGGAGAGCAGTTTGGGTAAAACTTGGAGAAAAGAGCCCCAGGACAAAGACGGAGGCGGGGGAGTTAGAGACTCTGCGGGTTTTGATTAAGCGTGATGTCATCGGTGTGGAATAAGAGGATAAATCTGCCTCTTTCGGTTACGACTCTTTCCCTCGATTGGCCGGTTCCTGCTGAGCCCAGTCGCCCGTCTCGCTGGATTGGCTGCTCTTTGGCCGCTCCCTACGTCAGCTGCCCCTGATGACACATGATGCGTCACACACTTCCTGCTACGAGGAGAAAACTACTCATCATTCAGAGAAGAGTGTTTAATCATCAAATTAACACATCCTAGCTGATACCTGATCCCATTATTAACACGCTCCATAAAACAGAACTCACGCCTCGCCTTGTTCAGCGGCTTCATCAGAAACCATAGTAAACAATAAACATAAGGGCTGAACCACATGGAGAGAATGCTGTGTTGTTATATTACTGATTGGATGTGAAATCACAGAACAACCTTGATGGGGTCATGCGAATACCTTGAGCCCTCAAAACATCTGCAGAAACTGGAGTCTGGGCCGAACGCTGGTTAGAGGGTTCTTTGCCCTTCTGCTGTCTTCTGTAACATCAGTACCACAAACGTCAATTCATAACTGACATACTGGGCATTCCTAATACATACTGGTAATACCTGGGGCAGAGAAGAAGCTCCTCTAGTAATCACTGGTAGTGCAGAAGGGATGGGGAGCAAGAAGTAACTGCCCTATTCACCATAATTAGTATGTAACACTAATTAATCCCAGTTAACCAATTAACACCTATTAATCCTTTCCCCTGCACTGATATACTGTAATTTGTAGTAGAGACTAATATTCTGTTATCTGCCTTTAGATATGGTGCCCATGACATTTATGAATATTCATAATATAATTATATAACACATGTTATAATTTTATTTTATAATAATAATAATAATAATAATAATAATGTATTTCAATAATTACAGGCTGTAGTCCATCTGTTTCTCTGCAGAGTTTGTTAGCCTCCTTTCACCCTTTCTTCAATGGTCAGGACCCCACAAGACCAACACAGAGCAGGTATTATTTGGGTGGTGGGTCATTCTCTGCACTGCAGGACACAGTCATGGTAGTAGTGTGTTAGTAGTGTGTGTTGCACTGGTGGTATGAGTGGATCAGACACAGCAGTGCTGCTGGAGTTTTTGAACATCCAGCCAACAGCATCCTGTGGGCAGTAATGAAGGACTAGAAGATGACCAACACAAACTGTGCAGCAAAAGACAAGCGTCTGTCTCTGTCTTTACATCTACAAGGTGGACCAGCTAGGTAGGAGTGTCTAACAGAGTGGACAGTGAGTGGACAGACACAGTGTTTGGAAAAAAATCCAGCAGCACAGCATCACCATGTCAGTCCGTGTCATGGCAGTGCTGAGAATGACCCAGCGCCCAAATACTACCTGCTCTGTGGTGGCCAGTCCTGTGGTCACCCTGATCATTGAAGAACAGGGTGACAGGAATGCTAATAAGAAAGTTTGCAGAGAAACAGATGGATAGTGTCTGGAATTATAGAACTACTAAGTCATACTATTCTGATTTGACTGTGTATATGTTGTGTGTGTATATATAGATATAGATAGATAGATAGATAGACAGACATATAGACAGATATATAGGCAGAGAGATGAGCTACACAGTGAGATAAACAGCCAGACAGACAAATAGACCTATAGATGGACCCTTACCCCCTCCAGCTCGACAGCCTGTGCATTTCCACTGGCTAGAGGATCAGCATCTTACATATTTGACGTCTCTCTTTGCAGCACATAAACTGCCCTGTCTGACATTCTGCTGTACAAACAAGGAGACAGTTCCTGTAGGCTGAGAGCGTGTGATTCTACACAATGCGAGAGAATAGGACACTGCACACGCTGTCTTTTATGACAACAAGTTATATATGCGATTTAATGACCTTAGCCCGACTATACCAGTCTCTCAAGACTGGCTACAGCGCATGGCTGTCACTATGGCAACCCCAAATTGACTTAGCCACAGGTCTGGACACCACCCCCATAACAGCGTGTGTTTCGGTGCGCTGCTCTCATTAAAACGGATCCGTACATACCGTCCACACATTACTGCTTGTAAATGTGAGTCTGGTTGGGGGGGGGGGGGGGGGGGGGAGGGGATGCAGGAAAATCTATGTGGACTTGTGAGGATCCAGAAAGCACTTTACCTGCAACCCCAGAGTCAAACATGGAAAATGTGTTTTATGATGTGAACGCAGCACTTTTAAAGAAGTCCCTTTGAGAATAATGGCTAATTAAGAGTAATTACTGGCACAAAACTCGCTGCGCTCTCTTAATTAAAAGCGCGCGTGCGTGCGCTCCTGGCTGCCTGCGTTTCTGTAGTGACTGATATTCAGGCTGGAGGAGGCACACCTGAAGCCCTGCTGTCTCTACACAGCAGAAACAGTACTGTGATCGCTGGATCATAGCAATGTTACGCGTGAATATGCAGATCGTAGGTATTCAAATCTGGACCTAGAGTGTAATCTCTGGTAGTTTGCAAGATATGCCATGGGAGGACATGGGGGCAGTGGTGGCTCAGTGGTTACAGTACTGGGCTATTGATTGGGTCTGTTGAGCAAGGACCCCAGAGGCCCTTAACCCTTAACCGATGGCTGCCCTCCACTGCGGGCATGTGTGCTGACTGTCACTGTGTGTGTTTGATCACTAGTGTGTATGTGAGTGTATCACTGCATGAAGGGGTTAACACAAATGGTGAATATGGCTGTCTTTGTCTACATGGGGGTGTTGGGGGTTGGGGGGCTCGTCATTGCACTTCTCATTTAGGCTTACTGGCGTTGTTTTACTTTTGAGTGCATGGCAAACTACACATTCTCACTCTCCTCACATGTCCTGAGCCATTGGCTGGGTTGTCTCTATAACCCAGACCAACTAACCCAGTGTATGAAACACCTAAAAACTACCCAGTGCAGTGGACCTACCCAATGAAGTGACCCAGCAGGCTCACCGTAGCAGTTTGTACAGTGCACAGCTGCTTGAAAAAATTACTAGTGGAATTCAAATGGTTCCACTGAGTGAATTACATACCAGTCAGTCATACATTGAAACCATTGACAGGTGAAGTGAATAACATTGATTATCTGGTTCCAGTGGCGCCTGTCAAGGGGTTGGATATATTAGGTAGCATGGGAGAGGTCGGTTTATAAGCAGGAAAAATGTAGTACAGATCTGAGCCACTCTACCAAGGACCAAATTGTGACGTCTAGACGACTGGGATATCCAAAACATCAGGCAGGTCTTCCTCAGTTCCTGGTATGCAGCGGTCAGTGCCTACCAAAAGTGCTACAAGAAAGGACATCCGGAAAACCAGAGACAGGGCCATGGGTGTCCACAGCTCACTGATGTGATCCATGGAGGCCCCACCTCACAACTTACAGGACTCTGTAAAGGATCTGCTGCCGATGTTAGTCTTGGCACCAGATTACACAGACATTGGCCTTGTGGGGTCCACGACTTGAGAGCTCAGAGCTGTTCAGAAGGCCCGAGGGAGACCAACACAATATTTGAAAGGTGGTTTTAATGTTATGTTCTTTCAATAATATCTTAAGACTGGGTTACACTAGCATTTCCAAAAGCAACTTTGCTCACTTCCACGTCTTCTGAAACCATCAAAAATCATCGTTTTTCCTCCATATGTGCAGTCAGCCACGACAGTGAGGGGATTAACACTGTGCGGGACTGTATTAGCTGGTAGGCTAATTCCTCAGCACCAAGCAAACCTGCGTGACCTCCATAAACAGGACGCTAGTGCCCAGGGCAAGCAGGGTCAGAAAGCGAAGCAAGCTGTCTTAAAGGATTTACTATCCTTCTGCACCCCTCAACAGCAAGGAAGGGAATCTGGTGCAGGTCAGTTCACATAAACTCGTTTGCATAATACTGACAGGTTCTGAGCGTCATGCATTATTAGCATTAGCAATGCAGCACCAATAGGTTAAGCTAGGGTGACCACATTTTTTTTTAGACCATAGAATGTGTATATGTGGGGGTGGGAGGGCCTTAAATACCTTTGAAAACATGCAACGTCAATTCATTTACATATATAACATATAACTTTATTATATGTCTGTATGGCCAAATTGTCTCCTTTTAATCATCTTCTTTTATTTTCATAAAAAAAAAAAACATAATAAATACATAATACATAATAAAAGTAGCTAAAACACTTTCAGTCCTGGTCTGTACAGCAGTGTGTGATTAGATCACTGATTTGGACATTTCATAATATTTGGTGCACTTGGGTCCTAAAACCTTATATTTTTGTTTTTTTTATTTATGACATAAAGTGACATGGGAAGTTGTTCTTTGTATTTTATTAGAATCACCTGATTACATTTATGTTTACATTGAAGGCATTTAGCAGACACACTTATCCAGAGCGACTTCAATGTAATATTCAAAATATGCTTAGCTTATTTGTTGCTAGAGTCCAGAAGATCCCTCTAAGCTTTAATGCTACTAAATACGGAGTATGGAGTAGTATGTAGTAGTGGAGTAGTATAGTATGGAGACCAAAGTACTCAACACTACTCAAGACTCTACCTAAGTAATCTCAGAAGAGGTGGGTCTTCAGTCTGGGTTTGAAGACAGTGAGCGACTCTGCCGTTCGGACACTCAGGGGATGTTCGTTCCACCACCTCGGTGCCAGGACAGAAAAAATACCTGGACGCTTGTCTTCCGTGGATCTTAAAAGATGGCGGGTCAAGCTGAGCCATACTTAAAGCTCAAAGGGCTCTTGGTGTATGCTATCAGGTATGGAGGGGCCGGCCCATTCTTGGCTTTGTAGGCCAACTTCAGGGTTTTGAATCTGATGCAGTGCGGAGAATGCAAGAGAGAACGGTGGTTTGTTTGTTTCGTTGCCTCCTACAGGCGCAGAAGAAGCTGGATTGGATGAATGGACCAAAAGAAATGCTCCAAAATTATTTGGAATCAAATCTTTTTACACTGACTTCCATTCAGTCCAATGCAGTTTGGAGATGCAAGGTTTTTGCAATGTTTGTGAAGATTTAAATGTTTAAAGCTGTGAACATCAGCACACTGAAAATGAGAAGAATATAGAAGTAAAAGTAAAAGCAAAGCAAATTCCTGGACATTTTACACAATGTAGAATTCCTAAATTTTCAGATCCCAAAAAGAGGACATGTCAGAGAAAAAAGAGGACGTCTGGTCAGCCTAGTGAAGCTAATTATTCATTTAAACTTCATTTAAACAAAGCTCTCTATGGTGCATAAGTCAGACTGATTCCCAGAGAGCACAGAGTCAACCCGTAGCCTACGGAAGTCACACAAAAAATGCTAGAGGCCAATCACATTAATTAGCATGGATTCATTTGCAGGTAGAAAACCCATACTTTCGCATACATTTGCCTTCTTCTACCAGTCTTCAAGACAACCCTACATCCAAAAATGCTAACATCTCTAACACTGAATGACAGCTTAGCATGACTCATTTGCATATAGCTAATCCCTTTCGTTCCTTAGCATTTAGCAGTGCTTAGCATAAGTGGCGGATAGCTTTCCATTGATGTATTTCCAGTCCACATATCACATCATGCGAGTAAAATAAAAAAGGAGAGATGCTGGGCTGCTCAATTACAGGCTGTGGACTACCGTGATCAATTTTGCTGAGGCTTTATTGCCATGACCATTAACAAAGCATGTTTTCTCCACCCTGAAGAAGGTTTCAGAGAAACTAAGTAAATAAAATGCAGCTTGAGTTTTAAGTTACGGCTTCAGATCTGCAAAAATCCAATTAGAGGCATGCTATCTGCTGTACGCAGCACAGAGCAGTTCGTACCTGATCCAGCTAATCAGCCAATTATCAAGCCTCCTTAAGTCGGATGAGGAACTGTCAAAGAATACCTGAAACTTCGGGAATTTGGACCTTCAACATATCGTCGTAGTAGGAGAGAGACTGTATGACTGTACACAGAAGTGTGTGTTTGCTCAAGCTGGATCAATTTGGCAACCCGGCACGAACCCAGTTGGGGTGGGTTAATGGGTTGACCCCATTGTGTTGGATTGTGGGTCTTAAAATTAACCGTACATACGCTATATGTCCAAATGTTTGTGGACACCCCTTCTAATTAATGCATTCAACCACTTTAGGTTGCTGACAGAGATGTGTGAATGCATGCAAACCTAGCTTGTTTAGTCCCTGTAGAGAAGTTCTGGCAAAAAAAATAGGACTCTCTGGAGCAGATAAACAGGAACCTATTGGCACCATGCCAAATGCCAGGCATGGACTAGAGGGGTATAAAGCCCCCCCAGCATTGAGCTGTGGAGCAGTGTTATGTGAAATGATGGTTGGTGCTCCATCCAATACTTCTGGGATGAGTTGGGGAGTTTAATATGAGGTGGGTTGGTGATCATGCAACACTCTTGTCACTGAATGCAGTCAAATCTTTACAGGCAAAGTCGTCCCGGGACGGTAAGACAGTTACTTCAACAAACGCAGGTTAAAACTTTTTTAATACCCTTAATACCCCTTTGGAAAAAACAATGAATGGGCAGTTGTCCCAATACTTTTGTCCATAGAGTACTTAACTTGGACTGGGGTTCTGGGTTGCTTCTCCTTTAAGCTAGATGTCCAAACACCCCCTGGGGAGGAATGTTTGTAGGACTGAGAGTTAGAACTGTGTAGAAGTGTAGAAGAACCTACCTTTTCAGGAACCCTTTTACTTAATGGTTCTTTAAAGAACCATTTTTAAAAACATATGACTGCATGAGAACCTCAGAAGTACAAAGATGTTCTCAAGCTTAAGGCAGTACAGCGCACTTACTTCAGCGTGGTCATCTCGGTCAGGGATGGCTGGGTGGCTTTGAGGTAGCTGGCCCGTCGCGCCTGCATCTTGGGCGAGGGTTTGGGGCTTCCATCCGAGTCGCCGCTGTCGTCTTCCGCCATGGCCTTGACATAGCTCCCGCTGCGCATGCGCCGGCACGGGATGTCCTCATCCTTCCCCAGCGGGAAGCCTCCCCACTCATCCTGAGGCACCTGTGGGGTCAAAGGCGACGTGGCATCATACATCTCCGCCAACGACTGCATGTGGTCAACCGCGCCAACCTCTGCATGCTTGTCACACACACACACAGACACACACACACACCCCGTACGTGGCTCCCTGCATTCAGTGGGCAGAGGTAATTAACGAGGCTGCCGGTGTGAGCTCGCATGATTAGGCTAACGATGCCTCCCTGGGTATCACAGCATCTGTCTCAGCTCCACTCTCTCAGGGCTGAAGCTCATCAGCAGATTCTCATTTAAACCAACCCAGACTGGGCCCTTCATACACATAATCCGTGTGTTAATAGGGGTGTAAATCAGGCCCCCTCCCCAAAATGAGCTGATTGCTAAGAGATCTCACCAACATTCAATTCAATTGAAACCTTAAAAACGTTCAATTACAGCCAGAAATTGGTTTAAAAGGGAGCGGCGGTCATTCTTGATCATTCCAGGCTGGGCAGCTCAAGCTGGCTAATCTGGTAAGGTTTGTCCAGTTTGTTTTCATGTAAGTTTCATGGTTGGTCTACCAGCATGACCAACTTCACCAAGCTCGTCAACCAGTGTGTTGACCACCATGCTTGCTGACCACCATGAGCAGCATGACCAAGCTGGTTAACCAGCACAAGCAGCATGACCACGCTAGTCAAGCTGCATTACCAAACTAGTTGACCACCATGAGCATCATGACCATTCAAGCATACCAGCATGATCATGCTCATGGACCAGCCTGATCAGTATGATCACACGGGTCCACCAGCATGACTAGCCTGACCACACTGGTCATGCTAACCAAAATGGCAAACCAGCTTAACTAAACTAGTCAGTAGGACCAGCTTGATGACTGATGTCTGTGTCAGGTTAGTCAGGCTGATAGACTAACTACTCCATTAAACTTGATGGGCCCTGTTTTAGTAATCTTTTGGCGAGCTGTCAATCGCTATCATAACGACGGGAAAAGAAAGTCTTGCGCGGCTCAAAACTCACAAAAGGCATGTACTAGGTCTCTTAATTAATCACGGGTGTGTTTTGGGTGCAACCTGCAATAAACCAATCAGCTTGTCACTCGTCATTCCCTTTAAGAGCCAGGTGTGGTCTGACTTTGGCAAATTGCAAAACGTGGGTGAATGCGCATTGGCCACACGCCTGTGTTGACAATTCACTGGCAAGATAGCAATGAACATCTGACTGTTGATATGTGCCTAGACAGCAACACTCCAGAAATTCACCTGAACTCCCCTCATTTCGAGACCACCAAGTGTCATCGACTACGGCAGCACTAACTGGAAGATGTGATGAGAAGGTCCTGCATTTTAGAGCAGCTAGCAAGGCTAGCCAACCAGTCCAATAGTAAAAACACAAAAGTGAACTCAATCACCGCACACAGCCTGTACTGTAGCTAAATGGCATGATTAGCAACAACGGAGCGACTCCTGTGTGCCTCTGTGCTTAGCGAAGAAGCTAAGGTATGTACTAAGTCTCTGCTTGTGGTGGTTAACCAGCTTGGACCAGACTCTGCAATAGCTTCTTCCCCCAAGCCATCAGACTTCTCAACTCCAGAAACTACACTGATGGATTTTGCACAAATAACTTTACTATCTCACTGGACTCAATATTTATTGCACACTGCATAATTTGCACACTACCCCTAAATTATTTATTATTCTCTGTCTGTACTGTGTTGTGTTGTCTGTCTGCACTTGTACTGTGTTGCACTTGTGTTCTGTATGCACTGTGTCTATGTTGCACCATGGTCCTGGAGGAACGTCGTTTCGTTTCACTGTGTACTCTGTATGTAGTTGAAATGACAATAAAACACATTTGACTTGACTTGACTAACGTAGCAGTTAGCAAGCTGGCTAACTTGCCTACCAAATGTAAAGATGATAATACGGTGTCCTGAATGAAGGCATATCCACATCCAGTCTCTCTTCTGTGAGCTTATTTACGGCCAGCGGGGAAGAAATCTTGGTAAAAAGTTGTGCACGTTGCTACAGCTAGCGACTATGTCATTCTAGGAAGCTATAGAGGTCAATGCACAGTTTGCAAACAACAAACCCAGCAACATTGGTCAGCCACCATTCTTTTTCTTTTAAAAATTATCTTTGAATCTGGGCCACGAACCAAGAATTGAGAACTGAACTGTGAACTGAATCTCTGAGTTTTCGTCATACAATTCAGAAGTAACATTAACAATACCATAGGCCTGCATGGCCTACAATGCTAGTAGCGCCCCCTGCTGGAGAAACCTCAGAATCCAATTGCAACTGCTTTATTAATATATATATAAATATAAAAATATATAATTTTATTTAGCAAGCTCTCAAGCTAGCAAGCACTCCACCTTTTACCTTTTAAGCTACAACCATTGAAGCACTGTCATCGCATCACTGGTCAACCATCGCTAACAGCAGGCCTAACGTACACTGAATGCACAGTTTCAGCCTCAGGTGCACATAAAGCCTCCGATACCTTTTGCACGCTAAGCTGCCCAAACTATCCAGTTTCATCAGCTGCATTCTGCTAGGTCATCTACGTGTCCCTGCCCGGATTTATTAGTCCGACGGTAAACACAGGCATGCACTTTCCTCATGCACTTTGTGTATAGCTGCTCTGTGTGTCAATCAAATGACCCTTTTCTGTCAAAGTAGGCGGTTCTTGGACACAACACAGCAGGCGATCTCTCGACGTCTGGCTTACGAGACTCCTGGTTGCACAAATATGGCTTTCGACCGGATAAACAACACAGCGGGTGGTGTGAGGAGGGGGTTACGGCCCAAAAAGTGAGTGAATACTACTGACACACTGCGGCAATTTGCTGTAACGGTCATATTCGTCTGGCTAGAGCAGCAGATTTCAGACTAGTCACTTTCGATAACGATCTGGGCCTGTATTCATCAGCGTGGGAGTGCGAAACTACGACCGCGCGGTAGTTCTGAGCTGCAACCGTTAGCAGCCAGTTAGCTAACCGTTAACCGTCAGTTACACTGCAATGCGGTACAGGAAAGACAGGGGGCGATATGGCTTCAAATTTTTTCAATTGTTTTTTTTTTTTTTGCTGCACAAAAAAAGACGACGACAATGCTCGTCGCACTAACTACAAATGACAGCATCACTGTGACGAGGGTGGAGTAAGAAGACACAGAGGCTCGCTTAGTCACTTAGGTAATCGGACGCTAGTCGACAGATTTAATGGATTGCAAGACATAACAGTCAGTTGCTGCCGCGCAAAATCCGTTTCTGCTCCGCTCCTGCTCCGAAACGCTCCGCGAACGGCAGCCTGGATCTAAAAGGAGTTTAGAAACTCTCCGAGGCAAACGTCAAACGGAGAGAAAAAAAAAAAGCAGAGAAGAAAACGACCCAGGCACGGTTACGTTAACGTCCGTGTACTCACAGCTCTCGCTCTTAGCGCCCAGTCCAAGTGTCTGCTTGCACGGTTGGTATTGGTGCATCGTGTAGCACACAGCATGGCTGCTCTTTTAGGACGAGAATTTCTCACATGGCGCGGAGCGAAAAAGATCCCACGTTAAAGAATTTCTCCGCTGCTGTGTGAATCACCGCAGAGCTGCCGTTACCGGGGAAACGGACGGGGCCCTGACGTCAGCCGGAGTATAAAAGGCAGTCGGTGGAGGCAGGATGACAGCAGTAACACCGGCTATGTGCCCATGCCCACACACGCACCCATACACACATATATTCACAGACTTATCGCACACACACACACACACACACACATGCACAGACGACACAGACGCTACACTCCACTACGGAGAACACATGAGGAGTTTTCCCTCCGAGCAACAGCAGCAGCAGCAGCAGCAGCAGCAGCAGCAGAAGCAGCTGATCTAAGATCTTCAGCACACTGCACGGAAAGCCCGGCGCAGCGGCTGGAGCTGCCAGCTAACACCATCTCTGATTGTTTAGCTCGTTTAGGGGATGAAAGGCTCCATCCAACATTGTAGCTTCCATTTCCTCTAATTACCACTTTCCCTGAAGCTCTGGGGTTGTCCTTTTTTCACCTTACAATTTCCAAGAGTAGCGCTCTCCTCACCAACACTGCTGAGGCTTTTAGGCTGCGTTCAGTCTACAGTTAGGCAAATTAAGCCTGGGATAACATAATATAAAATCAAGGTGAAATAGACTATATGGACAAAAGTATTGGGACATCTGCTCATTTATTCATTCATATATTCTTTCGTAATCCAGGGTATTACCTGGAGTAACAGAAAAAATGTCCCTACTGTCCATGGGAGGCGCTCTGTTAGACTTAGGAGCATTGCTGTAAGGTGGTGCTATACATATTACGCTCGAACTGATTAAATTAAAACAGCTAATGCTAAATCGCAGTACACGTCAGTACTCTCCCAAATCACATGCGTCCTCTGACACATGCACAAAATCAGCCATCGCCTCTTTTCGAACTGCAGCAGATGCAATGTCAGTCGGCAACCAAGCTTCACACAGGAGTGATGTCGGGAGAGAAAGTGCCATCTAACCATCCGGAGCGAGCAAGGTCAATTGTGCTCTCTCTGGTTCCGGCTGCTGATAGCAAGCAGGATGACCCAGCGGTTGTAAACCAGCGATCCACAGTGGGGATGTCCTGATCTGACCCATTGACTTGGGGTCAGGGGGCCGATCCATGCATTGTTAATGGATCAGGGATCGGCAATGCACTTCTGACGCTTAGGTTTGGTGTAGAAGAGAGCCATTTGGTGTCCTTCAGGTGCCATTAATAGACATGATCCTCAGATGCTGCAGACGAGCGTAACTGTTTTCGAAAGCGACCCTAGACAGAGTTCATCTGGGACATCACTTCAGTGAGCAAGGCAGACCAGGGCTTTATTTGAACTGATAAGTGTGGCAACGTTACCAGTTAGTTAGTTAGTTAGCAGCCAAAACAAAAGCTAAAGCTAGTTCTAATGCTAACTCTCCAGTCCACCTTAAATAGCGCAGCAGTTACACTGTGTACATTTCAACAGCCGAGCGTAACTTGCTGCATTATTTAAGGTGGAACGGAAAATTTGGTGAAGAGAAGAAACTTTAGCTTAGCGTTAGCTCAGAGTCTTGCTGTAGACGTGACACAGCAATACCAAGCAACTCACAGAGCAGCCGGTAAAGAGTGTGTTAGTCAATCTGTCAGAAGAGGAGGATGTGAACTCTTCACTCTTCCGGAAAATGTTGGTGTATTTTCTGCTGGTTTTGTTTGGTTTGACCATGGTCGAAATGTTCTGTTCTAGCAGCGAGAGAACCACTCTCTCTTCTTTAGCTCTAAGCCAGCTCTGAACGGAGCATTCAGAACCGAAGAGGAGGCTAATGCTAAAGCACACGCAAGTAAGTGATCTGACTGCAGAGTTGTGAAGGAGCTGGGAGCTGAATGGTCAAGTAGGTCAGTCAGACTGGACTGTAAGATATGAAACATTATTGAGTTTAAATTAAGTCTGATTTTACTGCTGTTTACTGCTGTGTATTATCACACCTTACCTAAGTTATGGGACTGTATTATTATAGAAGATCAGCGCGGAGAGATTCGGATGGGGGAAACCTTCGGTCGGGACATCCCTAACCCTCGGGTCATAGTGGCAGTGCCCTGGTACACTGGACAGTCATGGTTTGTAGTTAGAAGAAATGCCATGATATTGTTTGTGGCAGCGACACACCAACATGACTGAGAGCTCACAACTCAAACCAAACCTTGGCGAGTTCGAGTTATCCACACACTTACAAGATATCACTATCACGAGTTCATTGTCTGTTCATTTATACTGCTCCTTTAATCTCCCGCCGTTTCTTCTAAGACAAGCCCAAACACACAACACTAACAACATGGAAATAATAAGAGATGCTGGGAAACCCCACACTGAACAACACATGAGACCTTTTATCGGGCCATTCATTTCAGCCCATTTGGTCCGTTTCCATGCTTTCATCCACCAAAATCAGAACCACAAACTCGAGCGAAGCCTTGAAAACTTCTAGAAGTCACTCTCTCTGCGCTCTCTCAAAAACATCATTATGGCTAATTTGGCTGCAGCGTCTACGTGGGATCAACCACTCGCTCGATATCCAAGTGCCATCACACAGTTTTGTTTTTTTTCTCTTTTCTCACATCCGGAACTGTTCGGCGAAAAAGCCCTGTCACTCACAGTTCCTATGGCAACCAGGCTCTGAATTAAGCACTGGGGGGGGGGGGGGGGAGAGAGACGTCAATTACTCTTTGTATTGACAGAACAAGTGTGTGTGTGTGTATGTGTGAGAGAGAGAGAGAGAAAACAGGAGAGATCCTTCCTGCCCAGTTTAGGCTCAAACGCATGTGTGACCGAGGACCCACGTACGAAAAACTGCTCTCAGTTCGTCTCAGTACTTCTGACTGGGCGGTTTGTCAAAGTGATCACCCAGCACCGAAGAGTACCGAAGTGCTGCAGCGGCCTACTGGGATCCTCAACGCCACATTAAGGCCCACTTGACGTCTCATTAAAACGAAATGGGATGTCGTTTACTTTTTGCACAAGCAAGAGCGAATCATTGGAGTAATGGGGACGGGGTCACGTCAACCTGATATTCCTCACCCCTTTGATGCTGCTGACAGCTGATAACTACCGCAGATCAGTTGCGTGGGTTACGAGCCTTGAGAAGGCCTTTATTATTACCCTGCTGTACTGCACGTGCCCTAATTTGTCATGACATCATATCGCATATAACGTGTAAGCTTTGATATATGGGCGGCTAGTGCTAACACACTGCATTAATGAGCAGGTATGAACAGGTGCTATTAGCCTACATATTAACACAACAGCTTCTCCTGAGGTGTACGGTGCTCGTTTCCATCCTAGTTCTGTTCTTTGAGCCCTGTTTCAATGATTTGACTCACCAATTGGAAATGCATAAAACCTACAGAGGCCAATTGGAGCATCCACTCCTAACCACTGCTGGGTTAGCCTCAGTCATTGCAAGCTAATCAGTTTAATCTGTATGTAATCTCTGGTTATGGTTAAAAGCCGATCTGGACCAAAAGCCCTTCGAGGTTCAAGTATGGCTCGGCTTAACCCGCCATCCTTTAAGATCCACTGAACAACAGAGTATCTGACCATCACAAGTTGGTTTGTGCTAAAACACAGCCCTAGTGCTCTAGTTCGGCCTCCCTTTAGGCTGCAGGTATAATTTAAAACTTGACGCTAATAAGAAGGCTAAAAAAGATCCATTACTAAAAGACTCAAGACTTGAGTCTGTCTTGTATGAAGTGACTTGTGAACGTCTCTCTTGGTTAGCGGAGCTTTATGAATCTGGCCAACGTACAAAGAGCAATGTAATTAGCAGGGAGTTACATTTAACTGAGCTGGACAGATGTAGCCTCCTACTACACTCAGTGCCTCTGCTAAAGCTGTGTCAAAGCTTTCAGTATCAACCAGTTCCACACCTGAACCAGAGAAGGCTTCATTCCAAAACAATGTGAATGAAGGTGGTCTTGACTTGAACCGGAGCTCAGCTCTGCCACTGATTTGAATAATTGCAAGTGTGATGAAACCCACCGTCAGTGCGCCGCTCGTCTTCTGAAGTGCCTTCGCTGACATTCGCCGCTTACATGTCTAAAGCGGAAGGCTGGGGGTTTAAAATTTTATAATCATTTCTTCTGGGTCCCCTCTCAGTCAGGAAAACAAGTCTACTGTCTATTCAATATCATCCCAAATACATAAAGCACCCACACACAAACCCCACAAACTTGCTCAATCTCTTTCTGTCTCTCTTTTTCTTTTACACACACACACACTCTCTCTCTCTCTTAACCATACGTAAATAATAGGAGGAGCTGGGGAAAACTGGAAAAGAGATGAGATTTTAAAGGTGCCATGATCTACATTTTTGTCCACATTTAAAATGTTGACTTTCTGTTACCGTGCCTTTAAGATATGTAAATAATCTCTGTTCTGATTGGCTGTTCTGCATTGTGCCTCGGACAAAAAGTTTCTCAGACATTAATGAACAAAATAAACGCTTTGAATTGAAATCTTTAGGGCTATAATGTTGCTGTAGGCTGAATGGTCATTGGTATGTAAATGTGTTCATGGCTGTGACATCACAACCCAGTTCAATTTCAAATAGGCTGCTTTTGCAGCTTAGTTTCCAAACATGGACTACAGAGTCTGAGTGAACTCCCTGTTTATGTTTCCATCAAGAAGCCAGATTCCGTCATTTTTACCCCATCGGGATACGGCGCCTTTAAAAGTTCATGAGATCATAAAAAATATCAGAAAGAATACCAAAGAGATTGAATGGATCCAAAACAGATGCTTGCCATCTAGACAGAAAGTAAGGCGGCTAGTGGTTTGCACTTACTTCTCAGCGGAACTCAAATCAAAGCTGGAGGCTTTCTCCAGAAGAGGGTTGGAAGAGGAGGAAGAAGAGGTGGTGGTAGTGGTGGTTGGTGGTGGTGGTGGTAGTGAGGGTGATTGTGAGATTGGGTTAGGTAAGCATGGGGGTGCAGGGGAGGAAATCGATAAAGGGTGTGCTGATTGATTGGGGGGGGTTAAAATTTTGCATACCTGCAAGAATTGGCACGAACGCTCCTGCTGACAAGCCTCTGCTTTCACTAGCGCCTTATCTACATTTATGGCGGCCTTCTGGTAGACCTGGCGTGCCCTGCTCACCGTGAGAGAGGACGACCACGAGCTCTTCTTCACCAGCTGCGCCGCGTCCACTCCCAGCGACGGCACCGACACGGCGCACGTCTGGCACTTTGCCACGTCGTTGTTGCTGCGCGAGCTTTTCAGCATCGCTCCCTCCTGGTACGCCTCCAGGAAGTACTGCGACTGCGACTTGTCCGGGTGCCGGCCCATGGTCATGACTCCGGGGGGCGCCGGGGCGTGGCGCAGTGGGCAGATGTCCCGCTCCGGCTCGTCCGAGCTCCAGTAGCCGGAAGGAGGCGTTCTTTGCTTGGGTTCCGCCGACTTGCAGCGCTCGCGGCTCTTGCTGCGTTTCCGTTGTCGGGGCGTCGGCATCGGCCCACCCTCCCCGTCCGGACTGGCCTTGCCCCCGCCTCCGGCCCCACCGTTCACGCTACCCTTGCTGTGGTGCGGCCCTTCAAGAGAATGCGACTTGGTGAACAGTTTCTGTACCGAATGCACCAGGTGCCGGATGCGCCCTGGGCTGTCGTTGCGCTGCTCCAAGGCAGCCGAGGCAGCAGCCGCTGCGGCCCGTTTGTACTGAAGCGTGTGGTAACCATCCCGAGATACAGGAAGCTGGCGGTCTAGCTGGTCCAGCAAATTGACTGGTACCCGCTGCTGACCCTTGGATGCCCCTCCACCTGTGTATGGTACCAAGGCACACTCGTCCTTCAGCTCGTGGCTGGAGCTGTAGTGGCGCCGCGGAAATGTCCCATAAGGCACCACAACACAGTCTGGCTGGTAGGAGGAGCCCCGCCCAGAGTAGTAAGGATGGTCTGGTGGGGGAGGGGCATCAATCTGGCCAATGAGGTAGGGCTTGCGGTCGCCATGGTGACCCAACGGGTCATAAGAGGGTTCGCAGGCCACCACGTGGTGATGGCTGCGGCTGCCGGACAGGCCTTTCATCATCTGGGCAGGAGGTCAGCCGGCCACACCCGGGGTCATCCACACACGCTTCGCTACACCGCTCCGAGCTCACCCCGATCAACCTGTGGAGTGCAAACAAAAGAAATTAATGACAGTCACCACATGGCATGTCGTTGCAATCATAGAAAAAATCATATAGAAAATTTCCACAATGAATAATTCCCCTATAATTTACCCCAGTCTGGCACCTTTAGGCCTTCCATGAGCTTAGACAGGTGTGCTAGATAAGAGATTAGCCTACAAAATGTGCAGGGGGTGGAGGGGTCCCCGAAACTGGGAGAAAGAACTGCTTCTATGCACTTACTGTTGTTGAAACATGCATTTCCAACCTGTCAATAGCAGGTCTTTATGAGAGATCACCTGCTAGGCTACAGCGAGCAAGAAGGACACATCTCAGGGTGTGGATTAATACAAGTAAGACTCCTTATATCCACTCTCATAGCGTAACAATAAAAACCAATAAAGAGATGTCATACTAGTGCAGGGCTGTATATCACAGGTTGTTTCCAGTTCTCCAGCTTTAACAAATGATCTGGAAAGCCTGTTATTTCCACAGCTGAGCAGCTTATCTTTCTCCTTGGCCTCCCGGTCTCCCTCCTTAACAACATTTACATCAAAATTTCCTGGATGCATGGGAGAATACTGGGACCCCTATTTCTATCTCTGCCACTACAATTTAGGGATGCTAATTTCAATCTGTCAGCAAGCAAGGTTTGATCTGGTACTTGTTGCATTCTCATCTCATATCTGACCCTGCGTTTTCATTTTAGAAAAGAAAGGCACTTCCAAAACATCTCTTCTGCTCTTGAGCTTAAGTGAATACCTGACTCTCACAAGGATCGAGTGAAGGATTCACCAGCAGACCCTTGAACTGACTCAAGGGAACGGACTCAACCAAGACCTTAGGAAGAGCCATATCCAGTTTTCCACATAACGCTAATAGTGACGAGCATTGCATGGATGATTCCTGACAACTGCAATCTCTAGAAACTGAGGGAAGTCCTAGCTAACATTCCCAGAATTAGCTAGCAGTTAGCTAAAGCTAAGTATGCTAAGAAAGAACGTTCTTCTCAGCACCATGGCAGTCATTTTTTATATAAATTTCTTATGTCATGGCAGGTAACCATGACATATGAACCAAACACAGCCAGTGGGGAGACTTAAGATTAGGACTAATCATTGTCAGGGCCTTTCCCTCCACCTTGATAGTTCTGAGACCTCCCCCCTTAGAACAATGGAGATTGTAATTAGGAACAATGTCTGTCAGGTAGAATTAATTCCCAGAACTAATTAGATGGTGAGTAGGATCAATCACAGTCAGGGGGAGGTCTCTGCACCAACAAGCCTAAGATTAGGACCAGTCATGGTTAGGGGGATGTCTCTGTACCAACAAGGCTAAGATTAGGACCAGTCACAGTTAGGGGGAGGTCTCAGAACAATCAATCTGTTGGTCAGGACCAACTCGCAGTCTGGAAGGTTTCTACACAAACAAGCCTGAGATTAGGAAAATTCATAGCCAACGGGAAGTCTCACACCACTGTAAGGAATGGGACGAAACACAGTCAGGGTCTCAGAATGACAGAGGAGATTAGAGCTTAGAGCTTAGAGATTAGAACCAATCATAGAAGGGGGAGGTCTCAGAAGAGACGCTCCAATGATTAGGACCAATCACATTCAGGGAAAGATTTCCGAACAGATTACCCAGTGGTTAGGACTAGTCACAGTCAGGGGGAGGTCTCTGCACCAACAAGGCTAAGATTAGGACCAGTCGCAGTCAGGGGGAGGTCTCTGCACCAACAAGGCTAAGATTAGGACCAGTCACAGTCAGGGGGAGGTCTCTGCACCAACAAGGCTAAGATTAGGACTAGCTGCAGTCAGGGGGAGGTCTCTACACAAACAAGGCTAAGATTAGGACTAGCTGCAGTCAGGGGGAGGTCTCTGCACCAACAAGGCTAAGATTAGGACCAGTCACAGTCAGGGGGAGGTCTCTACACCAACAAAGCTAAGATTAGGACCAGTCACAGTCAGGGGGAGGTCTCTGTACCAACAAGCCTAAGATTAGGACCAGTCGCAGTCAGGAGCAGGTCTCTGCGCCAACAAGCCTAAGATTAGGACTAGCTGCAGTCAGGGGGAGGTCTCTGATGCTCCAGTGATTAGGAACAGTCAAGGGAGGTCTAAGATTAAGACTAGTTGCATTCAGGGTTGGGAGTTTTAGGAAAATTCACAGTCAAATAGAGGTCTCCCAACAGTGTTTAGAATAGGACTAAACATAGTCAGGGTTGCAGAACAAGCAAGGCAGAAATAAGGACCAACTGCAGACAGGGGAAGGTCTCCTCCAGGGACAGCACTCATCGCGTCATACCATTCCAAACCAAGGCATAGCTTATTACTGTTACCATTTTGGTGGATCTACATGTTGGCAACGGTCAGTCTATTTCCGTTTTAAACCCACACGTCCTACAGCAGGTGAACACTCGTGCTATGAGTCTATGACGAGGCCAGTCATTATTCCCAGTGCCTCAGATCCAGCACCCTGGCTTCTTTAACATCTCCCTTAACTCTGGGGTAACACCTTCCTGTACTATGCACTCTTCTCCCAAGTCCCTTCTACACCGTCTCTCGCCATGTCCTGCAATCTCCATAAGTAATCGTGCTAAATGAAGACTGATTTTGCCATCAAAGCAGACAGGTTGCCGGTTGCGGGTAATTTTAGTTTGGCAAAAAAAAAAACAACAACAACAAGTGACGACCCAGAACCTCCACAGGTGTGGTGGTGGTGGCTGTGGGGCTGGTGGGGGTTTCGCGTGGGTGGGGGTGGGACAGGGGGTCAGCAGCACCCTCTGCGCTCCTCACACCTTCTCAGGTCCTCATTACTGCACTCCGTCAGTCAGACGTCCGCATCCGTTTCGTTCACCCCGCCGCTTTGTCAGCCCCAATCTGGGTAATTGCAGGTGGTGAGGCACTCCTTATTCAGCTGCGCTAATTATGTGACGTTGGAGATGAAGAGGCGCCGCTGCTTCAGGAAGAGTGCGCTACGGGTGGGAGGGTGTTGGGGAGGGGGGGAGGGGGGGTAGAGATAGATATAGAAAGAGAGAGGAGAAAAAGAGAGAGAGAGAGAGAGAGAGAGAGGGAAAGAGAGCAGTGTACCCTGTTATTAGAGAGGTTATTATTGGGCCTTGTGACAGTCTAATGGCAGAGGATTGTATTGGCTTGGAGCACAAAAGCCTCTGATCTCACACACACACACATACACATACACATACACATGCAAACACACATACACAGGACGAATGGGGCTCATTTACGGGAAGCCTTTGTACAGAAGAGCTTAGAGGACCAGAGTCACACAGCAGTTCACAGGGGTCAGGGACGTACTGCAAATATATATATATATATATATATATATATATATATATATATATATATATATATATATATACAGGAATACCAACAGTACACCTACTCATTCATGCCATTAGCTAATCAGCCAGTCGTGTGGCAGAGGTCTGAGCAGATCATGCAGGCACAGGCCTACAGCTTCAAGTAATGAAATAGGTAGCGGATGAGCTGCAGAAGCAGAAGGCCACGTCGGGTTCCACTACTCTCAGCCAAGAACAGAAAGCTGAGGCTGCAGCGGGCACAAGCTAACCAACACTGGACAGCTGAGGATTGGAAAAACATAGCCTGGTCTGGTGCATCTCGATAGAGTAAGGTCCGAATTGGGTGACAACAGCATGAATCCATGCAGCCAACAGTGCCTTGTGTCAACAGTCCAGGCTGGTGGAGGAGGTGTAATGGTATGGGGAATATTTCCTTGGCATGCATTGTGCCAATTAATACCAATCAACCATCGATTGAATGCCACAGCCTATTTGAGCACTGTTGCTGACCATGTGCATCCCTTAATGGCCACAGTTTACCCATCTCCTAATGGCTACTTCCAGCATGACGATGCACCATGATGATACACAGCTGAATACTGAAAGTTTGGTACATGGAGCTGACATGCTTAGAACCTCTAACACTGTTGTCACTGTAAAACAGGCCAATTCCAAAGTCCCCAATCCTGTGAAACCCCCAAAATTTACATAAGCCCAGCCTCTAGAGACAAAATCTGGCAAATTGGTAAAACGCAACTGCGACTTCGGGAGAAGCTGGTGCTGTTGCTACTGGAAAGCAACCCATCACCTCCAGACTCGGCTAGTTATGGCAATACGGGTCGCTACGGGAACCAGGCCTCGTGGCTTTTCCTGTGCCAATGTCCCTGTGCCAGCATAAGGGGAGTTCAAACCCGGCCCACAAAGAAGCGAATGCCTGAGAGCAAACAGAGGTCCACACTAGGCTAAAAGCTAACACCAGCCAACACCAGCCAACATCAGCTTTTACCATGTCTTCTTTCCATCGCCGGCTCCCTCGAAAACAAACTGGCCTACCTCAGCTGAACCAAACTGGAGCTAAACTCGCATCTTAAAGGAAAGCATCGGCTTGTTTTTAACGGTAAAACTCAACGGTAAAAGCCAAGTGGGTGAGAAACGGGTGGAGGGAGACTAAAAGCTAACCTGGCTACTACTACTGGCTACGACGGGACACAACAGGAGAAGCAGCTAATGCTATGCGTCAAGATTTACAGTGTTTTTGGTACAGTGTTTAAATAAATGCTGTAATTTGTGGGTTCTGTGGGGCGTTGCGGGGGCTGTAAACCAGCCAATCAGGGCAAAACAGAGGTTTAAAGAGGCTTGTTAAGCGACATGTCCAACCAGAGTTAGATACTTATTATTTATACATCTAATAAGAACTAATACAAAATAATAAACTCAATAAATGCATTTTTGGCACCTTTAAGCAATAAAGTCACTTGTGTTACACTGATTTTACCACAAATACAGCTGTATTTTGTTCTGTCCATGATTTAATAACAATAATGAACAACAAAGGGCATACACAGTGAACGTACAATGCAGGTATCTATTGGAGACCCCCAGCAGAGGTCAGGCTTCTAGGGCTTCTAGAGCCCACAGCCAGCTGTTATAGTGTATACCTGTGTATGGATTCAATGATAGTAAAGCTCTTATTGAGTCTTTCATTCCAACACTACTCGTGTTACTTCTACGTCGATGGGTCTCCGTAGGTTTTACTGGACTAGATCTCATTACGGGACGACTACACTGTCATTGTCTTCTCTTTCTCACTTTAATTGTACTTTTATGGGGGTGTTTATGAGATGGGATAAGAGGAGGTAAGGGTAGCTGTGCTCTCTTACAAGAAATTATTATAATTTTTTTTTTATAGTTTCATAAATGCTTCAGAATAGCACGGTGCCATGCTTGAGTCTTCAGACGAGTGCTCCCATTATGCGAGCCATTGTTTTTTTTTTTAAGCATCTGTAACAACACAATGACACATCAACCCACCGAGCGAGTCCTGCCTAGCGCGAAAGCCCGGGAGAAACCCAGAATGAGGGAAGCGTAATAGTCCCCGTGGCGCACGTCCCACAGCCCCAGCCTGTTTGCAAACCCAATAAATCCCCGCCACAGCCTGGAGCGCGATGAGAGCAGAGCCGATTCTCTTTTAAATTTCTCCCTGATGGAGAAACGCACCTGCCAATGCACGCCGCCTTCATTCTGACGGCAAGGGAAAGTGTTATTGCCATCGTTTTCACAGTGAGGAACCTAAGGTTTGCCATTCTTCTGCAAGACGTAAGGCAATGGATGATAATAGAGAATTAAAACTCTGTCAAAAAGCCAAGTGCTGGAGAAAACTTTCAGTGCTGCTTCACACAGTGAACCAGCTCCAGTGAACACAGCCATTAAACCAGCCCAACATCAAAACCACCTGCCTAATTTTGTGCCATTCCTCCCATCCCACTCAAAAGCAGCTCTGACCCATCGAGGCATGGACTCCACAAGACCTCTATATGCGTCCTGTAGTATATGGCACCAAGACACAGCAGCAGATCCATTAAGCCCTGTCGCCCTGTGGCCCATTCACTGGTTGTTCCACCTTGGAGCCCCTTTGATAGGTACCGGCCACTGCGTACCAGATAAATCCCACAAGATCTGCCTGATGTTGGAGATGTCCTGACCCAGTCATCTCGGCATCACAATTTGGCCCTTGTCAAAGTGTCTCAGATCCTAATGCTTTCTCATTTTCCTGCTTTTGACGCACCACCTTCACTTCACCTGTCAGTGGTTTCAGTGGTATGCCTGATCAGTCTTGAAGAAGAACAGGGCTGGGAGATAATGTTGGAGAAAATCCTGTTTATAAACTTTTTGGAAAGGAAATTCATGGAGGAAGTGCAAGGATTTCTTATATAAGATATAAAATTAGGTTTAGGTGTAGATTAAGGCCTGGGTTAAGGTAAGGTTATGGTTATGTTAGGTTTAAGTGTACATTAAGGTGTAGTTTAGGTTAGGTTTAGGTGTACATTAAGGTGTAGGTTAATGTTAGGTTTAGGTGTAGATTGAGATGTAGGTTATGGTTAGGTTTAGGTTTAGGTGTAGATTGGGGTGTAGGTTAAGGTTAGGTGTAGGTGTAGATTGAGGTGTAGGTTAAGGTTAGGTTTAGGTGTAGATTAAGGTATAGGTTAAGGTTAGGTTTAGATGTAGATTAAGGTGTACATTAGGTTAGGTGTGGATGTAGATTGAGGTGTAGGTTAAGGTTAGGTTTAGGTGTAGGGTAAGATTAGGTTTAGATGTAGATTAAGGTGTAAATTAAGGTTAGGTTTAGGTGTAGATTAAGGTGTAAATTAAGATTAGGTTTAGGTGTAGATTAAGGTATAGGTTAAGATTAGGTTTAGATGTAGATTAAGGTATAAATTAAGGTTAGATTTAGGTGTAGATTAAGGTATAGGTTAAGATTAGGTTTAGGTGTAGATTAATGTGTAGGTTAAGGTTAGGTTTAGGTGTAGATTAAGGTCTAGGTTAAGATTAGGTTTAGGTGTAGATTAAGATATAGGATAAGATTAGGTTTAGGTGTAGATTAATGTGTAGGGTAAGATTAGGTTTAGATGTAGATTAATGTGTAGGTTAAGGTTAGGTTTAGGTGTAGATTAAGGTGTATCTTAAGGTGTAGGTTAAGATGTAGATTAAGGTGTAGGTTAAGATTAGGTTTAGGTGTAAATTGAGGTGGGATTTATTTCAGTCCATTCATTTCCTTTTTATTTAAGTTTCAATTAGGTTCAGGTGTAGATTAAGGTGTAGATTAAGGTCAGGTTTAAGTGTAGATTTAGGTGTAGGTTAAGGTTACAGTTGGGGTTAGTCTTTTCTTTGACGCTAGAATACGCGTTACCTCTGAATGTAGCAATGAGTCGTTGAAGCTTAAAGATGGCAGACTATCCCCTTAATAAAGGTAACGACCCGTCGAGGGTTTTTTTAACAGCCCTGGCAGTTTAATATCATATTCGCCAACTCAAGACCCTAACAGATTTGCTGCTGATTGAAACAAAGTCTGACCATGTCACAATTAACATGAGCAAATCATGCAATTAACCTGATTAAATGTGCCGCCTGACACTGCTAATTACTACTCATCACATATCACCTACTTCTCCATAAACACAGAACCCCCAAACCCCCCTCAATGGTCTCAAAGACACCAACTATATGTGTAATTCTTAAAGTCCTGCATCCATCTGCCGATTTCATAAGTATTAATGAATGAGCGTTTCTCTGAGTGAGTAATGAGTCTCTTGGGGGGGGGGGGGTGAAGGGTGGTCACCGCCACTGCAGAACAGATGTGGGGGAGAGGATGGGAAGGATACTGGGAGATGAGTGAGTTGCAATGTGGTGTGGATGCATCCAGCACTGGCATGTCATCACTTTTAAGACGAGGTCACATACAACATAATTAACCCTGGGAGACCCACTGCTGCTAATCTGCAAGGGTTGTTTAAAGCCCCTGGGAGCCTAAATCTGAGCTTTCTCTCTAATGAAGTTAAGCTGGCTCCTTAGGGCCCCCAGTGGAAATACACAAAGTAAAGGTCCGCCCAAAGTCTAATAAATGCCTGCTGTATTTCACCAGTACTGTTGATGTGGAATGTTTACATCAGCATAACCCTGACCAATTACAAGGTGAACATGGCTCCGCCCTCTCTTTGAGTCTGAGCAACCTGGAAAGTGGCTGCTGCCCATGTGCCCCGTGGTCCCTCACACACACACACACACATAAGTGAACTAGGGGCAGTGAGCACACACGCCCCGAGCAGAGCGGTGGGCAGGCAACTCCAGGGTCCAGGGAGCAGAAAGGGCAAAGGGCCTTGCTCAAGGGCCCAACAGCGGCAGCTTGTCGAGCCCGGGTATCAAACCCACAACCCTGTGATCAATAGCCCAGAGCTCTTACCGCTGAGCAAACACCGCCCCATACATTACTAATGAATAATGAAGAAGGGTTGTCCACAAACTTTCGGACATATAGTGTATATAAGTCATACTGCAGATGACAATGAATTTGTGGGTGGAGCCAGAACAGGTCCACTGGCTAATGCTGAGACAGGAATTTGAGAGCAGAGACTAGCTGTTACCCTAACGAGGCGGTGTGTGGTCCCACTCCACCGAAGTGTGTGTCCTGTATGGCAGCTGGAGCAGAAGAGTGAGTGAGCACACAGATGTAATGTCTCTCACTTGGTTCACATCTGAGGGGTGTTATCAATCACTGCTTCATTCTGGACTAGTGCTGTAAAACTCCAGGGAAATGTCCAGGACTCTGGAAGTCCATAACGAGCTTACACTCCATCCAGTCCATCTATCTATCCATCCAGACCTCTGTAACCTCTTCCCATCATGCTCTCTATTCATCCATCCCTTCCTTTTATCCTTCCATTGCTGCTCTTCTGTTTGGCTGATGGGTTTAGAACATGTCTAAAGCCTTCTGCACACACATGCTCTCTCTCACACACACACACAACAGCGGGAGGGGGAGAATATGGATTTTCCCTGGTTCCCATTTATCAAAGACAGACAGGTGGGATGCAGTCTATCATAAACACATTCCTACACACACACAGTATAGAGATATAGTATGTCCCATAAGTATTATATATATTTAAGTACCTACATGTAATACTATTATTATATGTAGGTACTCATATTTCATATACATATGATTTGTATTAATTACTTAAGTACTTAGGTGTAATGCTTATGGGATATATAGTTTTATTATGTCCTATATGTATTATATATATATTTAAATACCTACATGTAAAATATATATCATATGCATTATATCTGTGTAATGTATTATATCTGTAATAATGTAACTCATACAAATCATATGTATATGAGATATGAGTACCTACATGGAATAATAATATTTTCTATATGTATTATTCATATGTAAGTATATACATGCCATATTATTTTCCCATATGTATTAAATATACATGTATGTGTAAGTACATTCATGTAATAACATATCCTGTATATTATATGTATTACTGGGATATTCACATATTACACATATGATTATCCCATGCATTATATATGCACATGTACATATACTAATGTAATAATGTATCACATATTTATATTATATATATATATACTGACAATAATTGATCCCATGTTTCATATCCACATGTACATTATATGCGTAAGTACTTACATGTAATAATGTATTCCATATACATTATATGCATATGAGTACCTATATATGCCCCATATAAAACTATATACTTAAGCTTATTATTTAGTTTTTTTTAATTTTTTTATTAAAAAGCACTTTACAAAGTCAGAGTATTTTCATTGGTCCTGGTGGGTACCCTGTTGGCATGTAAGTACATACATGCCATATTATTTTCCCATATGTATTAAATATACATGCTTTTAATATATGGGTAAGTACATTCATGTAATAACATATCCTGTATATTATATGTATTACTGGGATATTCATATATTACACAAATTATTATCCCATGTACATATACTAATGTAATAATGTATCACATATTTAAATTATATATATGAGTACTGATAATAATTTATCCCATGTTTCATATCCACATGTACATTATACAGTGGGGAAAAAAGTATTTAGTCAGTCACCAAGTTCTCCCACTTAAAAAATTGAGAGAGGTCTGTAATTGACATCATAGGTAGACCTCAACTATGAGAGACAAAATGAGAAAAACTAATTCAGAAAATCACATTGTCTGATTTTTAAAGAATTTATTTGCAAATAATGGTAGAAAATAAGTATTTGGTCACCTACAAACAAGCAAGATTTCTGGCTGTCACAGACCTGTAACTTCTTTAAGAGGCTTCTCTGTCCTCCACTCATTACCTGTATTAATGGCACCTGTTTGAACTCGTTAACAGTATAAAAGACACCTGCCCACAGCCTCAAACAGTCACACTCCAAACTCACTATGGTGAAGACCAAAGAGCTGTCGAAGGACACCAGAAACAAAATTGTAGACCTGCACCAGGCTGGGAAGACTGAATCTGCAATAGGCAAGCAGCTTGGTGTGAAGAAATCTACTGTGGGAGCAATAATCAGAAAATGGGAGACCTACAAGACCACTGATAATCTTCCTCGATCAGGGGCTCCACGCAAGATCTCAGCCCGTGGGGTCAAAATGATCACAAGAACGGTGAGCAAAAATCCCAGAACCACACGGGGGGACCTAATGAATGACCTGCAGAAAGCTGGGACCAACGTTACAAAGGCTACCGTCAGTAACACACTACGCCGGGGACTCAGATCTTGCAGTGCCAGACGTGTTCCCCTGCTTTAGCCAGTACATATCCAGGCGCGTCATTTGGATGTTCCGGAAGAGTATTGGGAGAATGTCTTATGGTCAGATGAAACCAAAGTAGAACTGTTTGGTACAAACACAACTCGTTGGGTTTGGAGGAGAGTGAATGCTGAGTTGCATCCAAAGAACACCATACCAACTGTGAAGCATGGGGGTGGCAACATCATGCTTTGGGGCTGTTTCTCTGCAAAGGGACTAGGATGACTGGTCCGTGTACATGAAAGAATGAATGGGGCCATGTATTGTGAGATTTTGAGTGCAAACCTCCTTCCATCAGCAAGGGCATTGAAGATGAAACGTGGCTGGGTCTTTCAGCATGACAATGATCCCAAGCACACTGCCAGGGCAACAAAGGAGTGGCTTCGTAAGAAGCATTTCAAGGTCCTGGAGTGGCCTAGCCAGTCTCCAGATCTCAACCCCACAGAAAACCTTTGGAGGGAGTTGAAAGTCTGTGTTGCCTGTCAACAGCCCCAAAACATCACTGCTCTAGAGGAGATCTGCATGGAGGAATGGGCCAACGGTGTGTGCCAACCTTGTGAAGACTTGTGAAGACAGAAAACGTTTGACCTCTGTCATTGCCAACAAAGGATATATAACAAAGTATTAAGATGAACTTTTGTCATTGACCAAATACTTATTTTCCACCATTATTTGCAAATAAATTCTTTAAAAATTAGACAATGTGATTTTCTGAATTTGTTTTTCTCATTTTGTCTCTCATAGTTGAGGTCAATTACAGGCCTCTCTCATCGTTTTAAGTGGGAGAACTTGCACAATTGGTGACTGACTAAATACTTTTTTCCCACACTGTATGCGTAAGTACTTATAATACATATGAGTACCTACATATGTCCCATATTATAAAATTCTATACATAATCTTTTCATTGGTCCTGGTGGGCTGCCCTGTTCCTCTTTAGTTTTCCATGGTTTGTGCTGTCCAGAAGCACACACACACACACACACTCAGGCCTAAAAGACATGTGCAGTCACTGCTATATTGATCACGGAAGGTGGACAGAGCATGATGGATTACTTATGGAGGCAGAGGACAAGAAGGTGTAATTTTATTTGTCCTGTAATTCAATAATCACTTGACATTCATCCATACTTAACAAGATTATCCTTGTGGAAAAACACATTAGTTATGATTAGCACGAGTCAGGAAATGATCAAAATATCACATCAGCCAATATCTTAACAAGCAGGCTGTCACATAATGATTAACATGAGGGTTAGCGCAGGTGAACGAAAACAGCCTGTATGAAAATGACTGAAATGATAATCATAATTATTTTGCTAAATACAACAACTCATGATCACATTTAGCCAGTAGCACTTCATCATTTTACCTGACAAGAAAGCATAAGAATCTGAGCCACTTTGACAAGGGCCGAATTGTGATGGCTAGACGACTGGCTTGCAACGGCTCCAAAACATCAGACAGGTCTTGTGGCGTGTCCTCAATATGCAGTGGTCAGTCCCTACCAAAAGTGCCCAAAAGGAAGGACCGGCGACAAGGTCATGGGAGCCCAAGGTTCACTGACGTGATCCATGGAGGCCCCACCTCACAACTTCCAGGCCATGCACCACATGACACTTTCAGAGGTCTTGTGGAGTCCATGCTTCCAACAGTTTAGAGCTGTTTGGGAGGCGCGAGGGGGACCTACATAATATTAGGCAGTTATGGCTGTTAAGTGATGAGCGGCAGAAGTACGCAATAAAAATAACCGTGTGATGTGGGCTTTCGTGCAATTGAAATGTACAAAGGAAAAGCCCCAGAGAAGCCTGTTTTTGGGTCTCTGGAATCGCTCAGGCTTCCCGCTTCGAACCGTGATGCTTCTTACGGAAACCAGGGAGAACAGAGGCTTTTGAATGTGCCGTGGTTTCTCTCGGCTGGTTTGTGTAATTAGCTGGCGGTGGCGGTGGCGGTGGCGCTGGTGCAGCCGCTGAATCGATGCTTGGCCCTATTGTGCGTTTTGGTGACTCAAGAGCCTTTGTTTGCAGAGACTTCCTGAGAGCCAAAAATAAACGTATCTTGAATAGATACCCTCTCTTTCCCACGCGCACATCAGAGGCCGAGCAAGAGAGAGCGAGAGAGGCAGGGAAGAAGGGAAAAAAGGAACGAGAGAGAGAAAGAGAGAGAGAGGGCACAGTCAGCCGTCACAAGTCCTTCGTACAGAACCCCTCAGACGGCTTGGCTGTCAGTCGGATCTCATTTTTCCTGTGCCGTTTTTTTTTTTTCTCCCAAAGGAAATCTGGCCTGTGCCACAGTTGAGCATGATTCTGAGCTCAGACGTGAACGCCTATACGGATGCTACACAGGCTCGGTTTTGAAGATGCTCTGCAGATCCAAAAGTGCTGCTCATGCATGACAGCTGGTCTATTTTTACAGCTTTCTCCCTCTAACCGCAGCTAAGCTCCTTTATGTGTGCTGTAGGTCTACATCTCCCAGGGTGCTCACTTTACGGTGATCAGAAATCAAATGGACAGCGTTTTCACTTCGCTTTAAGCGTAGCTGATCAGCTAAGACATGTTTGGTGTCTGGAGTTTTACTCCTTTAACTTTGTGCTGGCTAAATACGATAAGCTTAGGGAAATCCTGAATAGGCTACTAAACCATCACACACTAGCTGTGCTGAAGGTCATAGAGGGCTTCTTTAGGCAGGTCGTCGGCCATGCAGCTTAATTTAGGGTGCGTCAGTGTGTCTTTGCTGTCATAACGATGGGAAAAGTATGCCTTGCGTGTCTCGAAGCGTTTACCATGTGTCTTAATTAATTATGGGTGTGTTTTGGGCTCAATGTCTAATAAACCAATCAGGGTGTCACTCGCCCTTCCCTTTAAGAGCCAGATGCGGTCTGACTTCGGCGGCTTGCTATTTCAATGGTGCAAAGTGGGGGTGTACGTGCGTTGGGCACACGCCTGTGTTGACAATTCGCTGCCAGGATAGCAATGAACGTCTGTTGACTGTTGACGTCTACCTAGGCTGTTTGCAGTCAGTGGAGCTCCTGTGTTTTCCGCTGCCAAGACAGCAGCACAGCAGAAACTGACCTGAACACACCCCATTTCGAGACCACCATGCCCAGATATATTCACGAGCACCGTTGCTATTTAAACGATGCAGGCTGAAGGCGTGAAATTCGACTGTTGGCGGGGTGTGAGACAGCAACAACCAGTACGATAGGGCCCACAGTGTCAAAAACCACATAAAGAAGTCTGTGGCTAATTAACCAGGCTAATGTAGCTAAATAGTGCTAAGCGTATTTACAGCTGTTAGCATCACATCACAGTCTCCATCTGTGCTATGTGATAATTCGGAATAACTAAAGTGGATTCTCATATTGTATGACACTCTTATCTACGTAATATGGATAAATTTGGACAAAATACAGACTCCATGCATACAGACATACATAAATACAGACTCCATACATACAGTGCCAGAAACCACATAAAAGCTCAGGCCATGCACCACAGGACACTTTCAGAAGTCTTGTGGAGTCCATGCTTCAATAGTTTAGAGCTGTTTGGGAGGCGCGAGGGGGACCTCGCGGGAAAAGCCCCAGAGAAGCCTGTTTTTGGGTCTCTGGAATTGCTCAGGCTTCCCGCTTCGTACCGTGATGCTTTTGAATGTGGCGTGGTTTCTTTCGGCTGGTTTGTGTAATTGGCTGGCGGTGGCGCTGGTGCAGCCGCTGAATCGATGCTTGGCCCTATTGTGCGTTTTGGTGACTCAAGAGCCTTCCTGTAAGCCAAAAATAAACGCAGGAGGGTAACTGTGTACGTTCTGTGTCGCACACTGTTAAAAGTATAAGATCCTTGAGGAACTTCTGGAGATTCTTCAATTTCAAACTGTGGAGGAACCTCTTAAGGTGCTTTGAGGAACATTCAAGAAGTTTTTTTTAGAAGAACAAGGTTCCTTGAATGTTCCTCAAAACAATTTCTTGAGTCTTACAGTTTTAAACTGAAGAACCGCCAAAGGTTCCTTACGGATCTTATACCTTTAACAGGGCTGTACACTGGGATTAAGACGTGCAGGTACCCTCGTGCTAACTGCCAAGATGGGGGTAAGGCCAAATACTAGCTCCAGTGCTTAACCTAAAGGAGAAACCTTGGTTAGCAAACATGTCTTGGCTGATGGACTACATTTAAAGGAATGATTTAGCAGACAAGACTCATATTTACGCAGTCAACTCACCTCAAATGCTGGTCGCCCAAAATACGTTTAGTGCCCAAATGTAGCTTCTTGGTTCAAGGCTCTGGCTAACCCAACACTAAACCTTTCTGTGAATATTGGCTCATGCACTTCTCTCAAATTGCTCGAACCACCTCCAACTCTTCAAGAACGTGGTGTATTCCTGTTGATGTGGTTTAAAATGTGGTATCGCTCGCAGTGAACTACAGTACGAATAAGACGTCCCCCTGTCCCACTGTCCCCGACTACAGGGTAGTTTAAAGTTTAGTTTGTCTTCATAGTCCACGCCAAGTCAGACTGAGCCATTGGTTGTTTGAGAAGTTTGGAAGCCTTTATGGGCTTGGAACTACAGAAAGGATTTGGGTGGCTGTTAACGTCAAGCTGTTTTTCGCAGCATTAGCCTTGCAGCTCCATTCTAAAGGAGCAAAACTGAGCTACAAGGCTAGCGTAACTCCACGACTGCTTTTTTCACCAAACTGTTGCTGTAAGATACTCCAAAGAGCCTCTCATTGCCTGAGCAAATGAGAGCGAAACAATATCGCTGATGTAACCAAGGCTTCCTGGGCGACTGTAGCTGTGACTACATTAGTCTTAGTGACACGTTCCGTGTAACTTCCTCCCAGTACACTGGGTTCTCACATGTGTGAGAGTGTTCTGAGCACATAGACTTCCGTGTGTGTGTGTGTGTGTGTGCACAAATAAGTTCCATTCCAGAAATATCTCGGAAGACGTGGGGTGAACGTCACCATGGAAACAGATGGCTTTAATACAAATTGCAGCAGCCCTGCAACAAAACATTTACGTCCCTTCGAAACCAGCCGAACACGCGCGTGCGCGCGGCCTCCCGCCAGTCAGAGAGGAGGCGCATTGTTGCCACAAAAGCCCCCCCGGCTAAACAGCTCAGCTACATACAGCACGTGTAGGGATACAGACATACTGCGCAGAAGCCACGGCAGCTTTTTACAAGCTTAGATAGCCTGGCAGTGTTCACTATTAACATACGATGCCTTTGTGCGATCCATGCAGGTTATGTAAGCTTCCATATGGGAGAATTCCTTTAGCCTGTTCCGGCTATAGACTCTTCCTTCTTTAAAGTCTCCGTCTGTCCCTTTTTGTCCCCCTCTAAACCCAAGAACCTCTTTCCCTCACTCTCTCTTTCTCGCTCTCTCGCCGAACAGACAGTGCTGACTAAGTGAGTAGCAAAACCTAACCCTCCGGAAAAGGAGGGCAGCTTATGAATATTTAAAAGAATAAGCAAATGCCGGCCTCGCTAATATCCGCACTCAGCACTCAGGAATGTGGGAAAATAGGAGAGGAAATAGCTCTAGGTGGGGAAAAAGCCCCCCAAAAATACATTCAAACTCATTAAAATCTAGATTCCTTGAGCAATATAACCCGAAACATCTACTAATAGTGTGTAGGTGCACCTTGTGCCTCCAAAACAGCTCTGACCCGTCGAGGCACAGACTCCACGGGACCTTTGAAGGTATCGAGCATCAAGACTAATATTAGCAGCAGTTTAAGTCCTATAAGGCCTCCAAGAATTGCAGCAATGAGCCTTGGGCGCCCATCACTCTGTTGCAGGTTCACCAGAAGTCCTCCTTGAAGCACCTTTGGTAGGTACTGACCACTGTATATCTAGGAACACCCCACAAGACCTGCCTGATGTTTTGGAGATGTTCTGATCCAGTTGTCAGGTGCCAGAAGATTTATTTACCAGATTATCAATATTATTCACTTCACCAGTCAGTGGTTTTAATATAATGGCTAATCTGTGTGTATTTCCCCCTTTCTGGACTGGCTTAGTCTTTTTCTTGGAGTCAGCCTTTGACTGGTATGTCAAGGACCATCAGACTCAAGCACAGAAATGAAGGGCTGGTGGTTTGTGGCTGTGTGTGTACTGTATGTGCATGTGTGTGCGTAGCAAATGGCTCAGCCCGAAGCAAAAGAGCTACATAAGAATGTAGCTTTAGCACCGCCACGGTCGCTCTAATTATAGAGTCACAATCAGATTGGTATTGGACAGATGTGCAATATTCAGTTCACTGCATTCCTAACCATTTACACTCTTAAAGAGGGTTCTAAAGGGTTCCTTGGTAAAGGCGATGGTTCTACATTTACATTTACATTTACATTTATGGCATTTAGCAGACGCTCTTATCCAGAGCGACTTACAAAGTGCTTTGCTATTTACCCAAGAAAAACCTTAGCTAGTTAGAATAGACTAATAATTCAAAAGATAAGCTTAGACACTACTAAACACAAGACAATAAGGCGACCATAGAACTATTCGCCCAAGTACTCTCGGAAGAGGTGGGTCTTCAGTTTGCGTTTGAAGACAGCGAGCAACTCGGCCGTTCGGACACCCAGGGGCAGCTCGTTCCACCACTTTGGTGCCAGGACAGAAAAGAGCCTGGACGCTTGTCTTCCGCGGATTTTGAGGGATGGCGGGTCGAGCCGAGCCGTACTTGAAGCTCGAAGGGCTCTTGGTGCGGATCGGCTTTTGACCATTGCCATCAGATATGGAGGGGCAGGTCCGTTCTTGGCTTTGTAGGCCAGCGTCAGGGTTCTGAATCTGATGCGGGCAGCAGCTACAGGAAGCCAGTGGAGAGAACGCAGCAGTGGAGAGACATGGCTGAATTTAGGAACATGAAGACGACCCGTGCCGCTGCATTCTGGATGAGTTGCAGTGGTCTGATGGTGCGCAGAGGGAGACCAGCCAGAAGAGAGCTGCAGTAGTCAAGTCTGGAAGTGACGAGAGACTGAACGAGCACCTGGGTGGCCTCTCTAGAGGCTCTATGAATCTATGACAACTCAAATAATCATCCGGATGCTTAAGTGTTTAAAAGGTTTTTTGTATTGGTGGACAAAAATTCTCGTAGATAGTTCTATATAGAAGTTTGTTTTTAAAACAAGTATAAACATGTGAATCCCAGTAAACTACTATTTTATGGGCTCCAAGGGAATGGTCCTTTTGAAATCTGTAAACCCGGATACACACTGTAAATCCAGATAACCTAATATAACAGTGAGTTGCCCCAAAGGTTTTAAGTTAAGCTTGTTGAATGTACTTATAATACTAAACACTGTATGCCAGAACAACTCAAATACATCAGGTCAGAATAACTCAAAGTCGGGTCACACTGCCTGCCATCAGCAGCCGGAGTCCAAGAGAGCACAATTGCCTCCCCACATCACTTCTAGTGTGCCGTTGGTCAGCACAGGCTGTTAGCTGTTGTTTCAGAGCTGGGGGGCGTCGCTTTCCTCCGAGCACACTGGCTTTCTTGTAATGCTGCATGAGCGGCAGTTCAAAAAGAGGCGGAGGCTGGTTTTGGTGTGCTAGTCTTTACCCTCCTAATGGTGGGGGCATTGCTACTGATAGGGGGAGTTCACATGAACAGGGATTGGGTAATTGGCCTTCCAAATTGGGTAGAATATGGAGTAATATTAAAAATAAATTATTAACCAAACTCTCAACTGAAGGTGAATTACATTGCACTAAACAAACCCACTGTATACTACTGAACCAGTACAGCTGACTCGTTTTTTTATTTTTTTTGAAGCTTTTTAAAGCATGAATGGGCCAATCATTTTCCATTTCCGAGTGGCAATGGTAATGATCTCAAATGGTCACCTAACTCAACTCAACTTCTTTATATAGTCCTGAAAAAAAGGTTCTTTGACTAGAACCTACAAAAGGGTTTCCACTGACGTAAAGGCCCATTCAACCAAGCAAAGAATCACTTTTTATATATATTTTATACATATTTCTGAATCACCCATGAAAAACCTTTTTTGAGAGCGTAGAGTTTAGAAATGCAGTAAAATGCACACTACAGTAATCCACCGTCACCTAAAGATTAAACTCTGCTGGAGTTCAATACATCAGCTAAAGTTGGCTGCGTTAAAGAATCCTTAAAGAGTCCTTGAAGAACCCTCTTCTCACAAGATGCACAAAACTCAATTCAATTTATTTCAAAGCTGGTTCATACTGTACATGTTTGAGAAATTCATCCCCGGTCATTTTTTTCACTTGTGCACAGGCAGTTCAGCAGCCACCATCAGTCATTTTGTAGTACCGCTCCGTTTGTTGATTTTTCAGCACATCCCGAAGAGCGCCAAAGGAACGTCACACCGTCCCTGGGGCCTGCATTCACGCTGGTTCGGCATTTCTGCTTTCAATCAAGTACTGATTACGGCCAAGCCAGCAAGGCCAGAGATCACGGCGAGATTCACTGAGGCCAATCAATTGGTGAAATCAATCAGTTAAAGACCGCAGAACAACAAACAAAACCAACAGGGAACCACCAACACACCTCACAGTCATCAGCAGTAAAACACAGCCATATAGCAGACACTGGAAGCACATATCAGTGCAGTTAGGGAAGTGTACACAACGCAAGAGAATGTAGTCCATAGACAAGCCACATTTCAACAGACACATGCATAAATAACTGGGAATCTGGAAAACTCTGCAAACTGGGCTGTAACTGTCGTCGTTTATTGCAAATACACTGTATGTCAAATGTTTGTGGACACCCCTTCTAAATAAATGCATTCAGCTACTTTAAGTGGCACCCATTGCTGGCACAGATGTGCAAATGTACACACACACAGCTTGTCTAGTCCATGAACCTATTGGCACCATACCTAATGCCAGGCGTGGGCTAGAGGAGTATAAAGCCCCCCAGTATTAAGCTGTGGAGCGGTGGAAGAACTGTGTTCTCTGGTATGATGGATGGTGCTCTGGCCAGTACTTTTGGGATGAGTCGGGGAGATGTGGGTGAGGTGGGGTGGTGAACAGTAGAGACAGTTCCTCCAACGAAAGCAAGAGACACTCTTTAAAGAAAAAAAAGCCCTTGATTTTGGAAGAAACAATGAATAAGCGGGTGTCCCAATACTTTTGTCAACATAGTACATCAGCTAATATGATACCCTGTGTTCATAAAGAAAAAGGTAGCTCAGTGCAACCCTCTTACAAAGGGTGTTCTTTAAGAGTTCTTTAGTTGTAGAGTATAACCAAAAGAACCACAACAACTCAAAGAACCATTTGGACGCTTGACTGGTCCTTAGCTTTCAGAGACCTGTTCTGCTAGTGTTCTAATTATGCAGGTAATAATAATTCATAATTATATGAACTACTATATAAAGGGACCTGATGCCATCACCATTATGTATATGGATCTCATTGATGGAGAACCTGGGGCAAATGGTTCTTTATTTAAGTGGTTCTATGGGATGCAGCACCAGGTAGGGTTCTGCTAGTCTTGGAAGCTTGAAAATATAGAACCATCTACATAGGCTTTTAATACGGGTCTACAAAGAGGTTTCCCCCATGTAATCAGGCAAAGAACCATTAAAGCACCCAAATGGTTCTTTGAGCTCTCATGGTTCTATGTAGCACCACCGCCTTTACTAAAGAACCCTTGAAGAGTGTTGATTTCTCACAAGTGCTGTAGATCTAAATAAGTTGCCCAGAGAAAGGACTGACCCTCAGTGTCAAGCCATCTGCCCACCATTCTGTTATTGCCACGGGTCTCTGCCCAGCCACCAATACTAATACCCAAATATTAAAGACTGAAACACACAGACAGACACACACACACACACACACACACACTAAACAAGTCCTTATCCTCTCTCGGAAAGCCGGGCAGGCTTGGAAACACAAGAGGCAATAGGTTTTATTGAGGCATGATTGAATCCTGCCTAAAGCTCAAATGAAAAACGGGATGTCTAACGGGATGCGCAAGGGTTCAGAGGGTGTTTTTAATAGAGGAGCAAAACTGTGGCGTGATTTTGGGGGAAAGGCCAGAGTATGCTCTCTGCAGGACTCATCCATAGGAACGCTGAAGTGACTGGGGCTCAGGGAAGAGGTAGGAAATATGAAATACTATTCAGATTTAACAGTCATAATTCTAGTTACTGCTAGAAAGACAGAGGAAGAATTTGGGATGAGATGATCACCACCCCACCTTATCGTCCCCAACTCCCCAACTCTTTCCAAAAGTACTGAATCGAGCACCACCATCATTATCATTAGCAACACCATCACAGCTCAATGTTGGAGTGTTATACCCCTCTAGCCCATACCTGGCATTAGGCATGGTGCCAATGGGTTCATATTTATATGCTCCAGAGGGTCCTATTCTACTGACGATACTTCTTTACCTTATCTTAAAGTAGCTAAATGCATTCATTACAAGAGGTGTCCAAAAACATTTGGACATACAGTGTTGTTCAGGTAGTATCAGATATCATTTAAGCAGACTGAACTACAATAGTGTGCTTCCTGCAAGATACAGTAAAGGGCACTCCTAACGTCGAGAGTACAAAGACACCTCACCTGGGGAGTAAAAGCTGCATGTATAGTGTTTTACACAGCCCGGATACACAGGAATACTGGATAGCACAGAAACCCTGGATAGCACAACAACACAGATACCACAGAAACCCTGGATAGCACAGGAACCCTGAATAACACAGAAACCCTGGATAGCACAAGAACCCTGAACACCACAGAAACACAGGAAACCACAGAACCCCTGGATCCCACAGAAACCATAAACACCACAGAAACACAGGATACCACATAAACCCTGGATAACAGAAACCATGAACACCACAGAAACACTGGATACCACATAAACCCTGCATACCACAGAAACCCTGGATACCACATAAACCCTGAACACCACAGAAACCCTGGATACCACAGAAACATCAGATAGCACAGAAACTCTTGATACCATAGAAACCCTGGATACCACAGAAACCCTGAACTCCATAGGAATTCTGGACACCAAAGAATAAAAGGATACCACATAAACCCTTCATACCACAGAAACCCTGCATACCACAGAAACACTAGATACCACATAAACCCTTCCTGTATTACAAATGTTTTTTAATGAGGTCTGTGTATGCAAAAAAAGACATAACATAAAGCGCAGAAATCCAGATACAGCAATGATTGGTCTGTCCCTCATTTTGCAAAAGGAACACATTTTCGGAAAAAAGTGGAGCAGCTTTGAGGGAACGTGAGAACCTTTTCAGATCATCTATAATCTATAAGCAATGATCTGCGTTATTGATCACTTTCCGCACTGCCTGGGCAAAAGTGTAAACTGACAATCATGGCAATACAGCATTATAAATGAAGTGATACGTCAGAGAGAGAGAGAAAGAGAGTGTGTGTGTGTGTGTGTGTGAGAGAGAGAGAGAGAGAGAGAGAGAGAGAGAGAGAGAGAGAGAGAGAGAAGCAGCACATTTCCCACCCACTCAATCCCATGATTCAACTCAAGCGTGGGCTAGAGAGCGCGAGAGGGAGAGAGAGAGGAAGAGGGAGACAGGGAGAGAGAGAGACTAAGGAAAGATAGGAGAGACAGGAGAGATAGAAACAGGGAGAAAAAGAGAGAGAGAGACAGGGAGACAGACATACAACGCAACACAGAGAGAGAGAGAGAGAGAGAGAGATGCTAAGAGAGATAAAATGGGGGGAGATATTCTTTCTATTTCTTCCTCTGTCTTGGCATCACAGATGTGGTGCCACTGCCTGCTGTGCTGTGTGAAAGTGGGGCTGCTAGACTCGGCCTGGGGGGAAACTGGGGGTGGGGGAGATGGGTTGGGGGGGGGGGCGCACTGTGGGGGCGGATCAGCTCCTGACGGGATGACTTGCTGCAGCATTAACAGCTGCAACATCCCACTACCTTCACAGCAAACAGACCTCCCATTTTCAATGTTCCTAAGTTCTTCTCCCGTTTTTCCAATGGCAGTGGGATATAGTGTGCTGTGTAGACATTAATAATCACCAGTGAGCCCACAGCTCACACTGACCGCTGCCAAAGGGGCTATTCCTAAAGCAAGAATGAATGAATAACAATCCAAACTGTATCCATTAAAACCCCTAAATCCTCATTTAAACTGACCCTAAACAATCAGAAATAGCTACAGTATAGATACCTCCTCCTTTCCATCAGTTTAGATACTGATGACCTCAGGGTTCTAGTTCAGATCACTGGTGGCACAGCAGAGAAAACGTGCCCGGTTTGTTGCACAAGGCCTGCGATGTCCTGACAAGGACTGAGTTAAATAAGGTCAGACCACATCAATGAATGATTGCCTCGCATCATCAAGGACTCAGTGATTCAGGTCTGTGGACAGTGTCTACCCGCCTGGACAAAACCAGACACCACCACCTACTCACTCTGTTGGCTCACCTGCAACAGATAAAACAGCACAATAAGCATCTGAATAAAGCCTAGCAGCACCAAGGATCTCTATCTGAACCCTGAATAGGAAGTGATGTCTTTACACCTATAAAAGAGTTCTATTTAATATGAATTCTTAACTATCTATCTACCTAAGCAACGAAACAGCTAAGTATCCAACAAAGATCTGCTAAAATATCTACATAATTACCTACAGACATATCTAACTAACTACAAACATACCAAAAACTCACTAAATAACTAACTATCCACTTACCTACATATGAACATACCTACCAACCATAACTACCTACAAACATAACTACCTAACTGACTAATTAGCTACAACCATCCCTACCTCACTAACAACCTACATACCTAAATAACCACAGACATATATACCTCACTAACTACATGTCTAACTAAGTAACCTACTGGTTGGTGTGGCGCAACAAATAACACCAGTACCTGCCACTGAGCTGCCACACCATGTGGGAGACTGGGGTTCGATTCCAGGTCTGGGTGACTACACTGCGCTACACCAATAAGAGTCCTTGGGCAAGACTCCTAACACTGCGTTGGTCCACCTCTGTAATACCAGTAACTTGTAAGTCGCTCTGGATAAGAGCGTCAGCTAAATGCTGTAAATGTAAATACAAACCACACACACATACACTATATTGCCAAAAGCATTCACTCGTCTGCAGGTGTATAAAACCAAGCACCCAGGCATTCAGACAGCTTCTGCAAACATTTGTGAAAGAATAGGTCGCTCTCAGGAGCTCAGTGAATTCCATCGTTGCATCGTGATGGGATGCCACATGTGCAACAAGTCCAGGGGTGAAATTTCCTTGCTGCTAAATATTCCACAGTCAACTGTCAGTGGTACTATAACAAAGTGGGAGCGATTGGGCAACAGCAACTCAGTCACGAAGTGGTAGGCTACGTAAAATGACATCAAATCAGTGGATGCTGAGGTCGACCACTTTATGCAGTCGCTACAGACCTCCAAACTTCATGTAGCCTTTAAATTAGCTCAAGAACCTGTGCGTAGAAAGCTTCATGGAATGGGTTTCCATGGCCGAGCAGCTGCATCCAAGCCTTACATCACCAAGTGCAAAGCAAAGCGTTGGATGCAGTGGTATAAAGCACACGGCTACTGAAGACGTCGTGTTTTCTGGAGTGACTAATCACGCTTCACCATCTGGCACTCCAATGGACGAGTCTGGGTTAGGCGGTTGCCAGAAGAACGGTACTTGTCTGACTGCTTTGTGCCAAGTATAAAGTTTGGTGGAGGGGGGATTATAGTGTGGGTAATTTTTCTGGATTTGGGTTCGGCCCCTTAGTTCCAGTGAAAGGAACTCTTAATGCTTCAGCAGACCACAAGATTTCATGCTACTGTTCAATTTTGCGGGAACAGTTAGGGGACGGCCCTTCCTGTTCCAACATGACTGCACAAAGCAAGGTCCATAAAGACATGGATGAGCAAGTTTGTTGTAGACGAACTCAAATATCTTTTTTAGAGCTTCGCATCAACAACACTGTGTCCTTGTTCATGTTCCCTCTTTTAGGTTCCAGTCAAATATCAAATTGTAGTGCAATTAATAAATAAACTGACCGTTATTATTATTTTTATTATTAATAATAATAATCTGCATGTCTTTTTCATCCAGGTCTCCGTTTTATCTGGACGTAGCTGCAGAAACCCCGGCCCTGCACAGGCCGCATGTAAAACTACCCTCCGTGTTGGCTTGCAAAACTGATATGAAAGCAGACGGTACGCTCCAGCAGGTTAGACGAGTAGGTAACTGAGAGCGGGGTGAAGTGCGAGTCGCCGTCTTTCGCTGCTCTCGCTCGCTCTGTTCGAGCAGGGGAAGGGTCCTGGCAGCCCTCCAGAACAACATGCGGGAAAGATCAGTTACGAGTGTTCCTCATGAAGCTGTTTCCTCGGGCCAAAACAGATTCATTAATGTGGTTCACTTCTCTCTCTCTCTCTCTCTCTCTCTCGCTCGCTCTCTCCCTCTCGCATTCTCTTCTACACAAACAATAACAAACAGCAAACAAATATCAAACAGCTGCACTTTTCATATTCTCCCTGTGCAAATGTCTCGGCTTAAATGTTGACTGCCTAGAGTCAGACGACCCTGAGGACTCGAGGGCTTGTGTGATTAGCATGAAAAACGTTCAGACGGGAACTACAATGTAACACAGAGGCTAAAAAACACAGCCCCCTGGGAAAGCGGTTACAGGAGCCTACAGATCCACTACATACTTAATCCAAATACACAGTGGAGAACTGCTCCAGTGCCTGCAACCACCAGCATGTAAAGTATCCAGACCGTGCTTCTACTGAGGGAATTTACCCTCTACTGTCTCTATCATCCAGGGAAGGCTTTCTACTAGACTTTGGAGCAGTGCTGTGAGGATCTGATTGCATTCAGTGCCAAAAGTGTTAGGGAGGTGGTCAGGAAGTTAACTTGGCTACCAACTTACCTAAACGTACTGCATGGAACACCATCATTTCCAGAGAACACAGTTCCACTGCTTCACAACTCAATGCCGGGGGTCTTAATACTTTATACTTGAGGAACCAATAGGTTTATGTATGTGCTCTAGAGAGTTGCTGTTCTACTGGCAGTACTGCTCTACACCGACTAGACCAAAAAACATTTGTGCTCAGAGTGCAGAAGTAGTAGCTCCACAACATGCAATGGTTCCTTGAAGAAATAAATACATTTCAGACCATGCACTGTAGGTGTTCAGTGGTGCACAAACAGCTTGTATAATTACCATATAAAAGCAGTGACCAATAGAATGGGACACTCTGGAGCAGTTGCACATGAGTCTAAGGTAAGAGTTGGAAAAATCCATCAAGTATGAATGGGTATCGGCTGATGTTTCCAATATTTATACATATATTAGGAAGAAACAGCTGGATTTAGGGATTACAGCAGTTCTGTGCAAGGTTCCTCGGTCGCAGGACACTGTAGTTCCTTGTTCAACCACTAGAGCATGTGTCAACCATTAGAACCAGTGCTGTAGTCTACTCTGTGTGCTGTATTCGTCAGTCTGGCGTTGTTTCTGGTGAATCTTTTACCATATCTGACTTTCTACTGTAAACTCAAACATTTGCAGAATGTGTAATGCTAACGTGTCTCTAAGGGGAAGCCTTTTGGTAAAGACCCCCCTCCAGAGTACATCACTTTTTACAAAGACAACAACAAAGACAACCACAATTTGTGGACTTCCGCTATCATACCATCCATGCAGTAAACACACACAAACACACTAGTGAGCAAACACACACACACAGTAGACAGTGAGCACATGTCTCCGAAGCTATAGCGCCCATGGAGCAGAGTGGGCCTTGCTCAGGGGCCCAACAGTGGCAGCTTGGAGAACCCACAGCGCTCTAACCACTGAGCCACCACTGCCCCCACATCACTCAGCCCAGTACAGTGAGTTTCTGAACACAGCAGTGCTAACAAACACCACGGCACAGCAGAAGTAATCGGAAAGCTAAAGGAATTGCGTCCAAAGTGATGGAGTCTTTAGGGCTAGATGAGCAACTGTTTTCGGTCGTGTCTTCACTCTGTAGCTCTGCACGGAAATTCATCCGACTCTCTCAGTTGGTGCTCAGAGTTTCACTGCACTTGAAATGTGGTTGATTCCCAAAAGTAAAGGATATTTCATCTTGAGAGGTCATTACAGAAGCCCTGCACGATGATGCATTACCAAGTTGGCCTGGAAAGGTTAATGTAGCCTCCGGCCCCACCCTCGATCAGTATCAGCAATCGTCCGAATTCGAATCGTCGGTATCAACCCCTAAAACACTGATCGGCCCATCTCTAGACAAAGAGCGTGTGGTGTACCGTCTTTTCTACTCGGCCGTTCACTGAGTGCGATTCTTGCATTTGAGGAAAAGGGCATTTGCATAATGCAGCACTCTAGAACTTGGTACTACATATGCAGCGGATCCAGCTGACACTTTTCACCTAGAAACCGAAACTTCATTCCACCTGCGAGCGTGAGCGAAACACACTTCAGCAAAGGTCCCGGAGCCCTTTCCGCGGTGCCGAACATCAACGTGTCGTCACCACACGTCTGTGGGCACCAGCGTGATTTACACACGCCATCCCGCACATTTGTAGGTCAGGTGTAATGATGGAGAAAACGAAGCTTCCTCAGAGAGAGCGCGCCTCATCTGCCTTTCAATAGAGCCGCCCCGTTCTAATGCTGTTTGAAGACGCCGGTTATTTCGGGTGCTGAGCGGCTCAATGTGGTTCAGCGTGGTGGCAGAGGAACCGACGTGAGGTGCTTCGGAAAAAGCATGAGGTTAATAAAACAAGGGGGAGGGAGGAAAGGCTTGGACAGCTGGCACAAATGTATACACGTCAACAGTAAACCGCCTCACGCCGTGCAAATTAAAGCATCATCAGACAGGAGAGAAAAATCACCCGAGGCATAAATCATCCTCTGAAGGAAGCAGGAGGGATGGCATTTGATGTAAAGGGAATGCTGCTCTTACAGCGGATTAAATTATGCACATCCTTTGGGTCCAGGAAACTACATTCTTTAAGAAAAAGGGGTGTTATTTATGGTCTGTCATTCAGAAATGATTATTTTTTATGTGTGCCATTCTAATCTATTTATTTATTTATTTATTATTGTTTAAAGTGGTAGTAGTAGTAGGTATCAAAAGTTTGTAAACCCCTCTTTATGTCTTTATGATACTAGCAACATCCTTGCGACCATGTGGGATATCAAAGCAGCCACCTAGCAACATTCTAGTAACCACCCAACAGCAACTACAAAATGACAACCTTAGCAAACATCCAGCAACACAGTAGTGACCTCCAAAAGGAAGCTACAGCAACTTGAAAAAAAACCCACTGTAAACACCATAACAACCACCTAACAACACCCCAGCAACCACCAGATGAATGCTACAGCAACTACAAAGCAACCACTGTAAACACAATGTAGCAACCACCTAACAACACCCAGCAACCACCAAATGAATGATATAGCAACTACAAAATGACACCTTTAAACACCATAGCAACCATATAGCAACACCTCAGCAACCACGAAACGAATGCTTCAGCAACTACAAAATGACCAGCATCCATTGCAAATAATATAGCAATTATCTAACAGCATCCCAGCAACCACCAAATGCATCCAACAGCAACTACAAAAGACAACTTCAAATAACATAGCAACTATTCAGCAACACTGTAGCAACTTCCTACAATAAACTACAAAGCAACCACTGTAAACACAGCATAGCAACCACCTAACAACACCCCAGCAACCACCACATAAATGCTACACAACTACAAAATGATGCCTTTAAATAACATAACAACCACCTAACAACACCCCAGCAACCACCAAATGAATGATACAGCAACTACAAAATGACACCTTTAAACACCATAGCAACCATATAGCAACACCTCAGCAACCACGAAACGAATGCTTCAGCAACTACAAAATGACCAGCAACCATTGCAAATAACATAGCAATTATCCAACAGCACCCCAGCAACCACCAAATGCATCCAACAGCAACTACAAAAGACAACTTCAAATAACATAGCAACTATTCAGCAACACTGTAGCAACCTCCTACAAAAAACTACAAAGCAACCACTGTAAACATCATAGCAACCGCCTAGCAAAATACAGAAATAACTTAGCAGAACCCTGCCAACCATCTAGCAACACCCTGGCAACCACCAAGGACATCATCGCAACCATCTAGCAAGCATAATGCAATGTCTTGGCAATGATCTGGAGAACCATAGCAACCACTTAGCGTCCCATGCAACTTATGTAGAACCTTTTACATTATGTGAAGGTTCCATAAACCTCAAAAGGTTCTTCACACTCACACATTCACTGACCTTAAGCAGGTTCTTCCAGAGCATCATTCCAAAGAACCCTGTGTGCTTCCATTTCTTACTTTTTAATTCCATAATTGTCCAGTTCCAAAAAAATTAAATAAAACGGTAATAGAACCTTCATTTGGTTTCACGTGGAACCTCTTCTGTGCTGAGACTGGGCTTGTGTACATGAGTGAGTGATATGGATGTTTCAGTGAGGAGCTCTCCAAGGTCCTGAGAAAGAAAAGCTAATCGCCTTGCAGCGCATTTCCATATCCACGTACCAGGAATGCGGAACACTGCACACTGAGCAATGAGAGAGAGAGAGAGAGAGAGGGCCAGAGGGGTGGGGGTGGTGTGCGTGTGTGTGTGTGTGTGTGTGTGTGTGAATGTGAGTGTGAAGAGAGGTTAAGTCATGGTGGAGAAGAAGGAAAACTAAAGTGGGGGAAGGGGAAAATAATGGACGGTCCATATACTGTGCAAGTGCGTATTTCAGTAAATCCTGCCTGGGAGCTCACAGGCTGTTAATTAACAGAGTGAGGCAGACTGAAGGCTTCTACTGTATCTGTCCATCTTAACTCAACACACACACACACACACACACACACACACATATCTCAACCCAGGACATCATCTCCAATCCACACCATGGTTTTTCCCCTCAGGAGCCACCTCCCAGGCTTGTGCTCAGCGTGTAAACTCCACTATCTCTTCACTGCAGCAGGACTTGAGCTGCCTCTGTCCTTTCCCACGATGCTTTGCTCCTCTCCAGCTACACCACAGCGCTCTGACACATTCGCCCCTTCACACTGTCACAGCACATGTGGATTTTCAGCTACAAACACACTGCGGAGTACAGCACTTCAGAACATGCCACTGTTCTCAAAAGTGTATGTCGGTAAATGGCTGGAAAAAAAAAACGTTCTTGGAAAGTAAAGGTGAGGTGTACCCTTTGTGTCCACTACGTCGCGACGGATCTCTCGGCTCGCCACGTTTTTGTATGCAAATGAAGCAAAAGATCAATCTGAAGGTAGACAATGTTTGATAAATCGTAAGGTAATCTAGTTCTGGGAATCCAGACACTTTACATTCTCAAAATACTATAAAATGATGTAATCCAGTATGAATCTACAGTGAGTGTAGTTTTTACATTCTCAAAATACTGTAAAATGATGTAATCCAGTATGAATCTGCAGTGAGTGTAGTTTTTACTTTCTCAAAATACTGTAAAATGATGTAATCCAGTATGAATCTGTAGTGAGTGTAGTTTTTACATTCTCAAAATACTGTTAAATCATGTAATCCAGTATGAATCTGCAGTGAGTGTAGTTTTTACTTTCTCAAAATACTGTGAAATTATGTAATCCAGTATGAATCTGTAGTGAGTGTAGTTTTTACATTCTCACAATACTGTAAAATGATGTAAACCAGTATGAATCTGCAGTGAGTGTAGTTTTTACATTCTCACAATACTGTAAAATGATGTAATCCAGTATGAATCTGCAGTGAGTGTAGTTTTTACTTTCTCAAAATACTGTGAAATTATGTAATCCAGTATGAATCTGTAGTGAGTGTAGTTTTTACATTCTCACAATACTGTAAAATGATGTAAACCAGTATGAATCTGCAGTGAGTGTAGTTTTTACATTCTCACAATACTGTAAAATGATGTAATCCAGTATGAATCTGCAGTGAGTGTAGTAGTAGTTGTTGTTGTTGTTGTTTTTATAGAGCTCATTCACACACATTAGTCTTAAAGGCACAGTAACAACAATGGCCTGTTTAGTGAACAAGAGAGATAAGAAAATTATGTACAAACTTTTTGCTACATACATCCATAAAAACAGCCTAAGTATACCTAAATGAATTAAAATAAATAAAATACGTCTAAGACGTGTCCTTTAAATATTCTGAATCTTACACACTCGTACGTATTCTTCTTAGAAACAAGAGCTGTGATGTTTTTGTAAGAAGCCAGCTTGATTAATTCCAGTGTTTGGGAATGTGCAGGTGATTGATTAATCTCGCGTTCTCCTGTTGTTGCCTTCAATTTTAATGGGTTTTTTGGGCTTCCATAAAAGACACAAGTGCCTGCAATTTTGTTGTTCAGCTTCAACCTGTCGAGATAAGGAGCTACCAAAAGCTTTCTTCTGGCCATGTTTCCCTGCTCAGCATTCCAGCGATGCCGGAATCTGAGAAATATTTTATCTCCTTCAAGAGTCTTGGATTTGACAATCCGTCACATCAGATCGTATTTCCAAAATGGCAACTTTACAGAAGAAGCAAAAATCTTTCAGTTTGACTGAAGTCCTTTTGGTCTGTTCATCATTTTAAACAATGTAAAGAGTAACTGTCATACTGTCAAAAAGTGAAAAACACAAAGATTAAGATACATGGTTTTTGCACACCAGCTATTTAGCCAAAGCCTTAAACCTAAAAACTCAAGGAAAGAAGAAAAATGATGTTTGGTTAAAACAATAAATAAATAAATAATACAACTTTCCCGTTGTCCCAAAAATAACTGGAATGTTATTTTTGCACTGCAGCTACAAAGCTAACGTAGTTAACACGTAATAGAAACTTACATCTCATTAACTAGCCTCACGCTAACTGCATGCTAACTAAATCATCACAACCTCACCTCAGATTTGCTTACATGGTTTCTGACAAAAGATCTTAAAGAAAGATTTTTTCTTTAAGTACGACACAAAGTTATCTCCAAATGTAGACTAGAATAGCTACATAACAAGCAAAAAACAGACATACACTCCTAAAAATACAGGTGCTACAAGTGTTTTTTTGAGCGATGCCATAGAAGAACCACTTTTGGTTCCGTAAAGAATCATAATAAACCATGTTTATCATAGAGACGTGTGAGTCTGTTTTTTAAAGGTCCTCTTGAAGCAAAGATTCTTTATCAATTTAAAGATCACTGCCTTATTTTCTTGATCTTTAGGCGACTCGTCAACCGTGCAGCTAAATTTAGGGCGTCCGTGTGTTTTTGCTATCGTAACGACGGGGAAAGTAACGTGCAAAAGATATGTACTAAGTTTCTTAATTAATCATGGGTGTGTTTTTGGAGGAATGTGCAATAAACCAATCAGTGTGTCACTCACCATTCCCTTTAAGATCCAGGTTTAAGATTTCAATAGTGTAAAGCAGGGGTGTCCACGCATTGGGCACGTGCCTTTGTGGACAATTCACTGCCAAGATAACGATGAACGTCTAACTGTTGACGTCCGCCTGGGCTGTTTTCAGTCAGTTGAGCACCTGTGTTTTCCGTTGCCGAGATAGCAATACACTAGAAACTGACCTGAACACACCTCATTTCGAGACCACCGCGCCCATCGGAGTAGATATATTCGTAATTCGCACCATTGCTATTTAAACGGTACAGGCAAAAAGTGTGAAAATAGACTGTTGGCGAGGTGTAGATAGCAGTGAGCATCGTGACGTGGCTTGCGCAGGGTGTAAGATAGGGCCCCACATCTCTGTTGCAAAAATGGTTCTTTATGGAACCAAAGTAGCTCCTCTATGGCACTGTATAAAGAACCTTTTGTTGCACCTTCCTTTTTTGGAGTGTAGCTAGCAGTCATCTTAACGCTTGAACCTTGTCTGTACTTTTGGCTTGTTAGCTACATTAGCCCCCCAGCTCTGGTGGAAAGCCACAGAAACAGCATTCAGACACCAAACATGTCGACCCTGATCAACTACATTTTTGGTAGGGCCATTTTCTTCCCCTCGAACTGTTCCTAAATTTCATTCACAGCCTCATTTGCGCAGCATTCCGGCTGTTCCCTTTCCCATTGTGCTGCTTTCAGGACGATGACACAACGAGAGCAGCTCAATTTGCTTCTCTCCTTGTCAGTGATATTGGGACCCCCTGCCCCCCGGGCATCCGGCTCACATTCTCATCTTCACGCCCATCAGCTGTGACTGCTGGATTAGCGAGCAAGCCTCACATCCCTTCATCTGCATGCCATCAAAGAGAGAGCCAGAGCCGCAGAGCTTCACATCCTCAGAGCTCAGAAAACAAGGTTGAAAGACCAGCTCAGCGAATGCTCTATACATAGATACACTTATACTGTATGTATGTAAACATTAATAGAACCGAGTTTTTAAAAAATGGAAATTATGGGATAAAAGCAGAGGATGTAGCTCACTGGAGGCACTGCAGAGTTATTTACAGGAATCACCTTGTTAGCCTTGTTGTTAGCTTGGTTAGCACTTTCCTTTAGCTAACATATGATTTGACCTAGCACTGCCTTACCCAGTCTTAGCCATATGGAAATGAACAGGATGTGACCTATTATCAGGTGGTCGTGGGTTTGGGTGGTTCTTTTGTAATTGTGTTCAGATGGCAAAACGTGGTGTGTACCAGTGTACGCTGTATTTCTCTATACTCCATTTGTCCATTTCTCCAACTGATACGGAAACTTACATGAAGGTTCTTCAAATCTTTCTTTAAGATCTTTTTAACTAAAATCACAAATCTCTTTCCCAAAACTGGATCATAGTTAGTGTAGAAATTGTGGAGTGAACCTACTCCAGTATTAATCTGTAGCATGGGTAGAGTTTACAGTCTAGGAGTAGTAATTCCAGTATGAATCTGCAGTGAATACATTATTTACATTCTCACAATACTGTAAAATTCTCTAATCCAGTATGAATCTGCAGTAAGTGCATTATTTACATCCTCACAACATTGTAAAATGATGTAATCCAGTATGAACGTGCAGAGAGTGCAGTGTTTACATTCTCACAATACTGTAAAATTCTCTAATCCAGTATGAATCTGCAGTGGGTGCAGTATTTACATTCTCACAATACTGTACAGTTATGCAATCCAGTATGAATCTGCAGTGGGTGCAGTATTTACATTCTCATGATACCATAAAATGATGTAATCCAGTATGAATCTGCAGTGGGTGCAGTATTTACAATCTCACAATACTGTAAAATTCTCTAATCCTCTATGAATCTGCAGTGAGTACATTATTTACATTCCCACAATACAGTAAAATGATGTAATCCAGTATGAATCTGCAGTGAGTGCAGTATTTACAATCTCACAATACTGTAAAATTCTCTAATCCAGTATGAATCTGCAGTGGGTACATTATTTACATTCTCACAATACTGTAAAATTCTCTAATCCAGTATGAATCTGCAGTGAGTGCATTATGTGAGTGCAGTGAACACACACACATACACACTAGTGATTAAACTAGCAGCTGTTGGGCAGCTATTGATGAAGTGCCCTGGGAGCAGAGAGGGTGAAGAGCTTTGTTCAAGGGCCCAACAGTGGCAGCTTGCCGAGCCCAGGTATCAAACCCATAACCCTGTCATTAACAGCCCGGTTCTCTAATCGCTGAGCCACCACTGCCCCACAAAAAAAAAAAAAAATCAGGGGAAGGCGTAAACATAGTCCCCCTCTTCTAGAGAATATGCTGTCGTAATTCCTGATTGCGGGAAATTTGCGAGGGTCAGCACACAACCCACAAACTGCAATGGCTGAACCTCGTCCTGGACGAACCCCCTTTGTGATCATGGCGTCACCCCTGCCAGGTAATTATTCGCATTGACTATCAAGGTTAATACAATGAATTTCCTTAAATGCTGCTGATAGACATTTAGGAGGTCAGGATGTTGGTCAGGATGTTGATCCTGATGTTGGTCAGGATCAGGATCCCAACCCATCCCAATACTATTGGATGGAGCGTCATCATTCCAGAGAACACAGTGGAGGGTTTCTCCTCTATTCTATTGGCAAGCCGTGTTTCTGCATTTGCACATCTGTGTCAGCAATAGGTTCAACTTAAAGCAGCTGAATGCATTCTTTAAAAAGGGTCTATACAATTTCTTGGGCATGCATCTAATACACTGTTAGCTAGGTTATCATTATCATCTGTTTAGGCATGTAGCATAATACAGTATAAGTATATACTGTTAGCCAAGTTTTATTGCTTAGAAGAATGTACGCTTAGCCCAAATACATATAAACTAACAGCTAATCCTCTGTTAAGCACATATTTGACATATTTAGGCAACGCTGTAATTTAATGCTGCTGAAAGCTTAACTCTAATTCACAGGAACTAACATGTTTTCCGATAAGGCACTTTCACAGAAGCCAGAATTTACAGCAGCACACTGGGAAGATGCTCCCAGCGTGGTCAATGAACAGCAGCATACTGAAATAGCACTAAGTACTCTGTAACATTCAGCCGAAAAGCAAAAGAACAAGCCATGACATCAGCACACATCACCCCACTAATGTTATTAATCAGACCATGATACAGTTCTGAATTATGCATGCGATGATTCAGTCCACACAGGAACAGAAACTCGCCGGAATTGCGAGTATTGATCAGCTCCACAGAGAACAGGCCCAGCCCTCATTACGACTGACTTCCACCCACAGCAAGTCACCCCAGTGTCAGTAATAGCACCATAAACACGTAGATAAATGAAATAAATAAATAAATAAACAAACGGTCTTCATCAGAATAAGCTGCGTGCTCTCCCGAGTGTTTTGAAACGCGGCGGAAGTAAAGAGAGACTGAGCTGAAATTTTAATGAGGTTTAACTCTCGCCATAGTCCAACCAACTGAGGAGCCATTCCGAACGAGAGCTCTCTCACCACTTGTCACCTTCTGCTGCCCTCTGGAAGGAGAAAAAAAGTCAAACGATGCTACTTTTCTTTCTCTCTCCTCAGACTCAAGCAATGTCCAGAGTCAGTCAGTCATCAGGGCCTGGAGATGGACTGAATTAACTACTAAGGTCCACAGACGGGTCATTCCTGCATTGCGACCCATTGTCCACACACTGGACCAGACATTCACTCCACTGTAACACCTCTTCTCTTCCATGAATCCCGTCACACACTTCTCAGGTATTTACAGCCCGATCATCTTCGTGCAACGCCATCTGCAGGAGCCTGAAGTTAATACCACCTTAAACATGCCAGGTTACTAGTTTTTGTCTCAGGAGGTTATTAGTGACCATATTCAGTTATATTCAATAAACAGAATATAAATGTAATTTATTATTATCTAATAATATAGAAATGAATATAAATTAATTATGTAATTATGCTTTAGTGCTTAGGCAATCTATGGCAAAATAATAACAGCTGTAACTTTAGATTTCTAGCAGTTAAGCTTGTTTGAGCAAGAAAACCACGAAGGCATGCTAAATTGTCCACTGTTGGGTATATTTAGCCAAATCTCCAGACAGCCTTTGCTGTTTTAAAAGCTGAAACCCGTCATCAGCCTTGCCGGCATCTTTTGTGCTGGTTTCTCTCATCACTTTTTAGCTTCATCACCACATACAGTGATAAATAACCAGCTCTGACATGGACACTGCCGTACAGAACACACACTACAAAACAGAAAAGAGCGGGGTTAAGCCCTTCGATCATCGCTGAAAGAGAACCCGGTGGTCTTCAAACTGAATACAGAATGTTGCCTAGATACCAGCAGCATCGGTTCAGGGAACGTCATTCAGTATTTCTGTCTCTTTCTTACAGCCACAGCGTCTCTTGCCAACCGTGGCTTTGTCGAGGGCCTAACCAAGCAAACGATGAGGCAGCCTCCGAAGCCTGCAGCGGGTTTTACAGCACGACTGTTTGTTCTGCGAGATCATGGCATTTGTAAAGGTAAACACAAACACATTTACTGCGTTCTGAGCAAAAGTGCTCGGCCTTACGAACAATATCTAAAACAATATTCGTAATCAAGTGACTTTCCCATTAGATTTGAGCTTGATATTAGTTTATTAAGGATAAACTATAAAAATGCACATAGCTTAACAATGTCTAGCCTTTCAAATGACCTATAAGTTGCCAGATAATAAAAAAAAAGCCTTTAAAGGGACACTACAGACAAAATGAAAACTGTGACCTTGATTATGCATCAGCTATAAACATTCATACTTGTTTAAAAATCTAGAAAACCTGATATATCTGAAAGGTGGGAGGAGCTTTTGAAACATTACAAATCGATTTCTGTTGGGAAGCTAAATATTAGTGGATGTCTTCTTTGCCATTGGGCAAAAAAAATTGTCACCCTGAGAGTTAGGCGGTGGTAACTTCAGGCTTCGACAGATGGTGCTGCATGAGGATGATTGGGCTGTGAATACCTGCAGGGTGTGCGATGGGAGGATTCATAGATTGAGAAGAGGTGGTGCAGTGCAGTGAGTGTCTTGTTGGATGTGTGGAAAATGGAGAGATTGCATTTGGGCGTGCCGACAGCCATAGTGTTAAGGAAATGGCTGAATCTGCAGGTGTATGGAAGCTTACGGTCATACAGGTCTACCAGCAGTGGCAGAAATCGCAGTCTACAGGAAATTCTCATCAGGGATTGGCGGCATGTTTCACAGCTTGTGAATAAAAATCTGTTCGCTTCCAGGCAAGAATTGCTTCTAGAAGTCAGCGCAGTTCCGATCATCAGCATATGATGCAGTGTGCCATGCAAAAGGCCTTTGCTCACTTCTGCTCACGACTGAGGAGAGTTTCCTGTAGACTGGGATTTCTGCCACTGCTGGTAGACCTGTATGACCGTAAGCTTCTACACACTTGCAGATTCAGCTATTTCCTTTAAACTACAGCCATTAGCCACGCCCAAACGCCCATTTTCCACACATGCAACAAGACACTCACTGCACTGTACCACCTCTTCTCAATCTATAAATCCTGTCGCACACCCCACAGGTATTTATAGCCTGATCATTTTCACGCAGTGCCATGTGCAGGAGCCTGAACGCACCACCACCTTAAACGCAAGGTGACCAGATAGTTTATTTGTGTAATGCATTTTGGGAACTGTAGTGATGGAAAAAGAACAGAAAAATGTTGTCAAGTCGATAAGGATGCACTGCTGAATAGCAGAATACTACATAACATAATAAACTACATTAGATGCAAATTCCAGGCCACAATATCTAAACATATTTATAAATGAAAACAAATGCATACACCTGGGTGTGTTGGAAATCTATCTCTTAGCGTCATTTGTCCTCAGCGCACAATTTTGTGACATTTTCCTTCAGAGCTTTTTGTACACCGTGCCATAAGTTCATCTTCCTCTCCCGTCTCCATAGCGGCAGTGCAATAAAATCAGGCAATGGAATGTTAATGTATTTTCAGCCTCTCATCCAGACTTGACCTTTATTAAAAGTGAAGAATGGCAGCAAAAGAATACAGTGCCGTAGGTAACCCAGCAGAGCTTATTCTGGATCGATCAGCATCATCCACTGCCATTAAAGGACCCATATCATGGAAAACCAGGGCTTGGCGTAGTATGTCTACACTGTTGACTCATTCACTCCACTCATTCATAAAATAATGGTGCCGTATGCCAAATGCCATAGAAGAACCATCATTGGTTCCATCGAGAACCAATCTGTGAAAGATCTCTGTGAAGATCATCTCTCTCATGAAGAATAGTTCTTTATGGAATCAAAAACGCCAGCTTGTAAAGGGTATAAACATAACGTCTCAGGTGGCGAGAGTCACTGCGGCCACACCCACTGAGTGGCAAAAAGTGGCACATTCTGCAATTCGCAGAAACAACTGAAATCCGGTTGCTCTGGTGGGGAAAAGAAACAAGCCCACTGTAGTTTAGCAAGTTTAGTGACATACTAAGCTCGATTAAAAGGGAAAGCAAGCAAACCTGGATGAACCTGGTTCACCTACTAAATGTACCTAAAACCAGTTGAAAACACTCCTTAGACCATTCACTCGCCATTCTGCTCTCAGATATGAGGTTTTATCCTCTAAACGGGTGTGATCTGAGACGACGTGTAGCTGGACGTTCCTGGCTGTGGTTCTTGGCTGGATTGCTGTCGAGTCCAGCTGTCTATAACTTCCTTCCTGGTCTGGCCATTAAAAGCAGCTGTGCAGCAGAATGCTTTGCCATTTAGTCTGACTAAAGGGGGCACGTTCCAGCGGGAACGTGGCGGCAGCGTATATCCTCGATACTAGGACTCTCCATCTCCATCGCAGTACAGCCCTGCCTAGTGATTATTGATATGGATTTTTTCTTTTAAGATTTTGGCCTGGACTGTTTTTTAAATATATAATACAGGGCAGCTAATCAGATCACAGACCATTTACAGAAATCAGCAAAGTACAGCAACAAAAACAGGCCAGTTTATTCCCTGACAGGGGAGATACTTAACTGCCCAACCAATAAAAGATTTTTTTTAACAAAAAGTGATGCCAGACATCCCTCAGCATTTCAAGAACTCTCATTAAAAAACCTGGCAAACAACAGAAGTGTTAAACACTAAAAGCTGACCTCTTATCCTGTCATAACTGGCTGAGACGTCAACTATTGATGATTCACTTTGGGTAAAGCACTTGTGCTCGGCTAGTAGGCTGTACATCTGCAAATGTTTGTGGACACTTCTAATAATCACATTCAGCCACTTTGAGTTGCACCCATTGCTGACAGAGATGTGCACATGTACCTACACACAGCTCGTCTGGTCGCTGTAGAGAAGTACTGCCAATAGAATAGGACTCTCTGGAGCAGATAAATAAATCAGCCAATGGAATGTTCCAATCTGAACCAATCTGTGAAAGATCTCTGTGAAGATCATCTCTCTCATAAAGAATAGTTCTTTATGGAAACAGAAACACCTGCTTTTAAAGGGTATAAACATTGTCACTGTAGAGAAGTACTGCCAATAGAATAGGATAAAAATCAACCTACTCTAACCATGCCTAAGGCCAGGTTTAGGCTAGAGGGGTAACAAGCCCCCCAATGTTGAGCTGTGGAGCAGTGGAACTGTGTTCTCTGGAATTTTGGGATGACTTTTGGGATGACTTTTGGGATGAATTAGGTATGATGAGGTGGGGTGGTGATCGTCCTATATCCTGACCTCACCAAACACTCTTGTCCTTAAATGCAATCAAATCCTCACAGCAATGCTCCAAAATCTAGTAGAAAGCCTTCCCTGGATAGTTCCCTGGACAAAAACAAACTATTTTAAAATACAATAATATCTTTATTTTGGAAGAGACAATGAATATGTAGGTGTCCAAATACTTTTGTCTATATATTGTATTTAGAAATCACTGGCTATTTTTATATTTTTAGCCAGAAATCCTATCATATTAATAGTAGAGGGACTATTGGTAGTGTGGGGGTTTTCACACATGCCAGTGTTACTGTGTGGTGGAGAGTGGGTCCACTACCAACGACTGTGAATTGCTAGAGCTACAGCGGGGGCTTCTCTAGAGGTTTTTGGATAGAGGGGCTAAGCTTTTAATAAGGGAGTCTCGGGCTGGCCTCCTTAAGAATAAAGAAAAAGCCCGTAAAATGTCTGTTGATGATGTTGATGGTCTAGAGAACAGATGAAAAATCGATAAAAAATATGGGTAGTTAGTAAAATCGATACAGAGTAGACCTGTTTACGGTAGACACAGATCAGGTCTCTGTCAACTTCCAACAGTGCTGAAGTCAAGCAGCGCTCTGTCACACAGACTGTAGACTGGTATCTGATCAGACCTGCTCCTGCAAAGCTGTCAGTCTCCTTCAACTGCAACCTTGAGCATCTGCCGCATATAGCAATCCGTTACCAGCTTCCCCCCGCTCTTTACCTTTAGATGTCTAGCCTAATTAAAAAAAACAAAATTATATAGTTTGATGTAACTTAATTAGCTGAAAAAAGTGGAGAGAAACTGTGGAAGAAGAAAGATGAAGCATGTCTCAGACACAACAAATACAACAGCTAACAGACGCCTTTGCTGACCAATATCACACATTGAAGTGGGTAAGGCCAACTGTGCTGTGTTGGACTCTGGCAGCAAGACCCAGGATTCGGAGCAACTCTCGGATCATAGTGGCAGAGCCTTAGTCCACAGGATCGCTCAGAACCACTCATAATTGATTGGCAGCTTTCTACCTTACCCATGCCTCACTAAGCCCTGCCGCCTTGTTATTAACCCCCTAATGTGCATTTCTCAGCTGTGCTGAGAGGACAGGAGACCCGATGACACTGAGGGTGGATATGATCTTTAAAATCAAATAAATTCATACAGGCATCAAATTCAGCATGTAAAATATTGAGGCCCATAGGATAAAATTCCCATAGTTATGCAAAATATGTATTCGTTCAGGTGGATCCAGTCTTTTACGAAAGCTGATCATGTCTGTGAGCTTGTGAGCAGTTTGGTATTTTCTCGCATCAGCGTGTTAACAGATTGTGTTTAATTGATAAATGGTGTGTTAATATGGAAGTGAGGATGTATACACGCATGTGCATGCGAGTGTGTTTGTGTGTGTGCGCTTCACACATTATAATAGCTGGCTTAAGCACATGCTGCAAACGATATATGTGCAGTCCTTACATGCATAAACATTGCAATCTGGATCATATGGTAGGTTAATCCCAAACATCCAGGACAGCAGGATTGGCCTGGTCTGGAGGGATTATTATAAACCTCAGATCATGGTGTACATGATACAAGAGGCAGAGCTCGACTGATAAAAAAAAATCTATGATCAGTATTTACTAAAAGGAGGTAGATACTTCGGACTGAAACAAATATACAGTCTCCAATAGGTACACAGAATCAGCGCATTACTGATGCTACACTATATAGACAAAAGAATTGGGACACCTGCTCATACATAGTTTCTTCAAGATCAGTAGTATTAAAAAAGAGTTTATCCAGTTTTTTGTTAGAGTAACTGGAAAAAAAGGCTTTTTGGAACATTACTGTGTGGATTTGATTGTATTCAGTGACAAGAGTGTAAGTGAGATCAATATTTGGAATGATCATCATCTTCAACTCCACAACTCATTCCAAAAGTTCTGGATGGAGAACCATCATTCCATCATTCCAGAGACCAGAGTCAGTCCCGCTGCTCAACAGCTCAACGCTGGGCGGCTTTATACCTCCCTAGCCCACACCTGGCATCAGTGCACGGTGCCAATAGGTTCATGATTATCTACTCCAGAGAGTCCTATTCTATTGGCAGCACTTCTCTACAAAGACTAGACAAGCTGTGTCTGTGTGCACCTGCACATCTCTGTGTCAGCAATGGATGCAATCTAAAGTGGCTGAATGCATTCATTAGAGGGGGTGTGGCTAAAGAGGTGCAAAGCCCACCTAGCAGAACTACGTTCTCTGGAGCGATGGTGCTCCACACAAAATCTTTGGGACAACATTAATAATTGACTTCACTGATGCTCTTGTGATGTTAAACTCAATCAAATGCTCCTCACAGCAATGCTCATCCTCACAGCATCTGGTGCAAAGCCTTGTCAAAAGAGTAGAGGCTGTTACTGCAGCAAACTCCCTATTAATACCCTTGATTTAAGAGGAAATGTCTGATGTCCGATGTTCGATCTATCTAACAATATATATATGCCTATTTCTATAAATATTGTGCCTTTATTATAGGTATTTTTTGCCAGTATCAATAAATCTATGTATCTATGAATCAGCTGGGCCTTTAATATGAAGAGAATACAATGCATACTGACTTTCAGCAGTCCCTCATTTTAGGCTGGACACAGGAATTCCTCAGTTCAAACTCCACCTCGATTGACCCTACAAAAAGAAGAGAGAAATAAAAAGGACTTACTTAATTTTCAGCACAGTCACCATAATGGAGAGAAAGAGAAGGAATGGAAATCTGTGTGTTCAGTATCGTGTTAACTTAAATTCAAGTCAATTAGCAAACACACAGTGTTAAATGCCTCCTGCTTGCTTTCATAAATTATTAAATGCATTGTTCCATTTATTATTTATATTGTTTTAAAATGATGTTTACTGGTGTATTCTGAAAATCAGCAAGACAAAATGCTTTAAACAGACTTCTATTGGGAAACTGATCAAAAGAATAGCTTTTGAGTACCACTAGTTAGTGGTACTCCATAATGCTTCTATAGTAACAAATGAACCCTAAGGTAAACACGGTACTTTATGGTTAACATTTATTTGGGTCTGTGTGCCTGTTGGACTATCCCTTACTTCCACTCCAGTATATTTGTTAGAAATTTACCTTTAAGGGTAAATCCAGTACTATTTTAGTCATTCCCAAGAAGAGAAGCTAGTACTTTGGGCGCTGCATGTACGAAATTCCTCAGCAGTACTTGTTGAGTTGTTACTTTCTTACGCAAGTTGTTTTTTCTACTTTTCCTTCTACTCGAGTCAGTATTACCTAACAATATCTTGGATTGAGGCTGCTCCACCACCTCTGTTGTCTACCACCGTGAAACGGCTCCCTGTTCATCACTGACTATTGTAATTCAATGGAAACTCTTCTCAATCTCTGAGCAGACAGATAGCAAATCAGCATTCGCATTTAAGCCCCTGCATTTGCATATCAATCCCCCAATCAGTGTCGACTCGCAAGGATTTGATTATGCGGCCTCAGCAGGAGCCGTAATATTTCAGACAAGTGTCACTGGCTTTGATCGTTAGATGTTGCCTCTGACGTATCTTAAATTGTAAAACCAGCAATTCCCAAATCTGCCCTGATGTGTCAGACCAGGCATGCAAGAGCAGGGAATCACAGCGGGAGTTCCATGCGTCTACACTGAGGGTGACATAATGAGTGATTGTAGGATAAAAGATAAAATATAAGCCAGCAACAGATCAAATAAACCAGTGATGGATTAAATACACCAGTACAAGGTAAACTTGGCCAGTAACACATAGAATACACCATCAACATCTAAAATACGCCAGCAACTAAACCAGGTGCAAGTAACATAGTAAACAAGGAAGAAGTAAACTAAATCAGTAACAGATAAAATGAACCAGTATAAGACAAAGTAAACCAGTAAACACAGAAAATATACCGATATCAGACAAAATACACCAGTAAAAGACAGGGTACACCAATAACAGAAAAAAAACGCCAGTTACAGAGAAAGTATGCTAGTAGTAAGTACATTAGTGAAAGACAAAATATACCAGTGAAGGATAAAATACACCAGTTACAGAAAAGGTGTACCAGTAACAGACAAACGACACAGGAAAAAGACAAAATATGCCAGTTTAAGACAACAGATGCACCAGTAACACACATAATATATCAGTAACAGACCAGTAACAAGTAAACCAGTAACAAAGAACACTAGTAAAAGACAAAATATACATAAAAGATCACATACACTAGTTACAGAAAAAGGGCACCAGCAACAGACACCAGTAACAAAGTAAACCAGCAACAGACACCAATAACAAGGTAAACCAGCAACAGATAAAATGCACCAGTATACCAGGAGAGACTAAATACACCTCTAAGAGACAAAGTACATCAGTAACAGACAATGTAGACCGGTAATAAACTACATCACTAAGAGATAAAGTACAAAGTAAACCAGAAACATACAAGGTAAACCAGTAAAAGACAAAATACACCAGTAACAGAAAAGGCATACCAGTGGCAAGATATACCAGTTAAAAAAAAGACAAGATATGCCAGTTAAAGTTAAATGCACCAGTAGCACACAACATATACCAGTAGCAGACACCAGTAACAAAGGAAGTACATCAGTACCAAAGTACGGCAATAACAAAGAACACTAGTGAAAGTCAAAATATACCAGTAAAGGATAAAATACACTAGTTACAGAAAAAGGCATCAGTACCAGACAAACTACACAGGAAAAGACAAAATATGCCACTTAAAGACAAACAGACCAGAAACAGACCAGTAATAGACAAAATATACCAGTAGCAGACAAAGTAAACCAGTAACAAATAATTCAAATTTTTTTGTGTCCACCTTTCTGGTGTACAGTTCCGACTCTAGCTCATGAGCTGATGCCCAGTTTTAGTTCCCCATCTTATAGACCTCCATCAGTGGTCAGTTTCAGACCACAGAGCCGCTCCTGGCTGGATAGTTTGAGTGGTGGACCCACTCTGAACCTAGAAGCAACACAACATCTGGTCAACAGTGGTCCTGAGGACAGAAACTGACCAATAATGGACGTGGTTGGGGAGGCTGATACACTGTGCATGACAACAGATGAGCTACAGTATGTAACTGTGGTCTGTAATAGTGGACCAGCTGTATAAGGTAGGTGGTGCTCCTAGAGCGGACAGTGAGTGGAAGCACAAGGTTGGTGTTTCTAATAAAGTGTCCAGCACAATGTCCTTCAGTAACACTCTAACATAATATGCCTGAACAGCTCAGCTCTCGACAGGATCTCAGTAGAATAACATGGATTTCCCACACACTTCAAACACTGTTTAAATGAGGGTGAACCCATCTGGCTGTGTGCAGGTAATTAAACACACTGCCTCAGATGCACAAGCCTCTACTGACCTGACATTAAGCGCTGTGTGTGTGTGTGTTTGTCTGTGTGTGTGTGTGTGTGCTTGTTTACTTTGCTGCCATCAAGTGATTACAGAGATATCAGGCTTTGAAGACACAGCGACACCGAAACAACGACCCCAGGGCCAAACAGAACGATTGCCTACCAGCAACCTAAATATAATATCATATATAGTAATACACACAGGTACAGTAAAGGCATCACACACACACACACACCGATGCACAGATAAGGCCTCATTTTTTGGCCTTAGCTTCATGTGTGAAAGTCAGTTCCTTCTTTGTTACTGGTCTAGTGGGAATAAGCACTCCTGGCTTGGATGACACAGGTGGGACGTCTTGCATTAGGTGGCAGAAAGGGTTTAATATATAGGTTAACAGGCATCAATGGCCTGTGGGGAACCAATGTTACGCCGCTGGGGGGCACTCAATATGCGAGAAGTCCATTCTCTGTACACCTTCATTACGGCAGCTCTAGAACATCCCGCATCCACCCATCGTCTGGTACCCTATTATCATGCCCTTTGCTCGTGACCCTCAATTTGCTCTCTGCTACAACTGACTGGTGTGCTCGCTTATTTATACATGCAGCACAGCCAGTCGTCATGTAGCATCTGTGACGCCCCGTGCCGAGTTCATTCCAAACCGGGGGTGATCATAAGAGTCTGATATGACTGTGACAGTTGGTGAAGGGTGGTAGCATCTCGGAAACCACAAACTTCGTGGGATGCTCTAGAGCCATTGTAGTGAAGGTGTATTGAGAATGGACTTTTCCCACTTTATGTGCCTCCTAACAGCATAACATTGGTGACCCATGGGCCATTGATGACAGAGGGGAACAACGACCCTGGCGAGTGGTACAGAGGTATCAATAAGCCACAGTTGAGCACTTAACCTTTATAATGAACACCCTCCCATGTTACGACGTCTCGTCGTCTCGCTCTCGTGTGTCATTCAAGCCAAGGGTGGTTATTCCTACTATTAGGTAGGTGGTCATAATATGACTGTGTTAGTGTGTCTATATATTTAATTGTTTCTGTATCCATGATTTTAGGTCTGGTACATGTTAATGACCTCTTGTCTCATTTGACTGCACTGTATTTTACTTAAATGAGGCACAATACTCAAACTGTGCCTCAGTTCTCAAACAAGCTGCATATGAAACTGAAGATAATTCCATTGTTGAGATATTTGCACCCCCTACTGTACTACCTAGAGTGAGTGTGTGTGTGTGTGTGTGTGTGTGTGTGTGTGTGTGCATGTGAAGGAGATTGATGGAGATAATTCCTGCTTGTAAATCGGTTACCTGATTGGTGTTTGTGTAAAACACATGAAAGCAGTGAGCTACAGCAGAGAAGGAGGCTGCAGGACCATGAGAGCGTAGCGTTACTGATGTATGGCAGTGCCTCAGGCCACCCAGAAAATGACTGCCCCGTGATAATGCAATATGTTCCCTTCTGTAGCACCGACTGCCTTTCTCCACACGCCACACTCACACAGCCGTCCACTTTTTGATGCTCTGAGCTGGGATTATGACCAGAGATCTGAGGCCAGAGATCTTTTCCACTACAGCTGTCTGAATCTACAATGAACCATGGTAGCAAAAGGGATTTCCATAAGTGTCAGCATCCTTTTGTGGCTCCTGGAAAAAAATGAACCAATCACTTACATCTGTCAGTACATTCTCATGCTCCCAAAGACTCTTCTGCACTTCACTTCATAAAATTAAACAATGGTATTTTCTTTAAAGAGTACATCACTGACCAGATTTAGCTACAGTCGACCATTGCAGCCCAAACTACCTAAGCTAACATCAGCAGATGCATGTAAAAAGCTAGCACTAACACTCAGGCCATGTTAATAATAAAACTAGCTGAGCCATTTAAGGTGGTAGTACACACACACACACACACACACACATTAGTGTACTAGGGGCAGTGAGCACGCACACACCTGGAGCAGTGGGCAGCCAACTTAGCACCCGGGGAGCAGTTGGGGGTTAGGTGCCTTACTCTTGCTCCCCCCCATTTTTACCTGCCGGTAGGGTTAGCTATAGGATTCGAACCGATGACCTTCAGGTTAGAGTAGTGGGCCTAAGACAGGAAGGTCAATGGTTCGAATCTTATAGCTAACCCCATTCGAGCCACTAGCAGAGCCATTTGAAAAGCTAACACTATGTAGCTAGCCCATGTAAAAACTTAACACTTGTAAAGCCATGTAAAAAGATAACGGCAGCTTAGCCATGTATAAAGATAACACCAATTGAACCTCTTAAAGTTAACTATCCAAGCTATTTAAAAAGCTAACACCAGCTGAACCATGAAAGAAGCTAACACTGTCAGTACATATAAAGAATAACACTAGCTAAGGTATTTTAAAAAACGCTAAAACCTGGTGAGTCATGTAAAATTAACATTAGCAGACTTATTTACAAACTGAGCCATGTTAAAAGCTAACATCAGCTAAGCTGTGTAGAAAAAGTTGAGTTGAAGTTGAGTTGAGTGCGCTCCAGTAGCTCCAACATTTCTAAACATTTCCAAAAAAAAAAAAACAGTTTGCTAAAGACTTGGGAGTTTACTACTGATTTCATTATTATTTACGGGTGTTTTTTGGTGAATCTAACCACTAAGTCCCACTTTGTATGTCCCAGGTTAGCACTGTTAGCATTGTTCCAGATTAGCATTGTTAACAATACCAGTTCCTAACCACAATATATGGTATTTTGTGTATCTAAAGACCATGGAAACGCGTCCACAGATAAAAGTTTGTGCGTAATGTGCGTATAGGACCGAATTTATATGCCGGATAGATAGGAGTGCTAATTAACTGTATAACACCACTCCTTTTGCTAATGTTGATGTGCGGTGCGGCCATCTTGGATTTTGAAGACGGGGTTGGTGAGGCACTCTCGACTTTCCAAGTAGCGTTCCAGCGGAAATCCAACATTCCAGCAAATTCCAACATCCCAATTCAAATGGAGACAAAGCTAACACTTGTCATGTAAAAAAAAAGCTAATGCTAGCAGGGCTATTTTCCAGGGGTTACAAAATGTCCACCGTTGCATTTTTTTTTTTTTTTATTAAAATAGCTAGAAATACTTGAACCACTGAATCCACACCTCTCTTATCACCCTTTAAAGGAAGTATCGTAGTAGATTCGTAGTTTTTGTAGCTATCAGAAGCTGTAATCTGTAGTTAATCAGGTGCACTGTGCTGAAAAAAATCAATCATCTTAATTTACATAATTATGTAAATGAGGTGATATGCTAGTCACACTAGTAACATCAAACCCGATGTGTCTCTTGAAATGGCAGCGAAGCTGAAGCTAAACGCTGTGTTAATTTTCTTTCATTTCAAGGGCGACTGCGTGTCCGTGAGGAGGGTGGAGAGGTTTTTCCAGGAGTCGTTATTCTCTGCTCTTTGTATTACTTTTCAAACACAGCTGGAAATTAGAGTGCGGTTTGTGCTTATCTGTGTGTGTGTGTGTGTGTGTGTGTGTGTGTGTGTTAGGGGGGTGGGGTGTTGAGGGTGGGCAGCAGCATCTGTCAGGGTTCAGTGTGTGAAGTGGAGTCAGATGTTGCTAACAAACATCCCGGCATCAGCAGCACCTCAGCGCGGGAGTGATTCGTGGCAGCGTAGTTGCGGGGGCTAATTTTTGTTAGTCAAAGTTCATCTGAGCGTTTTTACTGGTGGGAGACGGGCCCGGTCAGCGATGGGGAACGCGCTGAAGGTGACCTGACAACAAAGCAGAAGGAAATCAAGCAGGTCCTGTAAATCAAACCAGAGTGTGGAGTGTGGAGTACACAGCGGACTGATTTCCAATGGGGCTCCATGATTGGCTGACAGTTGTTAGTTCTTTTGTTTATTATTATTATTATTATTATTATTATCTCATACCCTAAGAATGAGCGATCATAATACTTATAATATTACATATACTTATTTTTTACTAGTTAAAAAAATACCCGGGCCCCAAGTGGTCCAGCGGATTAAGGCACTGTCACTATGAACAGAGGGTTGCTGGTTCGAATCCCAGTCTTGCTGCTAGCCATCGGCAGCCGAGGCCCAGAATGGGCACAACTGCCCTTGCCCTCTCCAGGGTGAGTAGATGGCACTCTCTCCCCTGCATCGCTTTGTTGCAGTGCTGGCCGTCACTGGCGTCTGCAGGCTGGTGCGTTGGAGCCGGGTAGGAGGCATGTGTTGGTCCGCCCTCACTAGTGTCAGGGGAGAGTACGTACGGGTTGAGTAACTGGCAGTCCATATTGAAAGAAAATGGGTGATTTTTTTTATTTTTATTCAATTGTTTTTAAATAAAATAAAAACATCTGAAATTCGTAGTACAATGATTTTTATTTAAAATTAGCAGGACTATTTACTATTTAAAATTAAAATGTGAGTAAAATGATCTGATCTGCATTTTCATACTCATTTTTTATCAATTTTATACTGATAAAATGCTCTGCCAAACCTGGATACCTGCGCCCCCTAGTGGTTTAAAAAGATTCCTAATGCTGCCTCAACTGATGATGAAATATTTTTCCCTTTATTACGTAGCAGAAGGCAGCGATCTTCCAACTGCTGACATTTGACTCCCAATGGTCATCTCAGCAACATACGAAGCAGGAAGCCTCTGATTGGCTCCTGTCTACCCTCACTGAGTCCCACCTCCACACACAAGTCTAATTATCGACGCAGTATTGTGTGCATTCATTGCAAGAACATTTAAACAGTCACGTCCAATAGATCAGAGTGTGGTTCTTTGAGGTGTTAACATTCAAGCATGTTGCGTTCATTTCATGGTAACTAGTTTTGTGTTACCGGCCTATTATATATGATATATAGTAATTCATATATTATCACATTACGTTTTGGTAGATCTTTAATACAGTTTTTAACTTCTATTTGCTATTGAAAATGGCCTGGGAGCCTTATTGGCCTGAGCTGATGTGCCTATATGTTTCATATGAGTACCGATGTGTACCTAATGTGACCCATTTGCATTTGTATATCACATATCGATATGCAATAACATCAGACCATGACTGGAACACCCAAGTGTGGCCTCTCAGACTGCACGCCTGTAGCAGAAATATAGCCTTTTCTCAGTTATGACCTGGAGCAGAGAGAGAGAATTTGACCGGAACACAACAGAAGGGTTAAAACCTGAGAAAATCCATAAAACTATTACTAATTCAGCTCAACAGCCGATAAACTCCCTCCCACTGCTCCTCTAGAACATCACCACATCTTACCACCGTGCAGTATCTCCTCAATGCTACCAGCTTCTCCGAGCTAAAACCCTGAGCGCAGAAATAGGCTTTATTAGCTAAATTCAAGGCACAGGTTTTATTTTAGCACCTGCTCAGCTGAGAGAAAGAGAGATCGAGAGAGGGGGGTGGGGGGGGGGGGGGCTTGCACACAGGTGTGAAGCAGAACGAGAGCGAGTGTGTGTGTGTGTTGTGTGTGTGTGTGTGTGCATGTGTGTATCGTGGATGAGTAGCGTGTAGGAGTGGGCTACAGAGAGGTGTGAGAACAGATAGTCCAGCGGCTCTCCCGTGGGAAGTGGCCTGTGATTTCAGGATCAATAGGCCTCTCAGCTGGACGACTAAAACAACCGTAGGAAAACGGGCTGGTTCTACGGGGAGGCGCCCCGGGAGCAGCTGGAGTCGAAGGAAAAGAGAAAAAGAGATGAGGAAAGGGCCCCAGCTGCACCAGAATACTACATTTTTCTTTGTTCAGCCTCAGAGACTACAGTTCTGCACATCAGAACCAAACCCTCAAGCAACTACACTGAAATCTAACTACAGGGATCGGTCGGCCATAACATTAAACCCACTCAAGTGGTGGAGCGAACGATATTTTAGCTTATCTGCTTACAGTGGCATCAAGTGAACAGGCAGTTCTTAAAGTTGATGTGTTGGAAGCAGGAAAAATGGGACAAACTGTGATGGCTAGACGACTGGCAGGTCTTGTGGAGTGTTCCCGGTACGCAGTGGTCAGTCAGTACCTACCAAAGTGCTCCAAGGAAGGACTATAAGGAGCTATGAACCGGCGACAGGGTCCTGGACGCCTCAGACTCACTGAAGCCATGAATCCATGGAGGCCCCAACTCACAACTTACAGGACTTTCAGAGGTCTGGTCTTATCCATGGGTCAGAGCTGTTTTGGTGGCACAAGGGGAACCTTACAATATTAGGCAGTTGGTTTTAATGTTAAAGCTGATGACTGTACTCTGTTTTTTTGATAAAATGGCCAGTGAGGTAGGTATAAAACAATAAACTGGCAGGTGTATGAAATTTAGGTGTAAAATCGCACTGAGGAATCCAAAAAAAGGTGCACGAGAGGATGTGACACAGTGACCTTATACATATTCGCACATAAATGTCCCTTATCGCATGTCATATTGTGCGGCTTCATCGCACATCTCTTTTCTGGCCCGTCTCACTGTGCTGCGGCCTTTCTGTGCGTCTGCAGTCGTGCCGCACTCGAGAAGAATCTTATGAAGGGTCTTGACTTTGCGCTTTATCTGGAATCCACTCAATCCTCCCTCATTCAATTACAGAGCTCCCCAAAGCTACCTGCCAGTTCTCAGCTATGGAGCAGAGAGTGTAGCCCGTTCTGAAAAATATCCAGCCATTTCTGACCCATCAAGCAAATGAATGACTGTTATTGTGGATCGACGTTCAGCTTGTGTAACAGCGAGACTATAAAAAGGTCCCATGAATAGCTAGTGTCTCTGAATGAGCTCTCATCTCCAGCAGTTTGAGATGAGTAAGAGAGAAGCTGCACACACCACACATACACACACAGACCCGGCTCTGTGCGCTGCACCTACCACTGAGGAATGGCACAGAGTGGGCGGGCAGACTGGCACCTTGCTGACGCCAGTCTCCTTGCACACACACACACGCTTGTTTTAATGCCGTGTCAGGATGTACCTATATGTAATAATATGCCCTGTATGTGTTATATACAAGTACCTACTGTATATATAATAATATGCCCTGTATGTCATATACAAGTACCTATATGTAATAATATGCCCTGTTTGTGTTATATACACGTACCTATATGTAATTATATGCCCTGTATGTTATATACAAGTACCTACTGTATATGTAATAATATGCCCTGTATTTGTTATATATAAGTACCTATATATAATAATGTGCCCTGTATGTTATATACAAGTACCTATATGTAATAATATGCCCTGTTTGTGTTATATACACGTACCTATATGTAATTATATGCCCTGTATGTTATATACAAGTACCTACTGTATATGTAATAATATGCCCTGTATTTGTTATATATAAGTACCTATATATAATAATGTGCCCTGTATGTTATATACAAGTACCTATATGTAATAATATGCCCTGTTTGTGTTATATACAAGTAGATAAATGAAATAATATGCTCTGTTTGTGTTATATACAAGTACCTACATGTAATAATATACCATGTTTGTGTTATATACAAGTTCCTATATGTAATAATATGCCCTGTTATTGTAATATATGAGTACCTATATGTAATAATATGCCCTGTTTGTGTTATATACAAGCACCTATATATGGAAATATGCCCTGTATGTGTTATATATCAGTACCTATATGTAATATACCCTGTTTGTGTTATATACAAGTTCCTAAATGTAATAATATGCCATATTTGTGTTATATACAAGTACCTATATGTAATATTATGCCCTGTATGTTTAATATGCAACTACTTGTATTGTAGTAATATAAAAATATTAATAAGAATAAAATATAATATATATAAGTACATATATGTATTATTCCCTGTATGTATTAAATATATATGTAATACACAATGTAATACACAATATGCCCTGCATGTTTGTTATATATCAGTGCCTATTTGTAATAATAATAATTCCTGCATGTATTAAATAATATTATAATAAGGAATAAGGACATTTATGTAATAATATTTCCTCTACTTGTTATAAGTATCTACGTAATAATATGCCTGCATGCATTTCAAGCACTCATATGTAATAATATGCGAGTTTGTGTATACATTATAATATTTCCTGTATGTATTATAAGGACTTACATGTAATTCCCTGTACTATACATATGTTACATAAGTTATGTATACATAAGTTATTCTTAATATGCATAAATATTACTTATAATGACATGGCCTGTTTGTGTTATACATAAATACCTATATGCAATAATATGCTCTTTATTTTTCATATATGATTACCTTTATGTAATATGTACTCATATGTAATATAAGTACCCACATGTAATAATATGTATTATGCCATGTACCTATATATGATACACACACACACACACAGCTGGATCACCCAAGTGTGGCCTCTCAGACTGCATGGCTGTAACAGAAATATGACTTTCCTCAGTTATGACCTGGTGTAGCTCTGGGTTGCTGTGACAACCAGTGAGGAATAAATGGCAGTGTACACTGCAGTGTGTAAGTAATTGGACAGCGTGTTGGCTTGCCTCTGTACTCCAACACATTGCTTTTGGAATGAAACAATGACTGTGAGGTTGAAGTGCAGAATGTCAGCTTTAGTTTGAGGTTGCTTGCTTGACATCCATATCTTGTAGTGTGTAGGAATTTACACAAGTAACTGGGCAGTGGTTTCCTTGGTGACCAAGTGAATGCTAGAGAGTGTAAGGGCTAGAGTTGACGTGGTGCGGAGGTCTCCAACCTCTTCAAGCAGTGAGGCACAGGCCCACAAGAGGACAGAGAATGGCCCAGCGGAGTAAGAAGCTTTCATGATGACCAGAGGATCACTGGTTCGAATCCCATTCATGCTGCTAGCCATCTGCAGATGGGGTCAAGAGAGGGCACAGTTGGTCTTGCTCACTCCGGGGGGAGGTAGATGGCACTTTCTCCCCACATCACTCCAGTGCAATGCTGGCTGATGCATTAGAGCCAGGTACACCGCACTTTCCGGTTGCCTGGTGACGTTGCATCAGCAGCAGTTCGGACAAAGAGGCGATGGCTGGCTCAGCAGTGTCAGAGGAGGTGTGTGTCGGCCTTCGCCCTCCCAGTGTTGGTAGCTTTGCATGTAATAGGGGGAGAATATGTATGGGTTTGGGTAACTGGCGATCCAAATTGTGGAGAAAATGGGCAAAAAACCCTGTAAATTCCTTCATGTATGACGCGTTAGGTATTAAATAGTATATAATAACTCTCATGATCATCACCACTGCAGAGGCAATAAATGCCTGGTCAGGCAGTGTGTGTTAGTCCTCCTCTAGCCCTTTATCAGCCTTCAGTTCTGACCACACAACCACTCCCGACTTGATGTTTTTGGGTGGTGGAGCCACTCACAACCTAGCAGTGACACTGAGGTGTGTAGAAACCCCAGCAATACTGCAGTGCCTGATGCACTCGCTCACACACTACCATAACAATGTCACTGCTGCACTGAAAAGCTACTGTGGTGGTATCTTTACAATGATGGATGGTGTAGTGTGGGGGCTGCAACAGATGGGCTTCTTTATAGCCTGTGACTGTAAACCTACAACATGCACCTAAATGGCAGGTGTTTCTGATAAAATGGCCAATGACTGGAGCTACAAAGTAGGTGTACACAAGTAGGACACACACACACACACACACACACACACAAATACACACACCTGCAAAACCCCACCTCATCACATGTAAAGACAAAATGGGCCCCGGAGCCCCTGTAATGATGCGACTGCATTAACCCCCAAAGCCTGGAGCTTTAGCCCAGCAGGGTGCTTCACCTGACCCTGCAGTCCACATTCTCTCTGAGTGCGGTGTAAATGAGTCAGCCTGGCTCCAGCGTGTAATTACAGCCCCTCCTCATTCCAGATGAAAAAGAACACTCTAGGGAGCACTGGATGCTTTCTATAGGTACAGCATGCACTGAAACTTCCGGCTGATGACTCACGGGCCGAGCACGACGTTGATGTCTGGAAGCTCAGGCATTGTGGGATACGCTGCCACCATAGTGCGCTCATTATAGTGGTGCTGCTACTGTATGCCCATGACAATTCTCGAATACATATATTAGGGCTGATGCGATTAGTCGCCACTGTCAATGACATCAACGTTGAAACATCGCACTAACGTCAACATTTTAACACGTTGGGCCCCGGGTGGTCCATAGGACTAAGGCGCTGTCACCATGATCAGGGGATCACTGGCCCCCGAGAGAACACAACTGGCATTGCACTATCCAGGGTAGGTAGATGGTGCTCTCCCCCGACATGGCTTCATTGCTGTGCTGGCTGTCACTGGCGTCTACAGGCTGGTGCGTTGGAGCCAGGTATGCTAAGTACATGGGGGACTACGTATGAGTTGGGTAATTGGCAGTTCCAATCTGGGAAAATCTGATTTAAAAAAATATAATAATCTGACGCTTTGTTTTAACATTATTTTATTTTTTTCATGACTTTAGCTTATTAGGTCTTTAAAAGACTTCAATTCACATAACAAATGTTTTTCCTCAACAACTACGTAATAGCTCCATGAGGTCAGGCGGTTCTGGCTCCAGTCTGGTCGGCTCCATTCAAAGCTACAGTTTTAAAAATGAGCTGGGGCTGCAAACTAGATTTTAGAAGTTTCCAAACACCCAAAGGCATCGAGAGTAGGTAAGAAAAAGCATTAAACAGGAAGGTGGTTTTGCATGCCACAATGCATATGCATACCAAAGAGAGGTCACATAGGTGCTATTCTAGACGACGGACCACCAGAAGCTGCAAAACCACCGCAACTGTTGTCTATTCATGTGTATTCAGGCTGGTTCGCACCTAGTGCGGACGTGGCACGGTGCATGCTCACTTTTACCCAATTATGCTGCTAAGACGTACTGTAAACAAAGCCACTGACAGTAGATTTTGGTGTGAAACGCTCCGTTTTGGAGAAACCTACCATGAGCCTAATAGCTATGAACGCTCCCTCATAGAAAGTTATATTACACCAAATGGTCAGAAACACACTGCCTGAGGCCTGAGACACCATTTTACCATAGTTTTGTGAAGATATTTTTAAAAATCCATTCATGCCAGAGATGTACATCCAGTGTTTGACCATCATCAGCATTATATATGAATCTCAGAAGACAAATGTACCGGTTCACTGGTGGGTTTGGCTAGTAAATCAAGTGGCTGTATTTGTGTTGTAGTAAGGCCTGGATCTATTCACCACCACTGTAAAGAGAGTCAGTAGGATTCTTTACAAAGTACCAGAGTTTCACACCACATCCAACTTTGAATACTGGTGGAATACCAGTATCTCCTTTAAAAAGCCTCAAAAAGCCTATGGCCTGCCGGTGGGCCAAAGTGTCCATACAAACTATCACCAAAGAATCGCCCCACCAGGCACAGGCCCACAAGAGGACAGAGAATGGCCCAGCGGAGTAAGAAGCTTTCATGATGACCAGAGGATCACTGGTTCGAATCCCATTCATGCTGCTAGCCATCTGCAGATGGGGTCAAGAGAGGGCACAGTTGGTCTTGCTCACTCCGGGGGGAGGTAGATGGCACTTTCTCCCCACATCACTCCAGTGCAATGCTGGCTGATGCATTAGAGCCAGGTACACCGCACTTTCCGATTGCCTGGTGACGTTGCATCAGCAGCAGTTCGGACAAAGAGGCGATGGCTGGCTCAGCAGTGTCAGAGGAGGTGTGTGTCGGCCTTCACCCTCCCAGTGTTGGTAGCTTTGCATGTAATAGGGGGAGAATATGTATGGGTTTGGGTAACTGGCGATCCAAATTGTGGAGAAAATGGGCAAAAAACCCTGTAAATTCCTTCATGTATGACGCGTTAGGTATTAAATAGTATATAATAACTCAATACATACAAACTATCACCAAAGAATCGCCCCACCAGTTTGTACAGAAGTCTCTGTAGTTACTGAGTAGTACACCTTAGTGTGTGATAAGCCTAGTTAAGAGTGCACCTATGTAAAATTATTAATGAAAGAGAGCAGAACAAACCCCCTTACCTCCACACTGGTCATTATTTGTTTAAAAGAACAGTTATTTTGAACCATTTCTATTGCTCTACAGTTTTGGACAGCAGTGCTGTACTGTAATTAGGTAGAATTTCAACAGCATGGCTCCAAGCCTCGAACCACATCCAGCCAGATTAAATCATGGATTTCTCTCTCTTGTCATTCTCTCTCGCTTTTCTGGTGATCATGGGGGATTTGACAAAGCCTTGCCGGTATTAATTGCCTTTGTTCCTCTGTAGCTCCACATCAATGTCAAAATGTCACAATGTAAATAACAAAAGCATGGCAGCTCCGGTGGGCCGCCTTTTTCCGCCGATGCTGCGCGCATGAAAGTGTAACAGCAATGCTGTGGAACTGCTTCTAATCCCTGCCAGTTACTGGGCATACTGGGGTGGAAGAGAGAAAAACATGGAGTTGATCAATTAGATAAACAACAGCAGCAACACTTACAGTCAAGGCATGTTAATACAGCCAACAGTGTCCAATAGGATCGTCTTAATTTTATGTTAAGTCATTTAAGTCATGTAAAACAATTAGGACACCCCGTGAAAGACTTCCATATTTAGCATCTACACTGATGTGCAAGGTAGGAAACCCTTGCAAAACTTAAGGTTCTTCTGTTCAAAGCTTGCTGTTCCAGAAGTCTTTGCCTAGGTGTTCTCTATAGCAAACGGATGTTGCCCTGAAGTTGCCCTGAGTGACTGACGGACGAACATTACTGAAACGAGCCTCCTGTTTGCCAAGAAGAGACATTTCTGGTCTGAGGACTACATTTAGCCACAAGGCTAACAAGTATCTGTGCTGCCGAGAGGAGGTGTATTCTTAGGTAAGCTGAATTTGGGTCTCCTTGCTTGAAATATTACTGTAAAGAGTAGTGGTGTGACGATATGATGCAGTTATCTGTGAAAATTCAGCTTACAGGTCAGCTCCCCAGGCTAGGTTTAGCTGTACAACATAAACTCATGAGCCATAACATTAACGCAGCGGACCGGTGAAGTGATAAACACTGAGGATCTTCATCTACAGTGGCATCTGTCAAGAGGTGGGGTATATTAGGCAGCCACCTGTGGGTGCCAGGCACCTAAGGCTTATTGATGTGTCCATGGAGGGGCCTCACACCTCACAACTTCTTCCCACAGGACCTCTTCAAGTATCTGCTGCTAGTCTTCAATGCTAAGATCTGTTGCGATGGCACAAGGGGCACCTATTCAATATTAGACAGGTGGTGTTAAGACAGGACAGTGTCAGAAACCACATAAGCAAGCATAAGGCAGCCGTTAGCACCACGCTAATTGGCAGGGTATAGGATTCCAATACTTGCTAACTACATTAGCCTTGTAGCTCCAAGAACTGAAGAAGCAAACCTCAGGCACTAAACACGTCTCGGCTAATGGACTATACCTGGGGTAAGATGGTTTAAGGGTGGTTTATTGACAATATTAGCTGTGAAATGTCACCTAGAACAACAACAGCGACAACAACAACACAAACAAAGCTAACGAGGCCCTGAAACTGCACTCGGGTGTGTGACTGCATCTCCGAGCTGAGCCCACAGCATCCTGAGAGAGATCCCATTCTGTGTGACCTTTCAGCACCCAGAGTACAAAGGTCACAGTTCCTTTGATATTCTGCACCGCTGACGGCTGACGTCCGCTGGGTGACTCCAAGCTGTCACACATGCACTTCGGTTATTAACACAGGCTTAACCCTTAAGGGTCTAGAGCTGTAACCATTACTTGGATGTTGACTGCATTGATATATAAAAAACTATATGCGGTAGATCAAATCCATACATCCATCCAACCATCCATCCAGATTTAGGGTCATGGTGGGCCAGTGCACCAGTCCATCACAGGGTACCACACATGTACCCATTCACTAACACATGCACACCTATGGGCAATTTAGCACCGCCAATTCACCTGAACTGGTAAAAGTATAAAATCCTTGAGGAACGTTTAGAGGTTCCTCAATTTGAAACTGTGGAGGAACCTCCAAGTGTTCCTTGAAGGTTCCTCAAGCATGTTAAGAGGTTCCTCCACAGTATTAAACTGAAGAACCTCCAAATTCCTCAAGGAGCTACAGAATAGAGCATGTGGGTGCATAACCAGAGTACCGGCAAGTAACACACCAAACTCACTGGAGCTGTGCAACACACACACACTACCTGTAGCACCACCATGGTAGTTCATACCATACAGTTTAATTCATAAGGGCTAGCATGGTCATTGACAAGGGCATCTCCAAATGGCAGGTCTTGTGGGGTGTTTGCGGTATGCAGTGGTTAGTACCTAACAAAAGCGGCGACAGGGTCATGGACACTCAAGGCTCACTGAATGCAATCCACAGAGGCCTCACCTCACAGTTTACACGACTTAGAGGATCAGGATCTGCTGCTAACGTCCCAGTGCCAGAGAATACCACAGAATACCTTCAGAGGTCTCGTGGAGACCATTCCTTGATGGGCCAGAGCTGTTTCTGGAGCAAGAAGGGACCTACATAATATCAAACAGGTGGGTTTAGTGTTATGGCTGACTGGTGGACTTTTAAGCACTACATTCTAAATCTAAAGGATGGAAAAAACCTTCCAAATGCAGTAAGTACAATGGCACACATCCCTTAGGGGGTTGAGTAGAACAGCAAGAAGAGCATTAGCAACAAAAAAAGGCTTTTCAGATTCATGTAATTCTGAGAAATAGATGAGCAAAAATCTCTGATGATTACTCCCAACCTCCTTGGAATTGATGACCCTGAAATACACTGTATTTAATCCTAGTGTGACCCAGATTATGATTAAGTGACAGAGGAATATGGGAATATGGCACAGCAGACGCTTGGGTCGTCCTTAAACCCTTTTGTACGGCTAAAGCATGAGCAGTGCCCCTGCCACACACTCGCTCAAAAATAAAGATTTTTTTTTACAGAACCTGCCCATAGTCTCCTATTTAAGTACTGTAAAATAAGTTTACATTCTAGTCTGTAGTAAATGACCATGTGCTACAGACGCAGTAGATGGAGATTAAGTTCCACAGCAGGACAGTATTCATTTAAAGAACCATACAAGGAAAAGCACCTTTTAGCATCTTTATTTTGAAGAGCTGTAGCCCAACAGGGTTAAACGTTTCCCCTGCTTTTACACACCTGACTGAGCTGAGAAAAGGTTAGGTAATTAGCTGATGGGCTAAACCCGGTGTTTCTTAACTGCAGTGCTTAGAGTCAAGACTGAGGCTGAATACCAATGAGCAATGAGAAACGGACCAGAATACAGGGACTCTAGCAAATCGTTACCTTTACAAGTCAGAATTATCACCACTGGTAAGAGAAGTGAGCTGTAATGAAATCTTGCTCACAGCTAAATTACAGTAAATGTTATTGTACAACTACAAAACTGCATTTTAATTCTATAGCAAAACTGTGGGCAAAATACAGAAAGACCGACAAAGGGTATCAGTTTCCATTATGTAGAAACATGAGCTGTGCAGCCCCAGAACAAAATAAAAGAAGCATAATATTTCAGACACCAAACATGTCTCTGCTGACTGCTTGTGGGGGAAAGAGGCCAACAAAATCTTTTAACAAAGCCTGTAATGTGGTGGCATTTAGCAAAGACAGCTATCTCAGCGACACCTCGGCATGCTATACAAAACCAGTTGCTTATCTGTTTGAATGGAGAGAATATGTATAAACCTGAAAATGATTGTCAGGCTACTGACATACTACTGAGCCTCAAAGTGATGTGGTGGATATAAGGTGTCAATAAGGTGGTGCCATGGCATATTATATTGAGGTCAAAAGGTAATATATTGAGGCCGTGAGATAATATACCATTGAGCAATATAAAATGGACCACAAATACAACGACAGTCTAGCAAATTGTACCTGTACAAGTCTGAATTATCACCAGTGATAACAAGATTATATACTGTGACTACAAGATGATATACTGAGGCCACAAGACAATTTATTAAGGCCACAAAATAATACACTGAGGCCACAATATAATACACTGAGGCCACAAGATAATATATTAAGGCTATGAGATCATTATAAGGCCACCAGATAATATATTGAGGCTATGAGATAATATACTAAGACCATAAGAAAATAAGATAATATATTAAGGCCACGAAATAAAACACTGAGGCCACAAGATAATACATTAAGGCCATGAGGTAATATACTAAGGCCACCAGATAATATATTGAGGCTACGAGATAATATTTTAAGGCCACAACATAATATACTGAGACCACAAGATAATATATTAAGGCCACAAAATAATACATTAAGGCCATGAGATAATATACTAAGGCCACCAGATAATATATTGAGGCTATGAGATCATTCTAAGGCCACCAGATAATGTATTGAGGCTACGAGATCATTATAAGGCCACCAGATAATATATTGAGGCTACGAGATAATATACTAAGACCATAAGAAAATAAATTAAGGCCATGATAGAATATACTGAGGCCACAAGATCATATATTAAGGCCACAAAATAATATACAGAGGCCAAAAGGTAATATTTAAAGGGCCCAAAATAATATAATGAGGCAACAAGATAATATATTAAGGCCACAAAATAATATACTGAGGCCAAAAGGTAATATTTGAAGGGCACAAAATAATATAATGAGGCCACAAGATAATATATTAAGGCCACAAAATAATATACTGAGGCCAAAAGGTAATAATTGAAGGGCACTAATTAATATAATGAGGCCACAAGATAATATATTAAGGCCACAAAATAATATACTGAGGCCAAAAGGTAATATTTGAAGGGCACAAAATAATATAATGAGGCCACAAGATAATATATTAAGGCCACAAAATAATATACTGAGGCCAAAAGGTAATATTTGAAGGGCACAAAATAATATAATGAGGCCACAAGATAATATGCCAATAAGCTAAAAAAGAAGTGGGCCACAAATACAATAGTATAGCAAATTGTACCTTTACATGTCTGAATTATCACCAATGACAACAGATGCCAGTCATGACAAGATAATATACTGAGGCCACAAGATAATATATTAAGGCCACGACATAGTTAATTTAAAACACTGCAGTCAAGTCACTTCATGTGACTTACTAAAAGTTGACAACAGGTCGATGACAGGGCATCATGCTGGTTAGATAGGGTAAGTCCTGCTGTTTGCCATGAAGTCTAGAATACAGGTGGTGCAGGAACTGGGTTCAGTGTCCTGTGGTTTGGCCTAGTTATCCGATACCCGATCCAGCTAATTTTGTTAGTATTGGGGCCCATAACCGATCCTAGTATCAGATCTGTCCCTTCAATATTTCTGTATTTTCTTACACCCCTACCAACAAGGGGGCCTTTACCCAGCTATAAGCCTCTTTTTACTGAAGGGTAGGTCTCTCCACAGCACAGCCTCCATTTAGATCCTATCCCATTCATATTTTAACCAGTGCTCTGTCTCCTCCTTCTAATGTCTCCTCGCACCGTCGCCACATTTCTCTCTCTTCCTGTTTTAGATCCATGCCTTTGTGCCCACATCAGCATCCTCTCCCACCCCCACACTACCCTGCCTGCCTGAGTGTGCGCTTCGGGCTCACACAGCTGCAGATGATTCCTCTGAATCCCTCCCAGCCTTTAGCACAGCTCTGACCACGCTTCATCTGGGACGTGGACGCCGCTGGCCCAGAGGGGTGCTGTGTCAGAGGGGGCTGCTGGGAAACACCACTGATGTGGCCAGCAAAGGGCCTTGGGCTTGCACTCAAAGTGCCTCATCTCAACTCGACCATGATACCACTGAGGCCTGCTGAGCAGGACAGCGAAAATGGGCCTGAATGGCCCAACTCATTTGCATTATTTAATCAATTGATTATAATTAATTAATGATTATAATAATGCAGTTCACTGAATTGTAACCTATAGAACTACAGAGCCATACTGATGCTTAGGAGCTTTTTATTATTCAGCCAGATCATCAGACATCAGTACCTGACCTCAACAATGCAAATCCAAATTCCTAGAAGAGTAGAGAGGAAGAAATTGCATATTAATAGCCTTGATTGCAGAAGAAACGCTTAATAGCAAGTGTGTTTTGACCAGAGGAATTAACAAGACAATGGACAATGGTCATGCAAGACTAGCTGGCGCTGGCGCTGTACACCCCTGCAATGCCATACAGTACAATATCTTGCTTATAACTATTTCAGTATTGGTTTTATCATGGCCTTGTTTCTTCTCAAGGGGAATTCCCAACACCTCCTTAAGGGCCGTTCAACTGCTTTCCAGTCATTTATTAGCTGAAGTGAAACCCTTAGAGGGCTGAGGGATCAAGTGACCACAAGTGTCGACTTCAGCAGCAGAACTCAACCAGGAATTACAGCGAACCAACGTACGTCCCCCTTTCAAAACCCAAGAAACTGGTGAACGAAGCTTCACATTTCTGACTCAGCAATTCAACGCAATTCATCGTTAGATTCAACGTACAGTTTCTGCATAGCAACCTTTTTTTCGGCAGGTTTTTCCCTAAAAAAATGAACAGCAGACTCATGTGCACCCTTCTTATGCCTATATGATGGCATGTGGGATACCAAAGCAACCACCTGGGACACCATATGAACCACACAGCAGCAACCATCAGAACCATCAGCAACTAGTAAGCAGTTTTCTACAAATCATATACAGTAAAAAACATCTAGTAACATAACAAAGTGGGAAAGGACGGCCACCACATAGCATTGCCTTAGCAACCATATGGGGCACCATATGAACCACACAACAGCCATCTTGAATAGCACAGCAACTTCAAAATATGGCACATAATATTGTTTGCACTACCAATCAAATACGGTAAAAACATCTACTAACATAACCACCTGGCAACCACATAGAATTGCCTTGGCAACCACAAAAGGCATCACATGAACCACACAAGACCCATCTTGAATAGCTCAGCAACCGGCAAATATGGCACAGCAACTTTTTAGCAGTACCAATCACATATAGTAAAATAAAAACACTGGTAAAATCTTAGCAACCATATGGGAAAACATGGCAACCACATAGCAACATCTTAGCAAACACCTTTGACATCATGACCGACGAAGCAACCACATTCAACGGTAACCATGAGAGACATCAGCAACTTTTTTTTTTTCAGTACTCTGCTAACCAAATACAGTAAAAACCATCTAGAAACATCTTAGCAACCACCTCGAAAAACACACAGCAACCATACAGAAATGCCTTAGCAACCACATGGCGTACCATATGAACCACACATATGCAGCCATCTGGAATAGCACAGCAACAGTCAAATGTGGCTCAGCATCTAGTTAGCAGCACCCTGCCAACTAAGTACAGGAAAACCCATCTAATAACATCTTAGCAACCACCTGGGAAACCATGGCAACTACATAGCAACGCCTTCACAACCACCTGGGATACCACTGCAATTTCTTAGCAACAGCATAGCAACCACTTAGAATGGCATACCAACTGCCTAGCAACACCCTAGCAACCACCTTATCCTAAGCTAAGCCTAGCTGCACAAACATCACATTTTTCAGGAAATGCACTTTTTTAGTTAAATTAGGGTTTCATGTGAAATTCCCTCCTAATCAAAGCGATTCAGCATGAGCACTTGGAAGCTCCATTTGCCACAAATGAGCTCCAACCAATGAGAACAGCATGTGACGTGTTTCACGCCATCAAATTATTGCACTGTGAAGAACGACAGCTCCATCGGTTCCACGACGAGTGTTAGGAATCAGCAATGTTCCATGTCAGCACTGACTTGCCAGTGTTTAGTCATTAGTGACATTACATTAACAATGCAAGTTACTGTGCTTCAAACACGGCTAATTCCAAAGTAACGACACAGTCGTGTCATCTGCGTGGGAATGAGACATTTGAAATGTTCTGAAGGGCCAGCAAACTGATCCATTACCTTCATTAACATTCGCTGGCGATAAAGGGTCTCTGTTTCTTCATATTTGTTATTCCCGCCTACAGCCGAGCCACTGGGGGCAAGAGCGCAAGAGCTCAGCCAACATGGCTCCAACAAAAGCCCCCTCACAGCAGGGCTGGGCTGTCGCGGAAAAAAAGAACTTGCTCTGTAATTTTCATGAGAACATTTCTATTGTTTTTTTGTTTTTTTCTCCACATTGACCTCAGATTGGGTTAGGATGTGAATCAGGAATGCAAAGATTATCACTGGGCTTCTGCATCTGACACCGGACATGCAGGGTTTCTATGGCTTTAGCAATGTCATTTTTACAGACCATATACACAGGTCAGTCACAATTTGCAAACCACCTGCCTAATATTTTGTAGGTCCACCAAAATAGCTCTGACCTCTGAAAGTGTCCTGTGGACAGATATTATAATTATTATTATATTATTATTACTATTATTATTATTATTATATATCTTAGTACTTATGCACGTATAAGCTTACATATATCCTATATACACAATAAAACCAGGTGTCTAATATTGTGTAGGTTCCCCTTCATGCACCCATCAAGGCACATACTTTACATAACCTCTGATGTTGTCCTGTGGTATCTGGCATCAAGCCTGACATTAGCAGCAGATATTATTATTATCGTTATTATTATTATTACATATTGGTACTTACATGTGTAAAACCTTACATATATCCCATATAAGTATTAAAACCAGGTGTCCAATATTGTTGTAGGTTCCCCTTCAGGCCTCCAAAACAGCTCTGACCCATCAAGGCATGGGCTTCACAAGACCTCTGAAGGTGTCCTGTGTATCTGGCACCAAGCTCGACATTAGCAGCAGATCCTTTAAGTCCTGTAAGTTGTGAGGTTCGGCCTCCATAGGCATCAGTGAGCCTTGAGCGCCTATGACCAGCAGTTGTCCTTCAGACTGCTGCCTGCCACCAGCAGCCGGAGCTTGAGAGAGCACAACTGGCCTTGCTCTTTCCAGGTGGGCAGACCAGGTGGGCTTCATCACCAATGGCTTCAGCCAATGCTTCAGAGCTTGGTACCCGGCGATTTCCTCAGAGTGTGTTGGTTGCATCAGCGGCAGTTAAAGAATAGGCAGAGGATGGCTGCGCATGTGTCAGAGGAGGCATGCGACAGTTCTCACCGTCCCAGTGTCGACACCATTACATTAATGGTAAATCTAAAATTGTGGATGAAAAATTAGGTATTAATAAAATTTTGAAAGCATTTTAGTGATAAACCATATCTCAGTATTCAGAAACAATGTCCTGGCTTCTTTTTCAGTCAGGATCATTTGGACCAAATTTGGATGCAACTGTCTTTCTTAAAGTAATTAATACCGTAAATGTAACTAATACTATTAAAATACTGACAGAAGTGACACTTCCTGCACTGACAAACTTCAGCTGCGCTATTCTGCTCTGAAGACGTCAAAACTTCTGGCCTTCCGTTGCTTTAACAGCAGAAAAGAAATGAAGATAAAATGAAATGGAATCTTTTGAAGTTTCTCCAGAATTCACTCAAAGAGAAGACATTTCCCAGAAAGGTCAATTTAACGGCTAATTAAATGGGTTTTTTATTTTATTTAATTAACATCTCCTTTCTGTAGAAAATGATTCGTCACAACGCGAGAAGACTTGACTGACAGCATATTTGTTCCACCACGTCGGCCTTTAGTCGCAGCAACAAGTGGAGCTTCAGTCTGTTCTTAGAACCGCTCGTACCACCGAGAGATGAAGGTAAATGCAGGAATTTAAAAGCGTTTGTCTCTCTGTAAAGGGAAAAAAAACATTTCCTGAAGCACTGAGTCACCCAAGAGTGTAAAAGTATCGACGCTCTGTCCGTGGTGATGAAATGAAGACTTACTGAAGAGATCATCACTTCCCTGCCCTGCAGCTTCTGAACATAACAGGACTTACTCAGAGATCTGCTCGGTTTTAACTTTGCTCTCTCTTTTTTTCTTTAGGCAAACAGTATTCTGGGATTCTTTTTTTGTATCATATTACATGCAGAAGATTTGATATTATTTCAGGGAATGATGAAGATGAAATGAAAGCTCTAGTGAAAGTTCTTCCTGGAGACTCTAATGCAGCATCACCTTTCTTCAGCCAACAACCAGCCGCCACCTGTGTTAAAAATGTCCTTTAATTCCACGTTTTTTTGCTGCTTGACGTGACGTCCATCCCTCCTTCCTCCCCACCGCCACCAGTTTGGTCCCAACGGATGCCCAGGGATAGGCTCCGCCCCTTGCCTGTCCCCATGGTGCAAGACCTGGGCTGGTAATTGTGAGCAGGCAGCATGTACCGTCAGCCACCAGCAGGGGGCCCAGCCAGCAAAGTATGAAAGCTGGTGGGGTTGGAGCAAAGAACTCCTAGCCCCAGAATCCCCTGCGGTAATCAATGCTGACCAGACCCACCTGTGTGGCACGGTATAAATACACCCAGCCAAACACAATTCCCTGTCGCACCTTTGTAGAGGGGCGAACGGTAACAGTGGGTTTAAGTGAGAACAGTGAAGAAAAGGCAAAGACATCACTCCTGGTTATTCCTTTGTTTGTTTTCCTGACGTTTTTCTATAATGCTTATGAACAGTGTTTATACTGCCACCTCTCACAGCTGTGGTGGTGCAGTGGCAGTACACTGGGCCATTACCAGAGTTGGGAGTTCAAGCCCAACAGTCACCAATCTCACCAAGCACACACCATAAAAGTTTAACTGCACTTGAGTCCAAACCCCACACCACACCGTAACAGTAATAGGGTCTACGCCAAAGGCAATCAACAGCTTTAACAATTGCTTCCTTAAATTGTCAAGAATACATTCAAGATTAACTGCCTCATGTCTTCAGAGTCTTCTAGTTGAACTGGGATTTAGCCAAAAAGGTTCAGGCTTGTGAGGATTTAGCCCTTAAACCCTGTGTGTACAGTAGGTCCACACTGTATTCAGTTCTTCACCCTCATAACTACTACACTACTATAACAATTTACACAAGTTTTATAGGCCCAGAAATAGAACCCTGTGGGATGCCACGAAATATGCTAAACTGAACGGTTACCAAGTAATGCACAAGTGTCTACCGACAGAACCAGTGGCAACCCTTTACTATCAGATGTAGGCCAGTAGGCCTTCAGTTCAGGCCACTGTCAAACGGTCCGTTTTGGTCCATTCAGTTCTAGATCAAGCATAATTCTATCAGGTTCTACTTCAGTCAATTTGAGAGAAGCTATTGCCACTCTTTTCAATTTCTAACAACTGACTGAAACCTGCTCAAACTACCACTCACATTTACAGCCAGCGGTGTGTCTAAAACCCTCAGGACTACTTATTTACTTATTTCTTTATTTTTCTTGACAAGACAAGAGAACCGTATTCACCTGCTTTGACCTTTTAACCCATCCATCCAGTGAACACACACATACACACTAGTGAGCACTTTGGCGGTGACAGTGGGCCCACATGCCTGAAGCGGTGGGCAGCCATCGCTGCAGAGCCCAGGGAGCAGAGAGGGTTGAGGGGTTTGCTCAAGGGCCGAACAGTGGCAGCTTGCCGAGCCCAGGTATCGAAACCCACAACCCCGTCATCAATAGCCCGGAGATCTAAGTGCTGAGCCAGAGATGGTTTTAAGCTGGAGTTGGTCCCACTCACTGGAAATCCGAGGCTGTCCGGTCCTGTCATTTCCTAATTGTGGTGGTAGTTACCTTGATGTTTAGCTCCAGAGGGAAGGCTAAGCTAACTTAAGCTTAGCCTGCATGAATATGACGGGACGCTTCCATCACACCAGTAAAAACACAGTGACTGGCTTGCGGACACTTTTGCAAAGGCATTGGAATATTGTCATGGTAATTATTAAATGACTGTATGTAACTAATATGGACTAGCTCTAGAATAAGCAGACAAAAACTATCAAAAGTAAAAATCCAACTTTGACCAGAGAAGAGAAATTCCTACTGGACCTGAATATGTGTGTATTCTTACACCCTTTTTAAAGATTAATATTAGAGGCATGAAGCATGAGGGTTTTAGGATATAAAAAATGAAGCCTTTCGCAGGCCTCGTATTAAGGGGTATTTAACACCGGCATTACTCGCTGGGTGCGATGATGAATGTCCAATGGCGAGGCCCATTTTTCTTGCGCATGCTAACACAGATCCAGAAAGACACTCGCTCTTTGGCCGTTGCATGGAAAGATCTGACAAAGTAGGTCATTCTAACAAGAGACTGAAGCTGGGGTCATTTATCTCTCCACATGCCAGTCTCATTAGGAGCCCAGAGCTGTAAGCTGCAGACGCAGACATCTATGAGGGATATCATTATAGACCTATGAAGCTAATTAGCATAGGCAGGTTTCTAATGCTGAGATGCGTCGTAGAGGCTGTTGTAGCATAGATCAGAAAACCTTTAGAACGACTGTATCCCACATTTGTCTAGTATTTCATTTGCTCCCAAGGTGCCCTTTGGATATTTGGGTGGTCATTATCTATTTTTACATAACCATTTTCCAGCCTCTTTTCCTCCCTTAGAATTAAAAAGCTCTCCTTAAGAATATACACTATATATCCAATGCATTCACAGCTACTCAATGTGGTACCCATCGCCAGATTTGCAAATGCTCACACACAGCTTGTACAGTCGCTGTATAGAAGCAGTACTGATAGAATAGGACTCTCTGGAGCAGATAAACATGTACCTATTGGCCCTCTGCCTAATGCCAGACATGGGCTAGAGGGGTATAAAGCCCTCCCAGCATTGAGCTGTGGTGGCTGATGGTGACCCTCCAACATCTTGACCTCATTAACACTCCTGTCCTGAATGCAATCTTCAACCTCACTGCAATGCTTCCCTGCAATCCCCTGGACAGCAGAGACAGTTACTCCAACATAAGCAGGATAAACTCTTCTTTTAATGCCCTTGATTTCAGAAGAAACAATGAATGAGCAGGTGTCCCAATACTTTTGTCCTTACAGTGTCCGTAAATTCAACATTTAATTAATGTTAAACCGTCAGTCTGACAATAATTACACATTTACGCAGTGGTGGCTCAGCGGTTAGAGCGCCGGGATATCGATAACAGGGTTGTGGGTTCGATTCCCGGGCTCGGCAAGCTGCCACTGTTGGGTCCTTGAGCAAGGCCCTTTACCCTCTCTGCTCCCTGGGTGCTGGAGTTGGCTGCCCACCGCTCTGGGTGTGTGTGTGTGTACTCACTGCCCCTAACACGTGTGTGTGTGTGTGTGTGTGTGTGAGTGTGTGTTCACTACCAGATGGGTTAAATGCGGAGGACACATTTCGCTGTACAGTGCACACTGTACAGTGACAAATACGTGCACCTTTACCCTTTACCTTTACATGTTAAACTGCCCTGGATCAGGAGAGAGAAGCTGGTTAGCATTAGCTTAGTTAGCAGGATAACAGTCTGCTCACCACACAACACCACAACCAAGCCTGTCTGACTGGATGTCCACTTATAAACGCTAAGACGAGAAAGACTCGAGTAACTGATGGCTAATTACTGAGCGGCTGCTGTTACAAATGACCGAAATCTGAGTTTAAAGGGTTTTATCTTCATGGTTTTGGATCTGTAGCTCACTCGCTAAGCTAGTCCTTTCCTTGGCTTGCTCGGCTACAGCTCCACCGACTATCAGACAGCCCGAAGCGGCTGCTCTTGACTAGCTGCTGGGCTACTGACACAAGTGTTGACGATAAAAACTCTGCGTCCGAAAGAGCAAAGTCGAACGACTGGTGTTGGGAGTAGCAGAAAGGTGAAATGAGAGACCGGTTCTGCTGTATTTGGACTCGTAGTCGCTTCCTAGGCTTAGAGAAGTTAGCTAACAGGCCAAACACCACAGCACAGGCCGTGTTCCAGCCAATGGAGGCTCAAATCAGCCAGGTTTAGAGGATAAAGCCTCATATCTGAGAGCACTGAGCAAAGTCCAACGTCTTAGGAGTGTTTTCGACTGAACTCAGTGTCACCAAAAGTTGCAAATATGGTGGGTTTCATTGTTTTCACCTGCTATAAGAGCGTGACATCACCAATCAGTGAATGAGCACCTACAGCACCTCCACCCAGTGGCTCTCTTAAATGCACATGGTGAATTGAGCTTATTTGGCGGTGTGCTAAATAGACAAGGAACAGAAATCGGACACATTGGACGTCATTTTGAAACACGGTATATACAGTGTATATAGCAGTATACAGTATTACTGTTGTACCACTCAAGCCTGGTTTGCCGTGCTATAGGCCCTTCAAAATCTTCGACTAGAATTTCCTTTATTCTAGCTGTATCCTGTAATATTATCTTATTCATAACCGTAGCGACACCGAGACAAACGAAGAGGAAACGTCTGCCTTCATTCAGTGCAAGAGCCCATTATTTTACTGTATGTGGGGCAGAAATGTTATTGCCTTCAAAGAATTCAGTAAAGGAAGTCTGTAGGATGAAGGTAATGTCATTGCTGATGATGACTTAACCTTTCGAGCCTGAGAGCGCCACAGTCAGTTTCTGACTCACTCAGTAACGATTACTCAAAACCTGAAGCTCAATTAACCAAGCGCTATTGTACTGCTCCGGTTGTTCTCGTTATTCTATTAATAGTGCTCACAAACTCCGCACAGCGTCAGATCTGCGGCTCATTTTAGCCACGTGAATCTGAAGCCACCGTGAGAGTAACATGTTAAAGACGTCTGAAGTAAGACTTGTAATATACTACGATACTCCACGACGTATGGGGAATAGCTACCTGTTCCAGTAGTGGTGTGGTGGCTTTGGTGGTCCCTCCTGATGTCATTAGGCACTGTGCTAATAGCTGTGGGGCAGTGGTGGCTCAACGATAACAGGGTTGTGGGTTCGATTCCCGGGCTCGGCAAGCTGCCACTGTTGGGCCCTTGAGCAAGGCCCTTTACCCTCTCTGCTCCCTGGGCGCTGGACTTGGCTGCCCACCGCTCTGGGTGTGTGTACTCATTGCCCCTAGTTCACGTGTGTGTGTGTGTGTGTGTGTGTGTGTGTGTGTGTGTGTGTGTGTTCACTACCACAGATAGGTTAAATGTGGAGGACACATTTCGCTGTGCAGTATACAGTGACAAATACATGCACCTTTTGCTGTCACTGGTAGGTAACCATGTGGGACATCCTCTGTGATGCTAAGAGGACCACCCTGGCAGCGGGAACCACCACGGCCACCATATCAGTTTTAACCGGCCGCTGCTCAATATTTTAAAAGAAAAAGGTTTGTATGTTGTGTTGAAAGGCTCTCAAAAAAAGCTTTAGCATTAAGTTGGCATGGTTAGCTGGGGATAACCTAGCCAAAGGGGAGAAAGGGGAGTTTCCATTCTGATGCCAGTAGCCACTTGTGTAACGTAGGTACGGTTTCCGTATCAGGGTTGGGCTGAAGTTAGAAGTGGACCGGATGTGAAACTTGAAGGCCTGAAAAAAGGAGGTTGACACCCTCATGGGTATATAAAAATTATTTCCTTAAGAATGTAAGAAACGTAAGTTTTCCATGTACTGGCACCATTATTGTCATGTCAGACTACACTGGTCTTCCCTCTGAGGCCATCTGGAAGCATGGCCCGTCTCCCAGCCTCCTGTCTGCTCTGCACTGTGCTTTCCTCAAGACGCAATGTCGTCCAATGGACCAGGTGAGACAGTTCAGCCAAATATCCTGTTTACCTGATTTTTCTTTTTGGAAGTTGACACATGCTTGGTGTCTGAAGTCTGCTTGTTTAGTTTTGCACTGGAGCTACAAGGATAACGTAGCTAACATGCAAAGGAAGGGGTTGTCCCACCACCACTGAAGGCCTAAATCATCACACAAGCAAACGGTTTCAGCATCAGTCTGGGGATTGGCTAGGAAATCTTTACAGCCATCAAAGCTTGCTGCTCCGGTTAGCTGTTGCCAGCTGGGGCTACACCACTTCAGCCAGTTTCTATCAGAGATGTTCACAAGGAAGACATGCTAAATATAGCGATGCCCAACCATGAACTTTTTTAAACATCGGAAGGCAGCATGACACTCAATCTGTCAAATCTTCACGTCTGGGATTTATGGTGGGCAGGTTAATCAGCTTGCCTACTCCTAAGATACCTCTTTAGCTAAGCATGTCAGCCATGCCAGTAAATCCATTTCAGATCTTCTAGTCTCATTTCGCACAATGTTGCGCTCTGCAAATATCTTAAGAAAGGTCGGGTGTTATAACGATGATACCATATGCTGCGATATTTAATAATGTGAGGACGTTTTTTCAAAATTATGTCACACGTCTGATTATGTCAAATTTCTGTTCTATCTCTATCTAGTCTTCGGTTCTGGCCACCACAGAAGTGGTGGAATGAAGTTCCCCTGGGTGTACGAACGTCAAAGGTGGACTAATGTACTTGGGCGAAGTATAGTGTTGAGTATTATGGTCTCCATACTGACTTTTGTATTTAGTTACAAGCTTAGAGGTTTTGGATTCTAGCCAATACAGACTAGCTAAGGGTATTTTCAGTAAAGCACTTTTGTCTCTGGAGAAGAGCGTCTGCTAAATGCCTTCAATGTAAATGTAAATGTAGTACATGACCAAATAAGCTCATTGAGAGATGTGCAGTTAAGAGAGCCACAGGGTGGGGGCGCTGTGGGAGCTCACTGATTGGTGATTTCACACTCTGGAAAACAGGTGGGGGAAAAAACAAGCCCACCATAGTTGCAAGTTTAGTGAATGAACCAGCCTGAATGAACCAGTCCACTCAATGTTCCTTGAAAAATGTTAAACACTCCTAAGACCATTCACTCCACTCAGTGCTCTCAGATATGAGGCTTTATCCTCTAAACCTGGCTGATTTGAGCCTCCATTGGCTGGAACACGGCCTGTGCTGTGGTGTTTGGCCTGTTAGCTAACTTCTCTAAGCCTAGGAAGCGACTACGAGTCCAAATACAGCAGAACCGGTCTCTCATTTCACCTTTCTGCTACTCCCAACACCAGTCGTTCGACTTTGCTCTTTCGGACGCAGAGTTTTTATCGTCAACACTTGTGTCAGTAGCCCAGCAGCTAGTCAAGAGCAGCCGCTTCGGGCTGTCTGATAGTCGGTGGAGCTGTAGCCGAGCAAGCCAAGGAAAGGACTAGCTTAGCGAGTGAGCCACAGATCCAAAACCATGAAGATAAAACCCTTTAAACTCAGATTTCGGTCATTTGTAACAGCAGCCGCTCAGTAATTAGCCATCCAGTCAGACAGGCTTGGTTGTGGTGTTGTGTGGTGAGCAGACTGTTATCCTGCTAACTAAGCTAATGCTAACCAGCTTCTCTCTCCTGATCCAGGGCAGTTTAACATGTGTAATTATTGTCAGACTGACGGTTTAACATTAATTGAATGTTGAATTTTTTAAATCTGCATATTCCGTCTACAGCACTACATCATTCATGTTGAGGTTATATGGGATGTTTTAGGCCGGACTACTTTTTAAAAGTACTAATAGGCACGAAGCAGGGCAGGCAATCACAACAGAGCTCATTTACAGGTATACTATATGCACGTACACTATACAGACAAAAGTATTGGGACACCTGCTCATTCATTGTTTCTTCCAAAATCAAGGGCATTAAAAAAAAAAAAAAGTTTATCCCGCTTTATCCTGCACAGTGTTCACATCATTTGTCACTCTGTGAGAACACTGAATGTTGTATTTGATCATTTTTTTCAGTTTTAAAATGAGGCAGGATGCGATTGAATGGCAGTCAGGTAAATACAGGTAAACTGGGTTGCATCAGCACGACAGTCCAACTGTATTAAGGACACATTGTTTTTCAGTCACATATGCACAAATTTCTCTTGACGCCAGCTGCCCTAGCAGTCATTCAAGTGGCTGAATGGAAATGGACATGTGTTTACACATGTGTAAACACCTATTCAACCAGTCTGTGAAACAGATTGCCATGTAGAAACGACCAGCGCCTTCTGTGAGCTCCCACGTTTCCATTGCTGTATAAAAGATGAACGAGGCTTTCGTTCTTGTTGGATGCGCTGTGTTTTTTCCAGACTGCATCGTTCAATGCTCAACATCCACGTACTGGGTTATCCCTGCTGTTCACACCGCAATTCTGTTTTGCAATGAAACACAACTGGGCCACAATTCTGATGTTCCAAATTTGTCCTAATCCAAGAACCATCACTGGCTCATTTGCACAGCATTTTGCACTGTTGGATAAAATTGAGCTTCATGCCAATTAAGCTGTCCCAGATAACAACTTTCAGGGGGGCTTTTAGTTCACAGTTTGCGTTTTCATTTTTTAAAGAAGCTGATCCTGGCCAAGTTTCAGATGTGGTGTAACTGTAACAGCATTAAAAAAAAAGTGAACTTTTCATCTCCCATAGAGGCGAGACTTGCTGCGACAGGCAAAAACAAACATAATTATTTCTCACTTTTAAACGGTCGAGCCGCCTCTCTCAAAAAGGACGAATATCTTACCATCAATACACACAGATATAATTAAAGTGCTGGAATCAAAGCAGTGTTGAGGTCTTAATGTGGACAGGTTTCCAGCTAAGCTGACTCTGCATGTCACCCTCACAGCGGTGTGTGATACCACGCTCACTAATTACTGCTCACAGGGTGCCCTCGGCTTCATAACCTATTCTGATGAGGAGGAAAAGCACAGCGAGAGTGCAAATACTTTATAAGCACAATTCACAATTCACTGCCACTACAGGACTCTAGTGTTTGGGTGTCACCATGAGGAGAATCTAAAAGAATGGCAGGTTGGGAGGGCAGTGTTCTTAAAGAACTGTGTATTAGCGATATTGGGATATGTGCAGATATCGGAGGGACAACAAGGAACGAATCCGATCTGATCCTGCAACAAACACTGCCTAAAACTGTGTGTGTGATGTCATGTCTTTAGTACTTTTATATTATGTACCTTTTAAACAGCTCAACTAAGCTAGTTTAACCCCTATTATTATTATTACTCAGGAAGTAATCCTAATGCACAACTACTATTGTGAATTTTCTTGTGGAGTTCCACAGGGCTCTATTTTGGGCCCTATGAAACTGTCATAATGTTAGTTATGAGAGTGACTAGTGATGAGGTGAGGCCTTAAATACAGGGTCTAAGGGTCAAATGGCCCATGTCATTCAAATTTTCCTCACTTTGATGGGTACAACATTTCACACAGCACAGATCGCTTCCCAGTCCACACGGTTTATATACAGCCTGTTTTCAATTTAGCTTTTTGTTGATGTCACAAAACCCAACACATTTACATATATTCACCTACTCCAAGTATATCCACCAAAACCAGTTAAGTCCTTCCCATTCCCACTGACATTATATACAGTGTTTCATCCCAAACTGCTTTTCAAGTCTGTTTAATTCTGAAGTATTAAGATTAAAATAAAATAAAGTATTAGATTAAGGATTAAGATTAAGAGGTTGGAAAATTAAGAAAATTACTTTTATGGTACATTAAACTGCATAAGGAACAAGTATGGGCTCTTTCTGCTTCTTGGAATGAGCTACAAGTGAGAAATAATAATTCATGAACAATGACAGTATGCTGTACTGTATATGATAACTGTTATCTCAAAGGGTAACAGGCAAAAGCCCTCTATAACAATCATACGATACAGGTGGTCATTTTGACCGATTTCAGATTCCATACGAGAAAAAGAGAGCATGAGATTGCCCGATGACAGTGCTGCGATAGGGCAAGGTGCAAGGAAATGTCCAGTACATACCCGTCCAACTAGCTGATTACTTGAATAACAGTCAAAACATTAACTGATCACAGAAATGGTCGTTCGTTGCAAGAATTTAATAAGGCATAAAATCTCTCTATCATCCTATGTCATCCTTCACTCCCATGTCAGTTACACATAAGACTCAACACTTTCTCATCTTGCCACAGAAGAATGCCACTGACGCTGCCTGCCAGTTAAACAATGAACTAAGCACACACTTGTGTTCCTGTGAAAAACAGAAACGGCCTGGAAAGTGTTAGAACACCAGAGGAAACCACAGGTGAGAAAACCGCTAGATATCTAATTAAAGTGCGCCTGGGAGTGAAGGCTTTAACAAGATTCCCGGCCTTTACCAGCATGAGGCCTTCTGCCGTCATTACAGGGCCTTTTTCCACGTTATGCACGGCCGTCTTTTGAAGATACGGAACAGAAGGCTTGGAAGCCGAGAAAATGTTAATCTGACATTATTGCACGTCTGAAAATAGCCCGACTGCTCACCCACTCTTTAACCCTGCCTGACTCGCCCGCGCCACCGCCACACACCACAGCTGAGAACCTGAAGCACAAAGAGACAAAATGATCTTGCACAATCCAGAAAGAAAGAGAGAGAGGAAGAAATAAGAGAGATAGAGGAATAGAGGGGGCAAGGCTGTCACATGAACCTAAGGTCACCCAAAGCCAAGCATGGAACTCCATCATCCAGCATCAGTATTTGGCCTCACTGATGCTCTTGTGGAGCTAGATGCTATCAAATCCTCAAAGCAATGTCCCCAAATCTAGTGTAAAGCCTTCTCAGAAAAAGAGGCTGTCACTGCAGCAAAGGGGGGCAAACACCCAGTCAACATGCTCATGTGGGGCTCACTAGGTGGGTTCCAGGTAGTTCCAGGTTTGTACATGTGTTGGGCTTGCCAAATGGGCTCCATCATTACAGCCTACCTTAATCTCACATGGGTGACATCTAGGCCCCAATGTGCCAAAGTGTACAACCCAGATGGGCCCATGCTTAACCCCTCCTGGTCCCATCACCCTTGACCCTTATGGGGATCCATATGTGGGACCAACATGGAACCCCTGGACAAAACTTTCTGGTTCCCAGTTGGGCTAACCATACAGGCCCAACATGGGTATGATATCTGGGACCTTGTTAATACCCTTGATTTGTACATGTGTTGGGCTTGCTAAGTGGGCTTCACTGTTACAACCCAGGAGGGGCCTATGATTAACCCCTCATGGTTCCATCACCTTTGACCTTCATGGGCATCCTTGAAATCCATAAAACACTTTCGGGTTCTCAGTTGGACTACGCAAACAGGCCCTACATGGGCATGGTAACTAGGACTTGTTAATACCCTTAATTTCAGAAGAAATGCTGGATGTCTGCAAACTTCTGAATATCTTATCAAAGGCTTGCTAATCTGGGGTTAAGCTTCTTTCAAGGGTAATGCTGAATCAGCACATCTTTGAGTAAGCGTTTTGGTACAGCTCAGTTTTTTTTTCTCAAGCCATCTGTTTACTTACCCTATAACACAGCCCTGGAGTTGGTGGACAGTTTAATCTCTTTTGTGAAACGACCCCAACAACTTATTTTAGTGGAAATTGTCATTTCAAACCCAATCTACCCAAGGCTCCTTTGATAAGATTTTTATGTACAATTATACCTGGATTTAAACTCTCATTGGTGTCCTAAAGTTGGAACTTTAATGTCATATTATAATCACAAGTTATGGCTATGTCTTATTCAGGTGTGCAAATGCCAGAACCCTGAGTAAAGGCCAGGAATATTAAAACTCTGCAGACTCCTGACATTTAATCTTATTATATTGGTGTAGATGAGATTTGAAGTCGACACTCTGTTCTTATTGATATGAGGTACTTCATCACTGTGCCACGGGCCACATTCATTCCACAGCTTAAAGACTTTCTCTCTGACTCAAGGAATAGCTTGGCGAAAAATCAAACTCAAACACAATTTGCCCCTTACCCCAAAAATGTAGTCGATAAGCCACAGCGTGTTTGGTGTCTGTAATGGGCCTCTTCAATTTTACACCAAAGCTTTAAGGCTATTGTAGCAGCAGCCACCTGAGGCCTAGACAATGGTTGGACATTGGTGTATTTGTAGGTTTGAGGTAAGCATGTGATGATTAGGATGTTAGTAGGGATACACACAGGTACCCAAGTGCTCAAGTGACTATTGGAGGTGCCTGTATCTGAATAAGGAAGGCACTACCCTGCCAAAAATCCAGCTTGGCCCGCCCAAGCCTTAATCTAGTGCTAGTTAAAGGTAGTAGACTAGCTTAGCTAGTTAGTCAGTCAGTCTAGTTAGTCAGTCAGTCTAGTTAGTCAGTCTTTGGGATTAGTTAGGATTAGCATCGGAACTGATTCAACCAACTGCAATAACATGGCGAATAGCTTCATTAATGATAAGCCATGCTAGCATTTTTGCCGCTGTCACTACGACCAGAAGGTCGCTGGTTCGAATCCCGGTCATGCTGCTAGCCATCAAAGGCTGGGGGCCAGAGAGAGCACAGTTGGCCTGGTAGATGGCGCTCTTTCTCTGTAGTGTTGCCATTTAAGTTTATTTATTAAATGTTTATTTAGTAAAAGTTAGTCAGTCAGTCTAGTTAGTCAGTCTTTACATCTAGCTGGACTATGGTTTGTCCCATCTGAAACCAGCTACCAGCCAAAGCTTCTCTTAGCCAACATTTTAGCAAGGTTTTGCTTGCATTTTCAAGTAAGTAGGCATCTTATATTATATACTGCTACTACGACTGCCAGAAAACACCGAATAAGGCTAAAGGTAGCCTAGCTTAGCCCAGCTCCGCTAATAAGGAGTTAGCTCTAGCGTGTCTTTCTGCTCGACTACTCCAGCTAGGTCAAAAGGTGCTGGTAGGCCGACCGCTGAGGAGAAACAGCAGCATGTAAACCTCATCCGACTGTCACAGAAGGCATCTAAGATGATTTAGAGCCGAAAAGTTCTAACCCTGCGGTTCCGGATAAAACACCAGCATGACGGATCAATGGGGTAAAGGTCAGAAACCTCTTATCTTCCCTCAATGAAAAAAGAAAACAAGATTAGCGCCATACAAATGGCTTCGTCCTGAGATAAAAGAGCGACAGTCCCTGAGGCGCACTGCCTCAGTGAGTCAAATAAAAGTCAATGGATCGAGGTTCCATCTCGAAAAATAGCCAGCGGTCGGAAATAACGAGACACCTGATAGAAATAGAGGGGAGAGTATCAAAAACTGTCATGCACATGACTGCTGCATGGTGAGTGGAGTAGGGCAGAAGAAAGCACTGTGGTCAGCCAGCCGGACTGGTGCTGGACAGCAGACTGGCTGTATTTTGATCAATTTCAATATCGCAATAACTTCTGAATTACGATTATTATGGTTAGGGATGTGGTTTCAGTTTGAATAAACGCAGTCAATGACCCCGTGTTTTCCATGCTAGGCTGACAGTGACGTGGTCATGCAGGGTAAAACGAGTGTGTAATAGCAGCTGGGTTCTGATTAGCGTAACAACTGGCTGTGAGGATGCCCTGTTTTGTGGTAAAATTTGCTAAAATGCTAAAATTGCTAACATTTGTAGCGCTAAAGTTGGGATTAGCATCAAAACTGAATCAACCAACTGCAATAACATGGCGAATAGCTTCATTAATTATAAGCCATGCTAGCATTTTTGCCGCTGTCACTACGGCCAGAAGATCGCTGGTTCGAATCCCGGTCATGCTGCTAGCCATCAGCAGCCAGGGTCCAGAGAGAGCACAGCTGGCCTGGTAGATGGCGCTCTTTCTCTATAGTGTTGCCATTTAAGTTTATTTATTAAATGTTAAACACTTATTAGCAACTTCAACAATAATAAAATAATAAAGCGATAAAAAACAACTACCACTAGATAATACGCACTGTAAAGGGGGAGGGGGGGGGGGTGCAACTCGGCTGGCTAACATGCTAGCTAATACAGTCGAGTGTATATCGAGAATAATGAACAACTAATCAGCTAAGCAACTGAATTAATGGTTGAAAATGTTGGTAATGATAAGTTGGTAATGTCACTAGGAACGGTTCTTGGTGTACATGGGCCGCGGATTAAAAGCCAAAGTTTAACCATAACAGTGTGGAATTCAGCTTTACTGCCGTAAGTGGGTGGACCAGCTCTGCTAGCATGCTAGCTACATCGGCTGGCTAACGTGTGAAAATGAACAAAATACAGAAAGAAAACTTTGTAAATTAGCATTTTTACCCAGGGAACATGCTAATCCTACCACTGTTTTGGATCCTGGAATAAAAGCTTGTTTTATTCCCCTAATTTCCGCTTCTCTGTAGCCTCATTGATTTTAAATGGGAGAAAACGCTGCGCTTCAGTCAATTCACAGTAGCACTTTCATTACTGAGTGTGACCACAGAACGACTTTAACAGTAATTAGCGTAGCAAACCTGCTGATTAGCAGAGCACCTCAGTGAAAGGCATCGGATGTGCTTTTCTCACGGTTCCTATCCAGAACTGCACAGCGCTGATGGACAGTGAGTGCTGTTTCATTTCATTACACGTCGCTGCTCATGTACTTTACTGGCTTTCTCTTACTGAACATCAGCACACATTCACTTAAAGGCCCTCTGAGGAGAAGCTGTCCATTAAAACCTTATGAAATCCTAAAAATAAATAGTTAATGACTGATGTATGGAACGTTCCATGCTGTTGAGTAGCTTAGCGAAGACCCATGGTGATGCACTTTCTTCAGTGGGTGCATGTGGTGGGTATTTCCTATTGCAGGGGTTTCCCACAGTTTGGTGATTTGCTGTAGCAGTATCAGAAAGCATCAGACAATGTGCTTTGACCTCAGAACAGCAGATCGAGCCGCTGAGTCTCCTAAAAATACATAAAGAATATATATTTCAAATATATATGAACTCATTTGTGCATGTTTTCGTTCTTCATCTTCTTAGATTATATGAAATGCAGCTGACCGCTGACAGGCCATGCCCAAATCCCACCCTATCACCACAGCAAAACTGAAAACTCATCTCTTTTTGGCCACTGTTGTCATGATTGATAGGGTTTTTATCGGGTCCCAGCTCTAATCCTGAGAGTTAATCATGCACCAATAAAGTTTTAATCAGCCATCAGCCCTGAGTTCTCTCCCATTTAACTGGTTCAGGTCTTCCAACCCAATGCACATACTGCACAGCATATAGGGTAACTTGGTAACTTCGTACGGATCAAACCTCATGCCTCAAATGAGAGTCAGGCCTTAAGCTTAGTCCACAATTACACAGCATTCTGAATGCCGATCTTCCACTGCATAGAAAATAGTCCATGACTAAGCTTAATCCTTGTCTGGAAAGCCAACTTTAAGTGTCCATATATGGCGCACATGTCCTTAATCCCATAACTACACTTCAGCCATTAGCTTCATTACAGTTACAGAACAATAAGCCTCAAGATTAATAACTGAATAATAAGCCTGCATTGTAAGGAGTTAAACACCAATCAGGCACTGATTAGTTTATTCTCTTTAGTACGATGTGTGTGTGTGTGTGTGTGTGTGTGTGTGTTACAAACAGACGTCCAGAGGTGGGCTAATCAACTGGGAAGGGATTAAACCACCCTGTTCCTAGATAGATGCAGCCCATTTACATATTTTCTCATTAGCAAAGACAGCTAGAGTTCGGTTCTCTCCTCCGGCCTGCACTATTTCCAGATCCATTACAGGATCCATTTTAAGTTTCTGTCCCTTTGGCAAGTGATTATTACTGCCTGGCAACTTTTGGCCCCAAGACTATGTCTGACTTTCTCCAGCGGAGACGGGTCACACCTTAAAATAATGAACACAAATATCACAGATCTTTCAGGCGACCTCCGGTCCCTTAGACCAGCCTCTGAGTCGTGGAGAGAAAATGCTGCAGTGTTGGAGCTGCAGGGCTGTAGAATGAATCAACTGCGATGTTTGTAACAGTAGTTGGCTAAATAAGGTAATTGGTACATGCTTAGAAAAGGCATGATGGTTTATGAAACCATTTATGGAGCCACGTTTCCCTGGTTGAATGGCTCATTTCTAAGGTGGTAAATCTCTCATAGATGTTTTTTCTTTTATACAGAACCTTTTAAAATTATTCTTTATAGCATCGAGCAACTAAAGGCTTCCATTCCCTTCCATTTTATAGAAATTAGCAGTGTCCAACAACTAATCAGCTAAGCAACTGAATTAATGGTTGATAATGTTGGTAATGATAAGTTGGTAATGTCACTAGGAACGGTTCTTGGTGTACGTGGGCCGCGGATTAAAAGCCAAAGTTTAACCATAACAGTGTGGAATTCAGCTTTACTGCCGTAATAATGTCCTCAGGCGACGCAAAGCTGCAGTCCCGCCCTTTGACGAAAAGAGCCAATCAGCTTTGGTTATATTTTAACGTTACTACTTTGCTCATCCTTGGTTTTACATTTTTTAAACATATTGTTCCTTTCATCTTTTATATTAACAGAAAACAGTGAAAGTTATTCTCCTCTATGCATAAATAATCAGAATAATCGATTGTCGATTATTTGATTATTTGACTATAAATAGGCGTTTGTCGCAGCCCTAATAGAAATGAAGCCACAATTGTCCTCCACGTTGTCAAATTTGCATCCAGAGTTTGTCCAGACGCACCCCCTTCACCCAGACCAAGCATCTCAGAACGTCTTCAGCGCAGCCTTGATTTTACACTGCAGCCTAAATGATCTAAAGTCCACTGGATACTCAGTTCGTCCAGTAAGTGGACAAACTGATTAGCGGCATGCAAATGGCTTCGTCCTAAGATTAAAGAGCGACAATCCCTGAGGCGCACTGCCTCAGTGAGTCAAATAAAAGTCAATGGATCGAGGTTCCATCTCGTAAAATAGCCAGTGGTCGGAAATAACGAGACACCTGATAGAAATAGAGGGGAAGCAGCCAGAGTATCAAAAAGGCATGAACCTGCCAACTGTGCCAGGCTAACCTGGCTCTTAACAACGCGCCTCACAGGGCTCTCCCCTGCACATGACTGCTGCATGGTGAGTGGAGTAGGGCAAAATAAAGCACTGGGGTCAGCCAGCCGGGCTGGTGCTGGACACAAGCCTGGCTGTGTTTGATCAATTTCAATATCGCAATAACTTCTGAATTATTATGTTAATTGGTATGAATTAATATGAAGTGTTAAATTTTTTATTCAAGCAATTTTGTTCAGCAAGTGTAAATGTTTCAGCAGTAAAAGTGCAGTTCATGTGTTTTATTAGCTACATAACTATTTACATTTCCATAGAATTACAGTACCAGAGCTCAGCTGCCATTGAGACTAAGCTACTACTGTCCAATTTAGCCTTGAAAGGAGCTGGTATTTGGACCCAGACCACAAAATAAATTTGGTGTGAGAGCTGGCTAAGACCGGCTACAAATACTAATGAGTCCAGCACGTCTAATTACCTAACATTAGCTGGTTGTCTAACAACTAACTCGATCACATTGTCCATTTTACGCTAACATCAAGAAAAATGAAAAGCTGATGAATGAATAACTAGCTAGTTTCCCGACAGCTCGACAATTCAGCTACTCCATGTAATTATCAGAAAGGTCCAGCACATAGTCACAAGGTTTTAGCCAAAGCTGTCAATCACTTCCCAAGTGTAACCCTGCCTTCTTACAATGTGCCAATATTAGCAGAGTGAAAAACAACTGGAGTTCAGGGGAGACAAATGGAAAATGGGATGTTTTGTCATTAAAACATATAGGGATGGGTGGAGCCACACATCACACTGCAACCAGCCAGCAGAGGGTTTGTCTCTAGACTTGTGATTGCTCCACTTTTGCGAGATGTAGCACTGTCCATGCTTTTCTACAGTCACATTGGCCACAAACTATCAGACTAGTCCCGACTGTTATATCCTATATCATGCTGACAAGCTTGTGTTTCAGTCAAAAAAACTGTGGACCTATTTTTTGTAAATCTAAAAGTAAACTATCATGCTCAAATTACGGCTCTAGTACTCCACAGAAAGAAACACTCAGCTAACAGCATCATATCAGTCTGAGGGTGTGCAATTTACGTGTAATAATCGTGACAAATAATCATGATTATTATTTTGGCCAGCATTGTGCAGCACTACCCACCACCATCCCTGCAGTAAAGCAAGCGCACGAGCCAGTACCTATGGAAACAGGCCTGTATTCCCCCTACGCCAACGCTCTAATAAAGCCATAAAGTTGTCAGATGAGCCGTGTTATTTGATGTGTTCTGCAAAGCGGGGGGACCCAGCAGGGGGACGACGTTAATTCCTGACTGCACAGCTTTCTTTTTGCGGAAAATGAAAAAAATAATACAAATAAAATCCGCCATCGCTGGAAGCACACAGACCGTTTCTCTAATCAGAGCAGAGGCTGCTAAGGTCTGCGTCCATTTGGCAGCGGCCTGAAGTGGCTTGCTAATAGGCTTAGGCTGTGGATGCCAGCCTGTCCCTGCCTGACTGTCACTCTCCACCGCGACCCTGGCATCCGGGGATGGCCTGAGAAGCTACTTGGAAAAGACAGGTGAGGTGAGGCGCTATGCTAATGAATGCTGGCATAAACACCTGTGATTGGACAGCAATAAAAATAGCAGTGTGAGGAACATGGTGGAAAAACTGTTCCATCTTAGAGGAATAATTTAGCATGGTTCTAACTGTATGCCCAAAATCATCACACACTCACCTCAAACTGTGTTGAGTTGTTCAGTAATCTCTAATAGGCTTGTGTATGTGGTTTCTAACACTGTATGACTCACTGGTGGCTACAAATATAGACTAAAGTAACCAATAGTAGCATAGTTAAAGCACTGTCCTCTGTATTTTTGTCCATGCTCATAGATGACACACACAAAATCACACAAGCAAGTCCATTAGAGATAACTGAACACCTTGACCCGTTAGAACTGTTTGCTACATTGCTACAGGGCGCTCCCATGTCTGTGTTACCTTCTGGCTCTCTCTATTTCATTAGGCTGTAATAGTCAGATCTGCCGGAGTCGCTAGCCACACTCTGATAATGTTCTCATTCTCTGTACTCCATAAATCCAAACAGAGCTAATACCATCTCTTTTTTCCTTTTCCAGGTAAGTCCCTGACATTGATGAAAGACTGACTGCCGGGCTTTCCTGCTACCTGCTTCAGACCAGGTGCCCACTTTCCAGCTACTGCTACCTGCCTCAGACTAGTTGCCTACCATCCATTATCAACTATGTTGAAGTTTACATGGACTTCCTTGCTACTACTATTATTCTAACCAGCATTAATCAATATTACTTTGACTACTCTTCTCATCGCCTGAGCACAACAACACACTTCTGATAGTAAGGTGAGTAGTTTTGCCCGGAGGAGGAAGGGACCCCTATGTGAGTCTTGGTTCTTTCCAAGGTTTCTTCCTTGAGCTTTGAGGGAATCTATCCTTGCTTGCTCTGAGGGTTTTATGTTTTACGTGCTTAAAAAACTAAACAAGCAAACCTCAGACACCAAACCTGACTATGCTGACTAACTACAATTAGGACAATTAGGGATTTTCAGGCAAACTATTCATATCAACAACCCATCTGACCATGGCTAACAAACAGCCATGACTAACAAACAAACAAAACACTTTTATAATGTAGAGTTGGGCAATAAGATGATATTTTTTTATATAGTGATAACAATATGCTTTTTTAAGCATATCGAGGATACTCATCAATTGCAGGTTTCATTACTAACAGTGTGATTAGACTGGTTTAATTAGATGAAGTGCAGCAGATGTACGGGAGAAGATCTGAATAGCAGTTTATTAGAATCTGTAGCTACGGATGTTTTTAGTCTGTGATTACATCATGATAAAAATTATGCATTGTTTAAAAAGTATTTAAATATTGTGATATAGTGTTTTTACCATATTATCCAGCCTTAATGCAGATAGAATGACACTGTTCAAGCAAAGAGTCAAAGCAAACAGTTTGTAAAATTGTTTAGAGATATGAGATTCCGGTTTTAAGATAACCTCACGTGAATGAGGAGTTTTTTTTACTGAAGCATTGTGTACCATCTTTAGACTGCTTCATTCGCAGCCACAGGGAGGTGTGAAAACAGCTGGTAAGCTATAATACAGAGCAGAAGCAATTACATCAAGCCTGTGACTTGCTATCTATGGACACACTTCATCTGCCTACAGTCTCTGGAGACTTGTATGCACTGTAGCCCGAGTTACAGCCCGCCATAGACACAGCTTTTCACCAGCAATAGAGCTGCTGACCTATATCTGACCTGATAGTGGCTCTTGGGAGGCCCTGAGAGGGTTTAAGCTCAGAGGGCAGGTGTGTGAAAGGGAAGTGTGTGTGTGTTGTAAAACAGAGAAAAACAGGTTGAATATATAACTAATACATATGGGACATGTTTGTATTACATTTAAGTGCTGAAATACATTTATATTACAGACATATACTGTATATATACTGCATTATATTTTTATATATATATATATATATATATATATATATATATATATATATATTTTTTTTTTTTTTTTTTTTTTTTTTATAAGACCTAATTCCCTTGCATTTTATAATACAAGCCTGTGTGTGAGATGTGGAGAGCCCCTGTGTGGGGGGTCCTCAGCTAGGCACTGTTGGAGTGGTGTGGATGTCACTCAGGTGGGGGGGCACTTTTGATAAGAAGGTCTTTCAGCTCAGTGTTGATTTCACTGCAGTGTCACTTTGCAGCATTCGCTGATCAGTTCAAGTGTGGAGATTACGTTTTTGTAAGGTCACCAAAATCAAATTGTATACAGTTCAAATTCAAAATATAAAATAAGGTTATGAATATAAGTTTAGTTTGAAATTCAGCTAAAAAAATCATTTCAGCTCAAAATTCAATTTTACTTTAAACTTATTTTTATTTCCAAATTGAATTTCGGGTTCAGAATTTACTGTTAGTTTCGATTTAAACATTAGTTCAACTTAACTCAATTTATTTTCAATTTCAGTTTAAAATTCTACTTCATTTCAGAAATCAATTTTGTTCCAAATTTAATTTTAGGATAAAACTTCATTTTAAATAAAACAAAAAACAAATTCAGTTTCATTTAAAATTCAATTTTAGTTCAAAACTAAATCAAAACATCAAAACATTAAAGTTTAAAATTGAATTTCAGTTCAAAACTCAATTTTACTTCAAAACCAAATTTCAGTTTGTGTGTCAGTGTTAGTTCAAATTTTAATTTCCTTTAAACACTGCCTAGGTTTTAATATGGTCAATTAATGCTGACCAGACAAATAAAACACGCAGGTATATTTAAAAGCAAGTTTTTAAAATGTTTATAAAATATACCTGCATGTACAGGTTAGCAGGCGAGTGTGTACTGATGCATAGTTCAGGTACTCAGAGATTTAATACCTGCACTATTTGCGACAACGATTCACGGAAAGGTTAACCATGTACAAGCTCAACCGTCTCCTTGTACAGTCAGTCCTGACACGCAGAACCGTTGAGCTAACCGGGGTGAATCACAGTCTTTTATATGACGCAATGCCACCGTTATACCGAGAAAAGTGCTCTCTTTCCCCGTGAATCATCCTCCCACCTTGAAGAGCATAAATACCACCTGTTCCCAGCGCTAGCTCTGCAAAGACTTGGCCGAGACGCACAGATTGAGGAAGCTTCATTAGCATGCAAGCCCCTCCACCACCTCCAGATCCAGCTGCAGCTGCAGCAACCCCCACCCCCACAACCCCACTTACCCAATCCACCGGCTCAAAATATTAACACTGTTATTACACCGGAGGGTGAGCTTTCCAACGTAGCTTCAATGAGGTATTTCAGCTTATCTCCGATTCTGAACTAGGAGAGGGCTTTTGTTAATAGAGAATCAAACGCTGACTTTTACATTAATTACATCACAGTCTGGACGAAGTAGAGCTTTTCATTATGAGTGTATTAACACACAAGACATGGGACAATTCTCTCGCGGGTCTTCTTAAAAGTCCTGCTCTGGGACGACTTATAAAGGGACTTCTCAGCATGTGTGTAAGCGCTGAATTCATCATTTATAAAGCAATACTTGAGTACTTGTGAACAGTTCGGCACTCCTAACAAGACAAAAGCAGGTGTTTCGAAGGTTACTGACATTGTATAGGGGTCAAAATGTGGTTTGAGGATTCGTGTGCAGCTTCTTTGAGGAAGGCAGATGTTTGTATGCAGCCAGTGTTGCCAGATTGGGCAGTTTCCTGCTAAATAGGGTGGATTTTGCAACACTGACATCAGGGCCCTTTACCAGGATATGCAGAATCACTGTGCAATAAGTATCAAGACTTTCCTGTGCTCAAAACTGCTGGAGAGATCTTGCATGATCTTGGCAGAGGGTTCATAGTTCTGCAGTATACCCGTGCCTACAAAATTGCTTTTGTAATTTCTAACATTAATAAACATGCAAATAACATAATTTATCTGTTATATCTGTTATAAATATCCATTACTTAAATAATCATTTAAATTAAATCATATAAATTAATTTGTACATTTTTAAGATGTCAACAGTTCATCATTAGGCCATGGGGTCTTTTAGGGGTCTAAAAGTGATGACCATTTGTCCAAATGTTGAAAATCAAATGTACACCAATTTTCCACTTACCCAGAAGTTCTACTTTCACCATTTGGTTTCTTATGTTTTAAACTCTAGCTGAGAAACACTGGAAGTCAACAGTCACTAAATATTTCTTTAAACACATTTACAAATCTAGATGACTATATAGGGCACTATTGTAAGGAACAGAAATCCACAAGGTAGAGAATGATTTCACATAGACGGTTGCCAGATTGCTACAGCGGTTTCCAGCCAAAAGGTTTAGTGCGCTGTAAACTTTAGCATGAACGGCTGCTAGGCTGAATAGGCAGATTTACAGTATGTTAAATAGCTTATTTCATGACATGGGCTTTTTAAATCTCCACTGTCCAAAAACTTATTTTTTTCTATTTTCCTTTTTTGACATCATTCGAACACAGCTGCTGCCCTGGGCATTATGTAAACCGTCCATGATGAATGGGCCAATAAAAACGCTCCACAATGACTTGGAATGAAATCTTTTTACATTGACTTCCATTGAAAGTTAAGAGGGTTTTGGCCTTCTCCTGCACAGTCCCCGTTTTGGAGATACCAGTCTTTCATTTTGGACTGTACAATATGTAGCAATAAAAAAGCAACCTTGACGCCCCAGCGAGGACGCGTCCACCCTGCATGCGCGTCCTTAGCATGTAGTCGGAGCTTACGGAGCGTTTAATGCACTCTGATGAGGTCGTAAGACGGGATAGCGAGGAGCCTCTCCGCTCCGTGTGACGGTAATGTGCTATGAAAGTGTGTCAGCTCAGCTGAGTCATGTGAAAGGAGCTGATCAAATCGAAAGTCAGAGAGCATTAAAGTGATCGGTTTGACGCATTGCGCCGTCACACAAACACTCACGCGCGCTTGGCTCCGTCCTCCGCCATCCCACCTCTCACATCCTTCCATATTTCCATGACTAAATAGTTTTTAATGGATTTTCGGTGCAAGCTGTGAACTTCAAAGTAGCTTTAATAAAAAGGAGTGGGACTCTGAGACGGTGGAGCGAGTCGCGGCCGTGGGACGCTCGTTGCCCCGAGGCATATTATTTTAAACTGATTATTGTCTTTAATTGAGCTTTACGGAACACTTCCTAATAAGATTATTCCATCCCTATTTCCAAATAAAGCCACTCACAACCCATGCCCACTAGTCTGGTGCCGGGCAGGAACGTAGCTCAAAGCTCGCTGGCTCCTCACGCTCTCTGATGCAGGCCTCAAACCAAAGCTAGCTAAAGACAATGTAGTGGACCTGTGGTGGACATATCATAACACCAGTCCTATACACTGTCCATAAAAGAAAACTAAGCCCTAGAGGTCATTTTGAATGCATGTATTTTTGTGATGTCACCAAAAACAACATCGAATATATGGACAAAAGTATTGAGACACACCTCTTAATCACTGAATGCATGTGTTTTATTCAGTCCCCATTGCCACAAGGGTGTAAAATCAAGCACCTAGCCATGCAGCCTGTCTTTCCACACATTAGTAAAAGAATGGGTGGTTCTAAAGAGCTTGCTGAATTCCAGTGTGGTTCTGTAATAGGATGCCAGCTGGTGAACATTCTTCCCTACTAGGAAGCGATTAGAAACCACAGCAACTCAGCCACAGAGATGCCAGCATAAAAACTGGCAAGCCTCATGACATTGGTTTACACGACCTAGCAAGTCCATGCAAGCCTTACATCACCAAACACAAGGTCAAGTGTCGGATGGAGTGGTGTAACTCTGGTGGACTCTGCAGCAGTGGAAACTCTGGTCGGGTTTTGGCGTCTGCATTTAGAAAGCTACCTGCCTGAGCGCATTGTTCCATGTGTAAAGTTTGGTGGAGGAGGGATAATGCTATGGGCTTGTTTTTCAGAGGTTGATCTATAGGCCCACTTAGTTCCAATTGCATGCGTCCACCTTGTGGAAACAGTTTAGGGAAGGTCTGTTTCTGTTTCTATCTCTGAGCCCCAGTGCACAAAGCAAGGTCCACTAAAGGCCTGGTTGGGTGAGTCTGGTGTGGAAGAACCTGGCTGGCCTGCGCCCACACAGCCCTGTCCTCAACCCCATCAAACAGGCCCTCTCGTCCATCATCAGGGTCTGACCTCTCAAACGCTCTGCTCTGGATGAACGGGCAAATTGTCACACTTCAAAATCTTGTAGAAAGCCTTCCCAGAAGAGATGGAGCTGTTAGAGCTGCAAATGGGGACCACGTCCATATTAATGCCCTTGCATAAATCTGGAATGAAAGCTCCTGCATGCGTGATGTGTGGGTGTCCCAGTACTTCTGCCCATATAGTCTGTGTAGACAATTTATTGATACATCAAGGCCTTGGTCTGAGTTATCAGTATTGGTGTGGCTGGCCTATAAGGTGTTCGCCTCTTTTTACTATCAGCCAATTCCCAGCTGATTTGACTCATGACTCATGTTTAAATCATACGATTGTGAGGCTCAGGCTGACTTAATTATAACATCAAAAAAATCTACTGGGGTAGAGAAGAAACTAGAAAGCACCCTAGTGAAGCTTACCCCCCCCCCCCCCACACACACACACATTCTCTCTACCTCTTCCTCTCTTTACAACAAAGCATATGACCTGGAGCTATACGTCGGCACACTGTGATTCAGTTCAGTAGTTATAGAGCGAGTACGAGAATAGAGTACTTGACACAGCGGACTATCTCTGCTCTAATGAATCTGATTATGCATCCTGGCCTGGCAGCTTTCCCTCTCTCTCTCTCTCTATCTTACACACACACACACACACACACTCTCTCTCTCACACACTCTTTCTCTCTCTCTCTCTCTTACACACACACACACACACACACATACACACTCTCTCTCTCTCTCTCTCTATCTTACACACACACACACACACACACACACACACACTCTCTCTCACACACTCTTTCTCTCTCTCTCTCTCTCTTACACACACACACACACATACACTCTCTCTCTCTCTCTCTCTCTCTCTCTCTCTCTTACACACTCTCTCTCTCTCTCTCTCTCTTACACACACACACTCTCTCTCTCTCTCTCTCTCTCTTACACACACACACACTCTCTCTCTCTCTCTTACACACACACACACACTCTCTCTCTCTCTCTCTCTTACACACACACACACACAATCTCTCTCTCTCTCTCACTCTCTCTTACACACACTCTCTCTCTCTCTCACTCTCTCTTACACACTCTCTCTCTCTCTCTCTCTCTCTCACTCTCTCACACACACACACTCTCTCTCTCTCTCTCTCTCTCTCTCTCTCTCTCTCTCTCTCTTTCTCCGTCTCTCTTGCCTGTCATCTCTCCCTACACATCACTGAGCAGCTCTATATGAGGGCCACTTCACTGACGTTGTTTCAGCAATGTTTCCACTATAGCCAGCCTTAATCGCATCGCTGACCAGTGAGTCACCCCCCAGCCCCCCAACAAGTGTTTACTTCTATGAGATTTCAGGAAACACTGGAAACACAAATCTTCAAAAAGCTTCAGAGATGATTTTAAACCCACGCAAAGCTCAAAAATGCGGAGAAATTAACAATGAAGTGGCGTAAGACAATATGAACTAATAAAGTGATATTAATAAATGTATCGAAGTGTCGTGATATTATATTTAGCAATCCCGTATCGATTCTCAAAAGTACATGCCAAAATTGGTGGCCGATAGTGGTTTACTTTGTGTTGTGCTTAAAAACCCCTGATCACTAGATGGCAGTGTTGCAGTCTTCAGATCCCACTGTTCTGATTGGATTAAAGAGTCAACTTTTTTTAACTGGTATGCAAATGAAGGCCTGTGCTTTATAGTACGACAGTTTTCCTAAAATTTAAAACAAAAATTAAAAAGTTGAAAAAAAATGTATATCTCAATATATCTCAATATATTGAATCGTTACCCCCGTATTGTGATATGTATCTTATTGCCAGATTCTTGCCATTATTCTGCTCTACAATTAAGCACAGACACAATTCTATAACTATCTGTAACATCTGTACCCTTTAAGGTGGAACAGAAAATTCCTGCATTTTTTGGGATGCGCTGTATGTTGTAGGAAGGTCAATCAGTGAATCAGTAGAACCTAAGCTGAATGTTTCCTCAGGTTCAATGCTGAACAATTAAATCCACACTTGCGAAAGGGTTAACTTGATAGAACCCTAATAGAACCATGTACAGTCTTTTAAAGACTCCAGAGGAGTTTATCATGAAATGGTTACTGACATCCTGACATAGCCCTACTGTACATAACCCAATTGTCCAGATCATCAGGTGTCGTGATTCTCTGCCAGTCCTGATTCTCTGCCAGTCAAATTTACATTAATCTGCCGCATGATGGTTTACTTTACGCGACAGCGGTACAGCTAGCGAAGACTGCAACAAGCTCACAATTTGCGACATCTGCAAAGGCCAAAGTAAGCCATGGAGAAACAACTCCCAGAATATTTTGAGCGAAAAACTCACCATCACCCTGCTGAATATGCCCAATCTGAGGGTTAAAAGGGTTATAGACATCCTCCCTGACGCCTGACAGACTGTTTTATGATACTTTTTAATTATTTAGCTCTAAATTTATAAAACGCAATCATGGTTGAGGGATACAGGGATACATACAGGTTGCTATGAGGCAAAATAGTCCCCAAAGAATGTCTGTGATTTTTAGATTTTCAAATATTTTGCCATCATCAACTTTATATATGAAGCTCAGAAGACGTGTAGGTTCACTGGTGGGTTTGGATAGTGGGCTATTTTTGTGTTGTAGATTCATGGCGACACCTGGTGCCATTCACCACCACTGTAAAGACATCCGAATCAGTGAGCTTCTCTCCAACAATTGTGGGCCAGAATCTAATATTTTCCATATTCATATGAATACAAGATAAATAAATGCAGAAATTTTAGCATAGCAGCCAAGGGTTGCCCCCTCTGGAGTACAATAAATGTGTCACCAAATATCGGTTCAAAATATTGGCCAAATCTAAACATCGGTCAGATATGGTTAATTTTTTTAATGCAATTATCTGATGATACTGATATGATTCTCATATCATAATGCATCCCTTAAATTCCTTGGATGCTTTGTTAAAGCAGTTTTTTACTTTGCTCAACTCATCATGATGAGGCTTGAAAGTCAGAGAGAAGCCTAAGTCAACATTACACGGTGGGAAAATAAACAGTCAATAAAAAGATGCATCTGGGAGAGAAAAAGCAATTACAGCAATTCCGTATTCCAGTCCGATCAATATGGATGGTGGGGAGGGTGGGAAGGGGGAGGGGGTTCACCTCATAACACTGTGCAGACCCCCAGAGGACACATTTTGAGCCTGGGTTGTGAGCGTGAAAACAAGTCGTGGTGAGTAGTAAGGAGGAACGATGAAAACCTAGTTTTTAAATTGACTAGATTGGATAAAGTGGCAGGGGGAAGTCACCTTATAACACACTGCGGACCACCAGAGTGGATACAGATTGGATACATTCTGAAAAAGATTTTTGATAACTAATAAAAGGCAAGAGTGAAAAATGTCTGTGATCTCGGATTGGATGTACAGTGCTTTGTTCCTTAATTCTTGGAGAGAATAAGCAATATGGATTGGCAAAAATGGGGTCAGGGTTCACTTCATGTCTGATCTCGGATTGAAAATACAGTATTTTCTTGCTTGGTTTCAAAAGCGACTTGATTGAATGGGAGGGGGTGTCATTTCAAACTGCTGTGCAGACCCCCCCCCCCTCCTCCAGTGAAAAAAGGTTGCGATGACTAACAAGGAGGAAAAATAAAAAACAACAAAAGGTCTGATCTCCGACTGAACTTGCTGTATTTTCTTGTTTGCTTTCAAAATAAATGAATAAAAAGGGGGTCTCCTTATAGCACTATGCACTCAATACCCCCCACCTCTAGTGAGAAAACATTTTAAGATTAGTCCAGGTTGTGATTACTAATAAGCAAAAACAATGACAATAACAGTCAGATCTCGGATTGGATATACTGTATTTCTGTCTGCTTTCTTGCTTTTAAAAAATGACTGAAATTAACTGGGGGGGGGGTCACATAACACTGCAGGGGCCACCAATGAGGACAGATTTTGAGTGTGGTAACAAAGTGTTCTGACTAATACGGACAAAAAATGAAAGACAGCAAAAGTCTGATCTCAGATTGTATCAGATTTACTGTATGTTCTTGCTTGCTTTTAAAAGTGCTTGAATGGAGGGGTCGTCTCAAAACACTGCATGGACCCCCAGTGAGGGCTGAGAGTGTGAGTGTAGAAACGGGTTGTAATGACTATGCAACTGAACCTCCATTAAAAGTCTGATCTCAGATTGTATCAGATTTACTGTATGTTCTTGCTTGCTTTTAAAAGTGCTTGAATGGAGGAGTCGTCTCAAAACACTGCATGGACCCCCAGTGAGGGCTGAGAGTGTGAGTGTAGAAACGGGTTGTAATGACCATGCAACTGAACCTCCATTAAAAGTCTGATCTCAGATTGTATCAGATTTACTGTATGTTCTTGCTTGCTTTTAAAAGTGCTTGAATGGAGGGGTCGTCTCAAAACACTGCATGGACCCCCAGTGAGGGCTGAGCGTGTGGAAACGGGTTGCAATGACTATGCAATGACAAGAACAACTGAAAACCTCCATTAAAAGTCTGATCTCAGATTGGATTTACTGTATTTCACTGCTTCCTGATTAAAGTGACTGCTTTGAATTGCAGGGGGGTTCACCTTATAACACTGTGTGGACCCCCAGCGAGGACACAGGCTGTGATGTCTAATAACAAGGAAAACTGAAAACCTCCACTAAAGGTCTGATCTCGGATTGGACTTTTTTTTTTTTTTTTTTTTGCTTTTAAAAGTGACCGGATTGATGAATGGAGGGAGGGAGGGAAGAGGTCATCTTATAACACTGACCCCCAAGAGAGGACAGATTTTGAGCCTGGGTTGTGAGTGTGAAAACCTCCACCAAAAATCTGATCTCTAATTGGACTTACTGTACTTCTTGCTTGTCCGGTTCAAAGCCCATATCTTATTGAAGCTCCTCACACTGAATGCCTGGAAGGAAGAGAATGACAACAGACCAAGCAGCAAGTGCAGCAACTAGGAGCCGATCCGATCCCAGCTATTAGATCCACACTGAGGTCTACTGAGCATGAATGGAGCCACTATAAGCAGTGTTGCTCACGCAGTGATCACCATGCCTGTGAAGGCAGCACGCTGGACCCAGGAGCACATATGACACCAGCCTGAGGTCAATGCCTAGCTCCTATTGGGTTCTGCTGCGCAATGCAATGACCACTGAACCGATGGCTCAATACGCATCATTTGATCGCCGCGGAAATCGATGCCAGCACAGAAGTGCCCACGAACGGAGCATAATGGCTCGCGCGCCGATCTTTGTTCCCTTCATGAACAAAAGCGTAAAGCTCAACCGAGAAGCGCGAGCTAACTCCTCTAAAGCGTCTCAAAGCGTTTCGGGTGTCGCGCTTCACAACCCCCATGCACACACACGCGCGCGCAACGCGGACCCCCATGCACGGAGCTGTTCGCCTCGGCAATTGCGCGCAATTCGCCCCAAACGGCGATTTCAGCAGAGAACACCGGAGTGAACGCGTACTCACCTCGCGCGCTCCCTTAATCACAACTCATAATCCTCAAAGGCTGATGGCTCGTGCGCAGCGAGAGGAGAGACGTGTCGATGAATGGAGGAGGCTGGACGGTGGTATAAAAGCCGTGTGCTTCCCCCACTACACACTCACTCACACACACACACACACACACTCTCACTCTCTCTCTCTCTCTCTCTCTCTCTCTCTCTCTCTCTCTCTCTCTCTCTCTCTCACGCACACACACACACCTGCCTGCGTGCGGCTCTGCTGCTGCTGCAGCTAACAGAGCTGGGCTTCCGACGCTGCTGGAAAAGCTGGACTGGATCCCTCGCTGCTGGATCCCAACACGGAATGGACTGAAGTCTCTACACACAAAGAGGAGACCCAACAAACAGAAGTGTGAAAAAAGGGCATCGAACCTTTGAACTTTTGTTTGTGCCCAGATTATAAATGTAGTTTAGAAATGCTTTATTACAAAATAAATAGCTTAGATATCAAATATATTATATATTGCACCGCCAAAGATAAATCAATAAACGATGCACCAAAATCTTGATTTTTAATTTCCAAAAACAATATTTATTATTATCAAATTATTATTAACTTTAAACATCAAAATTTTGCTACTTTGGCCTTTTTCCAAACCCAGATGTTATCAATTAATGATCAATGAATAATATTTTTTATAATAATAACTATAATATTATATAGAGAGAGATAGGGAGAGAGAGAAAGGTGTGTGTGTATGTATATATATATATATATATATATATATATATATATATATATATATATATATCACTTATATCACATATATACCTCATCCCCAACCCAGACATTAAAATAAAATGCTAAGATAATAAAACATGATAAATTACTACAAATAATACCAATAATACAAATACTATCCGAACAATAAATAGCTTAGGTAATAAAATAAATATATAACTGCCAAAAATAAATAAATTAATTAAATAATGAATCTTTCATAATCTAAATAGATAGACAGAGAGAGAGAGAGAGAGAGATACATATTTTGCTACGTTGGCCTCACCCCCAACCCAGGCATTAAAATAAAATGCTTAGATAATAAAACATGATTAATTAATACAATAAAACATAATGTGTGTGTTTTTATAATAACCTTAAAAGATTATTATTTTACGTTCATGTCTATCCAACCTAGCAGCATATTTTTCAACAATACATTACTGTCCCCTACACTGCCGTCATTGCCGCAACAGCCTGTGATTTCTGTAAGCAATTCTTTAAAAAGGTAACACTTGTTTAGGCCGTAACCATGGAAACAAAGACTGACGGGGCAGCAGAAGAGTGACATGCTGATGTGTGAAAAAGTGAGTAATTCAGACATGCATTCCTCCTGATCATGGAGTCAATTTATTCAGAGTCGCAAGCATTTACACCGTTATGACAATATATATATATTTTTTTAAAGGTGAAATACAGTTCACCTTATTTATACATGTTTAAAGTGTATCTTATTCCAGCTGTTGGGTAGCTTTGAGAAATCCGTGACCTTGGGGTCTTTTTTTTGTGAAAAAGTGAAAATTGTGATTGCTAGGATTGCAACGGTGTGAGATTTTAATGATCTAATAAGCGTCTCAGAAAATATCACAGTTTTCATAATTCTTCCACTTCTTCTTATCTTATCATTATTTTTCTTTTTACTATACATTGACCCTTAATTTTTTATTTTTTTTTTTACAAATGCTTTATTATACTTAAAACATGAATATTAAAAAAAAAGTGATTAATTGAATTATATGTAAAATGTTTCAGTTTAGTTCAGTTTAATCTGCTGATTATTTTCTGAAAACTCTGCAAACAGTAAGAAACTGATGGGATTCTCTGTTTGATTGCTTTGTATTTCAGTACCAGTGTTAAGCAGATGTACATGGTATGACAATCATCAATTTCCATACCATGGTATACTTAACAATGGTATACCACTGCAACCCTAGTCATTACCACAACACATCATTACCAACACAAAACTGTCTGTAATGGTAATGACAGGTTTTCTAAATAGAACACATAGGTAGACACACATAAAACCTAAAACATAAAACACACACTTTTTATATGTTCAATTCAGAAATCTAAATCAAAATCTAATAAACATGATTGAGCACTGATCCAAGATATCATCAATCTACCCATACATGTTTGGGATCTGACATGCGCTTCTTTTTCAACAGGAGATGCTAGGCTAATGTTGCTAACAACCACTGGACTGTCACCGATCTCCTCGCTGTAAACACCTGCCCAAAAAATGTTTGCCTCTTAACTTGTCTCTCAAAGTGCACCCAGATCCTCTTTTGTTTAGCAAATCAATGTGGTTTAGAAAACAGTGTGACTTATTTAGTCTATAAACACACTGATACCACACACTCCGTTGCACAATTTGAAAGCTTGAATAGTTCTTTGTGCAAATTCATACTAGACTGAAAGCTCTTCAGAATTATTCTGGTTGGATTGTAAAAACTACAAGCACTGCAAATTCATACTGGATTAAATCACTCCACAACTGCTAATATCAGATTGTAAGTAGTACACACACTGCAAATTCATACTGGATTAAATCACTCCACAATTCTGACTGAGACACTGCAAAAAAACCAACCAAAAAAACCCCCACAACACTTATATTCATATGCATATTCATACCGGATTACAATGAACCCACAATTATTACAGTCAGATTGCATAAACTACATATGAATACATATTCATACTGGATTCAAATGAATCCACAATTTCTATTATCAGACTATACAATCTACACACACAGCAGATTCATACTGGATAAAAATTAATTCACCGTTATTGCTGGTAAAACTGTAAAAACTACATGCTGAAGATTCATACTGGATTAAAATGACTGCTTACTGAGACACTGCAAAAAAAAACTACACATTGAATATTTATACCATATTACAATTAACCCACAATTAGTACTGTAAGATTGCACGAACTACACACTACAAATTCATACTAGATCAAAGTAATCTGCAAATTCATACTGGATTAAAATAATTCACAGTTATTACTGTCAGACTGTAAAAACTACACACTGCAGATTTATACTGGACTGAAATGAATCCAGCAAGGTTACAATCAGACTGTAAAAACTATGTGCTGCAGATTCATTCTGGATTCAGATTAATCCACTTTTTACAATCAGACTGTAAAAACTATATGCTGCAGATTCATACTGGATTCAGATTAATCCACTTTTTACAATCAGACTGTAAAAACTATATGCTGCAGATTCATACTGGATTGAAATTAATTTAGTTATTACTGTCAGACTGTAAAATTTACAAACACTGCAAATTCATACTGGACTGAAATGAATCCAGCATTATTACAATCAGACTGTAAAAACTATGTGCTGCAGATTCATACTGGATATCAATTCACCATTAATACTGTCTGAATGTATAAAACTACACACAATGCAAGTTCAAACTGGGTTAAAATGAATCCACAATTACTAATATCAGACTATAAAATCTATACACACTGCAGATTCATACTGGAGCAAAATCCAGTATCCAGAATCCACAATTATTACTGTCAGACTGTAAAACCTATGTGCTGCAGATTCATACTGGATTACAGTTATTAGAGTGATTGTAAATAGAAAAAAAAGAGCACACACTGAAGATTCACCAGTGTTTCATTTTTACTAATCTTTAAATGACAGATTTAACACAGCTAAAACTAATCCAGCTCCAGTAAGGTTTAATAGTCTGCTCTGGGTTTGGAGGGGATAAGGAGTGCTTTTCTAGAAGCCCCTCTCAGAAGGAGAAGAGTGGGCCTCCGGGCTATAATTTTGCACAAATAAAAAATTTCCACAGTGTTGATGAAATGTCACTGCTGTGGATAATCTCATTCTTACATAAAGAAGCCACATTAGGCCACAGTGTGTAATCCATGCCGGGTTTTCGGCAATGCCAGGGAGAAAAACGTTACATATGGAGCATCTTCCTTTAACAGGAGAAAAAACAAAATGATGAATTAATCTTTTTCATCTACTGATTGATCATTCAGCCTATTGACTCACGCTTGTAATGGACAATTTCCTGTGCTGTTTGGACGGCCTACAGTCATTACCTTCTCGCGTTATTCTACAGGGAAGGCATTGTTGTGTATTTCTAGACTGTTAATCTCAGACTGAGAGAAATCTCCACTTCTGTAGCTCTTTACAGACGTACTTCACTCCAACTGTCAGTGTTTTCAAGCATAACGGACCTTGCATTGCCAGGCTTAAAGTATCAAATCACCAGGTAGATTCATATCCCACAGGCCTAACAAAAGTTACTGCATAAAGAAACACCATCTTTTCAAATGTATGCCAATTTTAACCAATCAACCATAACATTACATGCGTGATATTGGGTAGGCCCTCTTCATGCTGCCAGAACAGCTCTGACCTATAGCGAGACATGGACTCCACAAGATCTCTGAAGGTGCTCTGTAGTATCTGGGACCAAGACTTAATAGCAGATCCTTCAAAAAGTCCTTTAAATTTTACGGTGGTTCCTCCATGGGTCACATCAGTCAGAGTCTTGGACACTGGCCATGACCCTGTCACCTGTTCACCAGTGGTGCGTCTTTGGCAGGCACTTTTAATAGGTACTGACCACTGCATACCTGGAAGACCTAATGTTTTGGAGATACTCTGACCCAGTCATACTGACTGTCGTCACACTTTGGACCTTGGTGGTTCAGAAATTGCTTGCCCATTTTTCACAAACTGACTGTTCACTTGCTGCCTAATACACTATTTGGACAAAAGTATTGGGACACATGCTCATTCATTGTTCTTTTTTTAATGATAAATATCCTCCATCATCCTGCAGTTGTTGAAGTAACTGCCTATCTAACTAGATTTTGGAGCACTGCTGTGAGGATTTGATTGCATTCAGCGGCAAGTGCATTAGTAGAGTCGGGATGTTGGATGATCAACATACCTTATTCCCATACATCCAATTCCTAATTTGCAGCTTAAAGCTTTGGGGCTTTATACCCCTCTAGCCCAAGCCTAGCATTAAGCATGGTGCTCCAAAGGGTTCTGTTCTGTTGGCAGTACTTCTCTCAGCTGTGTGTGTGTGTGTGTATGTGTGTGAGTGTGTGTGTGTGTGTGCATTTGCATATCTGTGTCAGCGTTGGGTGCAACTTAAAGAAGCTGAATGTATTTATTCCCTTTGGTTTAGTTTAGTTGGTCGCCACTTTTCTTATTGGCTCCTCCCAGGTTGCCTTCCCCTATGTGGACACTTATACTCTACACGCTGCTGTACTTGCCTGGCTTTCATGTTGACGGCTTTCTATGCTGCTTACATGGCTTCATGCTGACTCAATGCATTTGTGAGAATGGTAACTGTTAATATGTTGGTTAAGTCTGACAGACGTCTTTAAATCTGGGCCTTAATCCTGGGTAGGAGTGACACTGGGAACAGTTGAGTAATTCGTTGGATAGATCCGGTTTTATGTACTTCCTTTATTCGGGGAAAAACTTTAATAAACTTAATAAAAATAGATTTACAGTATAATTCATTTTATGTGACATTTCAAGTGTGCTTATTTATAAGTATATATATTTGTATATTAAATACAATTAATTGCTTTACTAAAACTATACTTCACAGTAATGCATTCATAAAAAAAACATGCTATATTAATTCTTAGCCGCCATTGCCCTCCACTAGCCTCCAGAGCACAACTAGAAGCAGAAGCAGACACCAAAACAGGAATAGCTGATCATCTTCATTTGATGAAAACTGTGTTAGATCTCATTAGTTAGAAGCTGGATTTTTTGGACCAGATCTATCATCTTAACCCATACAGAAGACAGGTAGCGAAGTTCACTGGAGTCCTGATGTTTTCATCTCCAGGATCCGGCCCCTCCTCGCTGTGGGTGACTGCACACAGGCGGGAAGCTGCAGCTGGTTCTGTGCTGATTTTAATGAGGCCTGACAGCTCTGCGGGAACTTTCCGCAAACACTCGCTCACACACATATGCATCTCCTTACCTGGTGTCACTGTGGCCAAAGGAAATGACAACATGGTGACTGCATGCGTCATCTAGCAGCGGAGATGTTCCTTTACCTTAAGAACTCTGCATGCACTGGTGAAGGGTCATTCGGCACTGGCTGACCAGTTTATTAGGCAATTCTACCCTCTCTACCCATGGCAATTTTTATTATAAATATTGACCTGGGCAAAGAACCATTAAAGTACCCAAGCATGGTTCATTAAAGTGCTGTGGTTCCACTACTAAAGAACCCTTGAAGAACCCCTTTTTATGCAAACATTGCTGTGCTGAGAGTGGTCCGCCACCCAAACAGCATGTGGTTGATGTTTCTGATAAAATGGCCAGAAACACTACAGGTGTGGCCAAGAAACTGGAAACGCAGTGTGTACAGGAGCTGAAATTACAGTGGCTGGCGTATGCAGTACACATGCTGTCAGTACCTCACCTAAGGCAACACTGGGTATGGATATGTACACACTGTGAGACTTTGCAGAGCTGTCAGTCCTCAGTAAACCAGAACACAGCACTGGTGAAGGGTCATTCGGCACTGGCTGGCCAGTTTATTAGGCAATCCTACCCTCTACCCTTGGCAATTTTCATTATAAATATTGACCATATTGGCGCACTTTGTAGATATAGACCCATAAACAAGGGGGCTCGCCTCTTGTTCCATGCATTGGGGGTTATCACCCTTGAACAGCGTGTGGTTGAACACATGAATAGTTAGGGGCTTCTTTCACTGCAAAAACATTAGAAACCACCTGGGATACCATAGGAACCACCAAGCAACTCCACAGCAACAATCAGTGCAAGCACATGGTACAACTGGCTCGTGTCAAATTTGATATTGGCTCAGAATGCAAAAGCTCATCTTTTGGCTACACATCATTGATCCCAGCATCGAACCTCATGCGTTAAATGTCACGGCGTGACCTGCAGCCATGGAGAAAATGTGACAGGCAAAAGGAAACTGCAGGAAGCATGTGAGCTCGTAAGCTCGCAAAGACGCTTCCAGCTTTGTACAACACTCGTGAACTTCGATCTAAAATCTCCAGGCAAAAGCAGCTTTGAGCACTGCCCAAAGTGTGACCTAAGGATTTTAGATTCGGCCTACCAGAAAGTGACCCTAACCCTAGTCCCTCAACCAATTAGAAAACAGCTATATTTTAATGCCTTTTCTAACTTTCTAAATTCATAATTTTCTTATTTTAAGGACAAAACACTTAATTTCTCTTTATTTATATGTTCAAACAATGCATTGCTTTGAGCCACCAAGACCAACGATTAGGCACCCCAGGACTGGAGAATGCCAACCTGTGCTATCCCCAGATGGGCTACAGTGCCTAAGGCTAAAAACATCCAACGCTCTGCAAATGCATGGACCTGCTGCACAAACTCATTGTGCATTCTGCTTTTACAGTGGCAGTTAAACACTTAGAAACTCATCAAACTGGTCCGTCATGACCTGTGACTGGTAAAAAGCTTGGCTGTCGCTGTAGCGCCCCCTTGTGTTGCGTTATGAAATGCAAATTTGTGAACTACGCACGACACCCAGCCTGCATAACTCCCATTCGTACTTCCGTATGTTTCAGGCCTATTTGTACACCCGGTGGATCTGAAAGCGTTTGTAATATAGTGGCCAATATATGGCCACGGTGGGGCAAAACCCCAGGACAACATACTCCAACAAAATGAGGTTCTGAGGTATACTGGAAAGGATGCAAAGATCCCTTACATCAGGCACGGCATTTGACTGGTTCTTTGAGTGGTCACAGTTCTACGCAGAACTACTGCCGTTACCAAAGAACCCTTGAAAAGCTCGGTACACCAGCAAGGTGGAGCTACAATGAAAGGGGTTATTTCACTCATAGTGATTTTGGAAACCTTTTAGTGCTCTACAGAACATTTACAGAAGGTTTACCACCAATGAGAAGAACCCTTCAACCGGGCAAAGAACCATTAAAGTACCCAAACATGGTTAATTGAATTGCTGTGGTTCCACTACTAAAGAACCCTTGAAGAACCCCTTTTTATGCAAACATCGCTGTGCTCAGAGTGGTCCGCCACTCAAACAGCATATGGTGGGCCATTTCCATTGATGTTCAAGGTGGAGCAACAGATGAGCTACAGTCTGTAACTGTACACCTACAAAGGACACTTATGTGTTTGATGTTTCTGATAAAATGGCCAGAAACACTACAGGTGTGGCCAGTAAACTGGAAACGCAGTGTGTACAGGAGCTGGAATTACAGTGGCTGGCATACGCAGTACACATGCTGTCAGTACCTCACCTAAGGCAACACCGGGTATGGATACATACACACTGTGAGGGTTTGCAGAGCTGTCAGTCCTCATTAAACCAGAACACAGCAAGCTGCAAGCCTTCTGCCTGCATCCTACTGTACACTGTACATGTGCCTTAGCCCGTGCATTTAAAGTGAGCATGAAATATTAATATTAGGACATTAGAAAACACTCAAGCATGCCGCATATAGGAAGGCCTGGCTCTCTCTGTCTCAGCCTCTTCAGGCCAAGCATACTGTAACAGTGTTTAACAGACGTTAAACTGATGGTTCAGCCAAAAAGTCTCATTTGCCTAATCCTCCATCCCTCCCTTATCACTGATGCTGTCAGTCAGCCATTAGGTATTTAAAGCTTGCTTTGCGCCGAATCTATGAGGCTAATGTGGCTAAAAAGCACAGGAACTTCCAAAGAGCACCGTGCTCCATCTCTAACGTACTGGAATGTGTGGTTTCTGACACTGTTTGACACTGTATGTAGCTAGGATTGCTGCTACTGGTTCTAGCAGTGCTAATGTACCATGACAGTGTCAGAAAGCCTATGAGCAAGTCTATTAGAGATTACTTAACACCTCCACAAGGAGTGTGTAAAGATGTAGGCCTGCAGTTAGCATCACTGCAGAGCAGTGGCATTTAATGAAAATTCAATAAGGCCCATTTAGAGAAAATTTCCTCGAGCCAAGGTCCGGAAGTAGGGATGTCCCGATTAGTAGATTTTTTAGCCCACGTTCGATCTGATTCGAGTACCCTGACTGCTGGCCGATACCCATCGGATTTTCGCGTTTCTATAAATAATACGGCCCCAGAACTTAACTGTTAACCAGTACAATCACTGTATTTTTAGTTAAAAAATGTTACTCATTGATTTGGTTTGGTAACATTTTTTTTAATGACTGATTTTTAAAAATGTTTATATTATTATAATCCAGCCTGCATTACCTACCTGACCAATCAGCTTCCAGTTCCTTTTAAAACACTGCCGTTGAATCACTCTGTGTGCCGGCGTAGCTTGCTTTTTCCCCCATTAAACAGCAAGAACACCAGAAAATAGACAAACATTTTAGGGAAGAGTGACTGAAGTCACCCTTTTCTGACATATTAACTGACAAAAGCTTTTAACTGCTGTTCTGTGTGCTGTCAACAAGGCTCTGAGCTAAGCCAAGCTACATTCTAAGCTGAAGTCACCTTGCTGTCTGCCACTCTAATTCCAAAACTACCCAAAGCAGAGTTCATTTATGACCTTACTTCAGTGAGCAAACTGAAAAAAGAGCCTTATTTTAACCGATAAATGCGGCAACGTTACCAGTAAGCAGCCAAAACAAGGCTTCTAATTCTAACTCCCCATTCCACCTTAAATAGTGCAGCAGCTATTGTGTACATTCTTACAGCAGTAGCTTACTTAATGTAACTGCTGCATCATTTAAGGTGGAATGGAAAGTTTGAGGAAGAGGACAACTCCAGCCTTGTTTTTCAGTTCAAACAAAGCTCTTTTTTTTTGCTTTGTCCACCCAAATAAGTTCACAAATGAACAATGTTCAGGGGACATTTCTCACTGCAGCAGGTGACAGCTGAAATCTTGTCTGTTAATGTCGCCCAGAGGACGCCAGAAGGAGGGTAAGTGGACTGAGCTTTAAGAGCTGATTCCTGATCCATTGAAAAAATGCCTGGATTGGCCCCAGTCCTGAGTCATTGGATCGGATTTCATCGAACATTTCATGTAGTCAACAGCTGAATATCAAATCAAATAACAAGTTTAATTACAATTAAGTATATTTCAGCAATATTTATTGTCAATTTTAACTCTAACTGAACTGGACGAATTATAAATAATTGAACAAAATGCTTCTGAAAATAAATGTGCATGGCGCTAGCAATGTTCCCTACTCCTCGTGTACATAGCACATGAAAAGCCAGCCACCTCTTTTCACTCTCTGTTCGAACTGCCACTGATGCCGGGTCCCCAGATCCTCCACACCTGCTAACAGATGCCCGTGCTGGCCAACATTGCTTAATAACGGGGAAAGCATGTGAAGTATTTACTATAAGCATGTGTACTGTATGTGAGTCGCAACACTCAACATAATGCAAAAATCTGATTGGCTGAGTAGCGTCACGTGGCATTCACACACATGTAATTGAGGGGATGCTAAGTTACGCTGCTTACAATAAACAAACACTCCGTCAAAATTATAAAAAAAGGTTTTAATAGTTTATCAGTTTATAGGTCCAGGTCCAGGTGAGACAGTGGCTGGGTCCGAACCCAGACCACGGCCTGCCTGTTAGTGAGAGTGTGGGTAGAGTTGTCATTAATCTTTCTTATTTGGACTTATTTGCTTATCATTCCCGCAGAAACCTTGTATGTCAGGCAGTTGTTTACAATGTCTTTACACAGTGTCAGTTATTGTGATCATGATAAATGGACCAATAGAAATGCTCCTGGAATAGATTACTTTTACATCGATCTCCATTGAAAGTTAAGAAGTTAAGAAGTTTTCCTTCTCCTGTGATTTTACCTTTTTAGAGATACAATATTAATAGCCGAAACAGCTCTGACTCATCAAGGCATGGGCTTGCCACCAGACGTCTGAAGGTGTCCTGTGGAATCTGGCACAAGCCATTGGCAGCAGATCCTGGAAGTCCTGGAAGTTGTGAGGCAGGTGGGGCCTCCATGAGCATCAATGAGCCTTGGGCGACCATGACCCTCAACATCACCGGTTCACCAGTTGTCCTTTCTTAGAGCACTTTTTGGTTTGACCACTTCAAACCGGGAACAAACCACAAGACCTGCCTGACCCTCAGATTCTCATGCTTCCCCATTTTCATTCTTGCAACATATCAACTTCAAGAACTTACTGTTCAGCTGCTGCCTAATATGTAGATCCCACCACTTGACAGGGGTCATTGTAACCAGAAAATCAATGCTATTCACTTCAGTTACTGTTCAGTGAACATGAAGTTTTGGTCCTCATGAATGGCCCAGTATGTATTATTAATATGCTTCGGAAAACCTTACTCACTGTAATCCATCCTGCCCTTGAAAAGGTGAGGAAACTTCCCAATCTGTTCTGCAGCCTGAAATCTCTGCAGGGTGACTCAGGCGCTAGGCAAATGACATCGGTAGGACGCAAAGTGTCCAATTAGGCCGCATTGTTCAGCGCTAAAGAGGCCCAGAGGGTTATACGGAGTGGCCAGGTGCCCAGGAGGCCAAAAACTTCAAATCTCAGCGAAGCAGCAACTAAGGTCAGGACAACTCCCAGCTCACACACATCCCACCCCACTCAAATCCAAATCCAATCACACTACTGAATAAGACCCTGATGAAACCGTTCATTTCCCCAGACCTCTTCCATTACTGCCCTTTAGCCAGGCTCAAGGAGTGGGTCTCATCTGGCACATCTGGACCTGAAAGGAGCTCGTTTACTCCCTTTCACTGGTCCTGATTTGTAGTGTGGTTCAGCCTGATTGGCACTGATTAGAACTCCAAACTCAGCCACATGTTGCTCGCCTGACCTGGAACTGGCTTTTTTCCATTTTTAGGGATGGAAAGAGGAATGTATTTCAAAAGCCAGGCATTTGTTGCGAGTCGTGTAGTGAATCACAGAAGCCGAAGGGACTGATTAGGCAGGGTTAACTGCTGTATCTGCTGTCCTGATATACAGTACTGAGCCATAATTCAGTGTTTGAGATGTAAACAGTCCTTTAGAGTGGCTTTGGTGTGAACCGGTACATAAACTTACCCTCTCAGGCCACGTTCTTCCAACTGCTGTTTTGAGATCTCTCTACAGGTGTTCTATAGGATTTAGATCTGGACTCCAGGACTTCAGACCTCTCCAGTGCTTTGAATTAACCCATTTCTGAGTGCTTTTTGAAGTATGCTTTGGGTCACTGTCCCACTGGAAGACCCACGACCTCTGACAGAGAGACATCTTTCGGACTTTACTGGGCTGTAAGCAACCCCAAGGCATCTTTGAACCTCCACCATGTTTGACCGTAGGGGTTGTGTCCTTCTCTATGAAGGCCTTGTTTCAATTAGTGTGAATGGTCAATGATGTACTTTATCCACAAAGCTCTATTTTGTTCTGGTACCTGGTTATCCGCAAATGACTGTGGCTCCATCAGGCAAATATTGCCTTGTTTATATCTGTGTTAACATTGGGGTCCTTCTGGATCTCCTACCATAGCTTCCTATTTCATTCAGATGGCAATGGACAGTGCGAGCTGACACTGTTGTACCTTGTATCTGCAAGTCCGCTCGAATTTGCTTGAAAGTTGATTGAGGTTCTTTGGTCTCAATTAGAACAAACCTTCACTGCAACCTACCACCAGTATTTCTCTTCCGTCCACGTCCAGGGGGGTTAGCTACTTCCGAATGATGACGTGCACAGTGGACACAGGAACTACACTAGAGATACTAGAGTCCTATTTTAGAGCACTTTTGGTACATACTGACCACTTTAAACTGGGAACACCCCACAAGAACCATGTTCTGACCCAGTCGTCTAGCCATCACAATTTGGGCCTTGTCAATGCGACTCCGATTCTTATTGCATTGATTGATGCATTGATTAGCAGCATCGAGCTGCTACTTACCTTCTTAGCTCCTATGGAAGAAGTATGGGTGTACTTTCAATTTTTCTCACACTGCTACTAATATATATATATAAAATATATGTCCTAATATTAAAAAAAAAAGAATTCAAAGATGGCGTACTTTGTTTTTCACATGCTTGTATGACTGTTTATACACGACTAAGTATTTCAGTCACATTCATACTTGCCACCGTCACGGTGAAGGCCTCAAATGACCTTGAAATGGCTGCAATTAAGACTGGCATGATGGGTTTCTGTCATGGCGTGTTAGTCCAGACCAAGATGGGATGAACACTTGCAGAGATAGAGATCTAAGCAACAAAACAAACAGAAGCACCAAGAGTACGAAAAACATGAGCAGCAATGAGAGGGCAAAACCGTGAACACAATCAGAATGTGACAACAAAAATGATGAACACATCAAACCTGGGACTGAGAGGTGTTGAGAGCAGAGCGGGTACTACAGCGGCGCTCAATACATAGACAAGGAGAGCTGGGGAACCAGCAGCTAGACCAAACAGCAAGGCTGACCTAACCTGAAACTACAGCGCGCTGCTGCGAGCGTGGGTCGCCTTGCTGGGGCGTGGGTGACCTGAGTATCCAGACCTGAAGCGCAGCGAGCCTTGCTTGACGCGTGAGTAGCCAGGAAAACCTACTCCTGACTGATCGCCTGAGCTGACCTAGACACACCTGAGACCAAAGAGGAACCGCTGGGTGTCCTGAAGGCTCCAAGCTGTTCAATTCTCGGCACCGAATAGTGTTGTCGAGGCTCCTTAAGTACTCCCCAGTCCCAGGTGAAACACATTATGCAGTGTGCAATAAATATTGAGTCCAGTGAGGTAGTAAAGTTACTAGTGCAAAATGCTTCCCATATTGTCTGGGGTAAATGGTTAGAGAGAGAGGAAGAGTGTGTGTGTGCATGGAACAGAAAAAAAACATCAGTTTAGTCTCTGGAGTTGAGAAGTCTGATGGCTTGAGGGAAGAAGCTATTGCAGAGTCTGGTCGTGTTGGACCGGATGCTGCGGTACCTTCTTCCTGATGGCAGGAGGGAGAACAGTCTGTGTGAAGGGTGGGTGGAGTCATCCACAATGCTGTTTGCTTTGTGGATGCAGAGTTGCTATTAGAAAATGATGGGTCAATGACTGGGTCGATTAACCCCTTGAATAGCCTATGGCCTGCCAGCAGGCCGAAAGTGTTATCACACAACTTCTATTACCAAAGAATAGCCCCATCAGTTTGTACAGAAGTCCCTGTAGTTAATGAGTAATACACCTCAGTGTCTTGGGGTGCTCAGAGGTTAAAGGAAATGTTGTAGAAAAATGAAAACACACTCAAACAATAGCCTATAGCATTATGCTCTTTGATGCAATACATGTAAATAGCATATTATTATAATAATGCAAATTATATGTATTAAAAATCAAATTAGCTCATTATCAAGCTCACAGAGACAATTTGCTAGCTTATGATTTAGTGTACCATAATATGCCATTTGATAAAACCCATAAAAATGTAGATTTTTATATCTGGAGATTTTTCTTTTTTACTCAGAGCTCAGCACATGCTTTTTTATCATGCAGTTAACAGATTCTCTGGTCATTTACTGCCATATTTAAGACTCACAGAGAACACGCAATTAGCCCTACTTCCCAGAACCAGAGATGAGATGTGATGCGACGAGATTACGTCCTCTGTTGAAGGCTTTTAGCTAATATTTTCCCCCCTTCATTTTAAATAAATCATGAAGCAATCCAGAATCATTTTCTCAGCAGCTGAATAAGCTGAATAAGGTCTTCAGTGTGTCATTTTGTGTATTTGGCTTGCAGAGGCAGCAGTAATGGATTTGCACTGCCACCTAGTGGCTGAAAAGCGCAGGTACCAACATGGCGTTAACCTCTTTAGAGGTCTGGTTAACATCAGCAGCACTGAGAACAGTTCTGACTCCACAAACGACTCCAAATAACCTTCTTTACATCTTAATAATGAATAATTAAATATGCAGAAGTTCTGAATATGAAGCTCTCTAATTATTCTTGAGTGAGTGTTATTCCATCGTTCAGCCACATGATGGCAGCACCAAAGCACCAAAAGCACCTTCACGTTAAAAAAAAAATTGGCCCCTAGACTCCGGACCCACCGCATCCCTGACCTGAAGGCTTAGCTGGTCTACCAGCATGACCAACCTGACTAAGTCAATCAGTATGACCAGGCTTGTTGACCAGTATGTGGGGTCAGCTGGACCAGGCTGATTCACCAGCTTGACAAACCTGACTTAGCTAGAAAACCAGTAGAACCAGACTTGCTGACCAGTACGACCAACCTGATCCCTCTGTGGATGTGGGGTCAGCTGGACTAAGTGGATCACCAGCTTGACAAGCCTGACTAAGCTAGACAACCAGTATGACCAGCTTGTTGACCAGTATGATGACCAACCTGACTCCTCTGTGGGGCCAGCTGGACCAGGCTAGTTCACCAGCTGGACATAGCTGACTAAGCTTGTCAACCAGTATGACCAACCTGACCCCTCTGTGGATGTGGGGTCAGCTAGACCAGGCTGGTTCACCAGCTTGACAAACCTGACCAAGCTAGACAACCAGTATGACCAGCTTGTTGACCAGTATGACAACCAACCTGACCCATCTGTGGGGTCAGCTAGACCAGGCTGGTTCACCAGCTGGACAAACCTGACCAAGCTAGACAACCAGTATGACCAGCTTGTTGACCAGTATGACGACCAACCTGACCCATTTGTGGGGTCAGCTAGACCAGGCTGGTTCACCAACTTGACAAACCTGACCAAGCTAGACAACCAGTATGACCAGCTTGTTGACCAGTATGACAACCAACCTGACCCATCTGTGGGGTCAGCTAGACCAGGCTATTTCACCAGCTGGACAAACCTGACTAAGCTATTCAGCCAGTATGATCAAGCTTGTTAAACAGCATGACCAGCATGTCCACATTGCTTGAACAGACTGACCAACCTCACCATCCTGGTCCACCAATTTGACCAGCATTACCAAACTCCTCAACCAGTATAACCAGCTAAACCAGCTTGGTCAAGCTGGTCATGCTGATAGATGTAGGGTATGTTCTCCCCCAGAACACCAGGCTTTGTTTCGCACCCGAATTCCGTCAAGCCACGCCCACTGCGCTGGGATTTGCTAGCAGCAGGGCCACCGGTTCCCACTCAAGAGCAGCATGAATTATTTCCCCACCCTAGAACAGAGGCTGGACACTACTAGCCAATCCCAGTGCAGGGGGCTGGACACCAGCAGCCTATCCCACCGCAGGTGCATGGATGCAATTCACCAATCCTAGCACAGGAGGGCGGGAGCTGCCGGAAAACGGGTGCACGGGAAAATCTCGCTGCTGCACTACCAGTCAGTCTCCCGGCCCTTTGGGCGCGCTGGCACGAGCCCCTTGAAAATATGCATTAATGCGCGTGAAGGCTGCGGCCCTGCACCTGGACACACTGGACCGGGTCGCTGTCATGTCGGTTCTGTTCGGTTGTTGACCATTCATTGGCGCGTGACGCGGGCATCAGAATGCACAACGGAGCGCGAGAGGTCGAGGCACTCATCATTCCAGAGCGGGCAGCCGGAGGACGTGTGCCGTGACTGTCTAGCAGGGGCTCATTTTACCATCTCGGTCTTGCTCGCGCATCCTGGTGGTCAGTGCACAGCCATGGCTTTGGCACCAAGGTGGCGATAGAAACCGCCCCACGCGGGAGGGGGGCAGTGAGTGCACTGATGCCCAGCCTGCGTTGCCAAACCCACTGATGTTGAGATAGCGCGGTCAGCACGCGCCTATATAAAGGCTGCCACTTGTTAGGAGGCACGGTGGCAGTGGACTGGTCCTCAGCATCTGTGCTGCAGCCTCTGAAAAGGAATACAGCAACTATCTACAGCAGGAGAGCATGGCTCACGCTTGGGGCTACGGAGAGCAAGATGGTAAGATTAGTCCCTGCTGGTTTAGAGATCAAATTAGTCTTAAACCAGTGGGATTTGTGCATGTGGGGGTTTTGCAGTGCAATACAGTGGCTCTGACTGCACAGTTAACTTCTGCAGTGGCCTAGTTTGCAGGGGGGCTGGAAGAATTATTGCATGAGAAGAAATATTAAATTTAAATATTACATTTTACTTAATGTATTTCACCAAATTCCTTTATAAAGGGGCAATTTTTACATATTTTTTACACACACACACACACACACATATATATATATATATATATATATATATATATATATATAAAAAATTATTCTTATTTTTTTCATCTCTACTATTTTATGTGTTAAATAGTTTATTAATAATATTTCTATTTAAAATGTAAAAAAAAAAACATAAATAAAGATATACAAAAAAATCTCTGACAGTATATCATATTATTATAATATTACTATCATATTTTTCATTTGTTACAGGTCCTTCCCATTGGTGCGAGAACTTCCCTGTGGCCAACGGACCCAGGCAGTCTCCTGTTGATATCATCCCGAGTCAAGCGCAGTTCGACTCCAAGCTCAGGCAGCTTAAGCTGAAGTATGACCCCAGCACCTCCAAGGGCATTCTCAACAATGGCCATTCCTTCCAAGTGGACTTCGCTGACGACGACGACAGATCAAGTTAGTGCATTTATCATTATCGTCAGCCCGTTCAGCCTCTGCATATAGCCAGAATAAAAACACTGTCTGATTGTGCATGTCTGGTGGTTCTAGAGTGTCTGACCAAGTGCTAGGGCCGCAAGCAACCTGGCAACATGGGAGGCGAGTTTAGCCATTATCGCCTATGAACACGTAGGACCTGACAGACTCCTTAAAAAGCCTCCCTGCGAGAGTAAATGTAGTTTTGCTGACTGTGGGACAGGTTCTTATCTGCGGCTTTACATAATCATAATCTCACTGAAACAGCATGCAGAGGAACAGAGGAGATAATAGGTGCTCTGCAGGAATACAAATGCAGATATTTGGCTTGTTGGGCTGAGCTGCTCAGGCTGAGCTTCCATTGCACCACTGGGGTGCAGCAGTATAGAAGCCACTATGCTCCGGGTTCAGGGACAGGGCTCTTGTAAAGTTCTGACATGACTGCTGTTTAATCTTCCCTGACTATTTTTGCGCTCTGCTGTTCATCGTAGTGAGAGTGAGTTAGATCTGCTCGCTCGGATTTCCTTTTACTGCTGGTGAAACAACAGCGGCAACACTTTCCCCCTTGGTTTCGGCCCTCGGCCCCTCAGCGATGCGCTGTGTACCCTTCAGTCCTAATATATTCTATTATGAGTCTGAGAATGGAGTTAGCCTGTTTGGTGCTCGGCCCAGACTGTCAATTAGAGGAGCAGGCTGAGAATGTGAACAGCTTAAAGAGGCCATGTGTAGTAGGTGTTGGGAAGTAGCATGAATGGTGACGGGAGGCTATACAGGGAACAGCATTTCAGTAGCATTCTAGCTGATGAACTGTAGCTGCAGGGTTGTGGACGTTCTGCAGATGCTTGCTCTGTAGAAAATGTGTGAGCAGACCTGCTGTGTTTTTTGCGGTTCTGCGGTGGAACCACATGTTTTTTCCAGGGTTCAATATGACTGTTAGAGCTAAGCCTTCAGAATGAACCATTAGTAGTGAAAGCAAATAAAACACCTACAACCATTAGCATCCGGTGATGTATCTAGAACCTCCAGAATGCTTAGCATTACTATTAAATTATATGAATGAAATATTTATTTGAATAAATGGGCTTTTTGTGGTGCATATTTACAGCATTATGTCATCCAAAATGTCATTGTAGCTAAAAATAAATAAAAGCAAGCAGGACGCAGTTAGCATTATGGAAATTACCTCATGCTAACTCGCTCCCACTAAGCAAATAAGATCTCCCAGCTTCCCACCCTGCCAGATTACGACTTTACGACAATGACATGACTACATAACTGGAGTTTGTGTGTGTTTGCAGCTCTATCCGGGGGTCCCGTGACTGGAACATACCGACTCAAGCAGTTCCACTTCCACTGGGGCGGTGCTGATGACAGAGGGTCCGAGCACACTATCGGGGGCACCAAGTTTCCCTGTGAGGTAAAGATCAAACATCAGCATCACGCATTGCTTTATAATGTCACAATAAGCATCATATTTACAGATTTCTAGACAGACAGCCCAGAGTGCTTTTCGACTGAGGCCTATACAGGACAGGACAGCCAATCAGAACAGAGTACAGTTACATATATTAGTCTTAAGGTTAACAAGGCAGGAACAGCCTTAATTCTAGGGAATTAAGAGAGGTTGGTAAATGGTTGTGTAAAAACATATTATGAAAATGAAATGCACATAAATCCACACAAAATATAATAATAAAAAAATATATATTTAAATAGAATTATATTTATATTTTTTATTTTTTGAATTTATTTTAATAAAATGTTATTTTTTTTAAATACTCATATTTTGTGTGGATTTATTTATTTATTATTATGAAAAAGTCATTTCAAAATGTTATATATTTCTATTTTAAATATTTATATATTTTATATATTGTTTATAATAATATTCCCATATTCTCATTAACATAATGACTCATATGGGTCATTTACAAAACACCACTCTACAGTAACAACGTTTAATATGGGACAGGTGTTTTTTAACACTCACATCTGAGTGTTTCTTGGAGCCCTTCTTTGGCTCACTGGGTAGGAAACAATATGCTTCAGGGGTATAGGTTTGCAAGCTAGCGTGAGATGAGCGCACAAAAAAATAAAAAAGCTATGGCACCATGGCGGTGGGTTGTCTAGGTGGTCTCCGATACATTCTGTTTTTGCTTTTCAGAGTGGATTTGAGTTTGAAACTGGCATAGACTACATTTAAAATGGTACTATTTGTTAATTGCCTTTCATTTACTTATTAATTCAGTAATACTAAAAATGTGCATTGTGGATTCAGAAAACACAAGCCAGCCACTAAAACACATCTGTAGATAATTTATGCAGAATTTCCAGCACAGGAACAACAAGACACTATTAAATGTTAAATACAACGTTAATAATTAACATCAAGTAATTATCTATTTATAGCACTGTCTAGTGAAAGCATCCGACTTGAGTTGGTATCACCACTTTGCAAATTTGACATTCAGGATAGTTCATTAATGCATGTAGCTGAATCCACTGACTAGTGGGCTAGGTGGGTTACATGTGGGCACTACTGGGACCCAGCTGGGCTTCCCAAATGGGCCCATCATAATAAACCCACCCTTATCTCACATGAGTCACATCTCGGCCCTATGTGCAGTGTACAACCCAGATGATCCCATCGCTGACCCTGGTGGTACTCTGGTGGGCTAACCATACAGGCTCCACTTACATTGTGCAGGTGTTGCGTAATCTCTGAAAAATGGTCTTTTGGGGCATTTTCGTGACACATTCCCATCCCCTGGCTGTTTGTTCACCAGTTGCTGAATCGTCTTCTCATTTCTATCAGGTCGATGAGATGTTTTCCTTTCATTTCAGCTCCACCTGGTGCACTGGAACACCAAGTACCCAAACTTTGGGGAGGCTGTCAGCAAGCCTGATGGTCTGGCTGTTGTTGGGGTTTTCCTGAAGGTCAGTGGTTTAGCTAAATTCACTCCTTAGACACTACGTTCAAATTTAACGCATTGAGATGAATGTGATGTGGGTTTTTCCCATTCTTTTTTGCTCTCAGATTGGGGGTGCCAATCCCAGCCTACAGAAAGTTCTGGATGCCCTTGATTCCATCAAGTCAAAGGTGAGGTTATCTTGTGATTTTGTGATTATTCTGTCTTCTCTTTGGCTTAATGTATTGACCCTGTTTCGTGCTGTCTCTCACAGGGAAAGCAAACCACATTCTCTAACTTCGATCCTAAGACCCTGTTGCCTCCCACTCTGCATTTCTGGACTTATGAAGGCTCTCTGACCACGCCCCCTCTGCACGAAAGTGTCACTTGGATTGTTCTGAGGGATCCGATCAGTGTCAGCCCTGCTCAGGTACGCTACTTTATCAACAAGACTATACGTATATAGCATTTTAGTCTTTATGCATATTGAACAGTATATGTATACAGTGAAAATATAGTGTGTACATGCTATATGTACATGACATAACCTATTTTATGTATTATATATATATATATATATACACACACACATAGATCCACATAGTATCGGATATCTTGGACTGTAAGGCTGTAAGTGACCTTCGCTCGACAGGTGAACTATTTGCTGGTGTGACGTTAATGATGATAAGTTAATCATTGTACAAAATAAACTTAATTAGTTAATAAGTTAATATTTACACAGGCCGGCCACACAGTATGGCCTTGGTGTACAAAGTTTACGTCAGCACTGGGAGGGCCCATTTTTCATAGCCTCCTGTTTAGCGAGATTACATTATCTACATTCCCCTTAAAACTAACGTCGGCCTGGAAACCGGTATCATTTACGATGCCGTGGTCACACCCACCTGTCGTCTTGCATAGGCTGAAGGATATTGTGGAGAGGGATGAAGCTTATTTTAGTTTATTTTTATGTTGAGTTTGTTGCTAGTGTCCGTTTGCAGCATCTGGGTCAAAAAAATACAGTGTAATACAAATGTAGACACACATATAAAGTTCGCTTTTTTGTTGAAATGCAAGAGCGTTAGTGAGGTCAGGATGTTGGATGATCGCCACCGCACCTCATCCCTAACTCCCCAACTCATCCCAAAAGTTTTGGATGGAGCACAAACCATCCATCATTCCAGAGAATACAGTTCCACTGCTTCAGAGCTCAATGCTGGCGGCCTTTATACCCCTCTAGCCCACACCTGGCATTAGTGCATGGTGCCAACAGGTTCATGATAATCTGAGGGTGCTATTCTATTTGCAGTACTTCTCTACAGGGACTAAACAAGTTGTGTATTGTGTGTGCATTTGTTGCGCAGCAAGGGATGCAACTTAACGAACATAAATGCATTAACTAGAAGGGGTGTCCACAAACATTTTGACATATGTTATAAAAACAGGGCGATATCCTGTAGGACTACATTCAGACAGTATAAACTCACTCAGCTAATAAAAAAAAGTTTCCTGTGTGAATGGCAGACCAAGCTGATGGTCATGATTGGGTCCCAACCACTAGAATCAGTGATCTGGTATATATATATATATCTGTCAGATGCCCGACCTTAACCACCACTGCATACAAAGGAAGTCAGAACCGAGGGTGTGAACTCAGCCGACTGTGTTTTCACACGATGTAAACTACATGAAGTGACAGTCTGTCATGCTGATCTGTTGATAGGTTATGGTTAAAGATCTGGCCACAAACACTGAAACAGAAACAGAGCCTGGCACCTTTTATGACACTGTTGGTGTTAATTCAGAGTACAGGCTAAGCAGCCTCATTGTCGCTGGTTGGTCAGTGATACAACACCCTGTTTTAATAAAATGCACTAAAATGGACACAGAGTTAAGTATAGGGTTCAGTTGGCCGCTGCAACCTCCCATGCAAATTTACAAACACACTCTCTGACTCTGTCTCTTTCTTTCTTTCACTCTCTAGATGGCTAAATTCCGTAGTTTGCTGTTCAGCGCTGATGGAGAGAGCCCTCGCTGTATGGTGGATAACTACAGACCCCCGCAGCCCCTCAAGGGACGCAAAGTCTGCTGCTCCTTCAAATAAACCGCAGTCCAGTGCCTTAACACCGTCCTCCGTTTAAAATCAGTGACATTTTTAATGACATTTTCTTTTATTTTTATTTAATAGCATTTTATTTATTTTCTTTTCTTTATATATTTTATTATTTTTAATTTAATTTAATTTCATTTTTTTCTTTTATTTTTGTTCCATTTAATTAATTTTTTCATTTCTTTTCATTTTAGTTGTGTTTTTTTTTTTTCTTCTGTTTTAGCAGACCTCATTTTGCCCATAGCATATTTACGTGCCTGTGTGTGTGTGTGAGAAAGCCTTTAGCTTTCACGTCCTCATGTCCACCCTGGATAAACCACGACGCACCACGCCTCTTCTCATCTAGGTTTGATTATTGTGCACAATATACATAACAGAGCACCTAATATTAAGCCCCTAAACCAAACCACTCCATTATATTAATTATCCTTTCTCTCTCATGTGTGTGTGTGTGTGTGCTTTTACTGGGACATTGCTGTGCCACACTTTTGCTATGCAGACCTACAGCACTCAAATACTCTGTACCATTACATAGGATATCATGTTATGGGCTGTTTTACATCATACCCTGTTGAAATCATGGTTATTATTCTAATGTGTGAATTAATATGAGGCGTTGAGGTGTTGTGTGAAACTGTGCCAGTTACATATAGGAGTGGTCAGGAGCGTACAGCTAAGCTGAAGCCAGTTAAGTGCCAGTATATGAGTCGCCTGCTTTAAGGAGCAGCACTAGGAAACCAGGGATATTTTACAAGGGTGTTATGAAGTGTTTTAAGAGTAATTCTTGGCTGCAGAATCCTATACTATGTATCACAAGATTTGACTTTAATGCGCAACAAATGAATATATTTTAAAAACATATCAAATAAAAGTGATTCTTCTTGTTTGTCTGGAAATATCTGGTGTTTGTCATTCGTTTCCTGGATGAGGGATGAGGTTTACCCAAGCATTTCTGGGATTAAATAAAGATAAACTGTCACAAACAGTCAAACACTATTTACCAACCTAGAATTAAACAGGCTATTTTTGGGACTGTCCCTTTAATATGTAAATAAGCTCTGTTATGATTGGCTGTCCCTTACTGTGCTTCATTCAACAAGCAGCCAAAGCTGAAACACTATGCCAAGTCCATGGTGGTGGGGTTTCTGTCCTTGCCTGCTAACTCAACCTCCCTACTGCTTGCTGGCCAGCAGGCTAACACTAGCATTGAGTTAGCATGTTTAGCCAGTGTAGATACGGCCGCAAGTGTGTGACCTTGGGTCTTGACAAGCAGACCTAGACTGTTTGGTTAGCGAAAGCCAGCGGCATCAACAAGCATTAAGACGCCCTGAGCTTTTTGGCTTAACCCAGAACATATTTCATATTTCACATTCAGCAGCAAGTGGAGCAGGTTAGTCTGGCTCGCTAGCTAACGTCAGCTAATCTACACTGAACCACCCTCCTGCCCTAACAGGACATGGCTGTCACTTTCAAATGTCTAGCTGACTGATGGCTACTGGCTGCCTGGTCGGTGTCCACTGCTCAGTTTGCACGGCAAATGTTGTCCAGCAGATGCAATTCTCGACAATCTTTCTCACTTTTGACCTCAAGGTTCAAATTTATATAAATAACAATCTCCAAAGTCATAAAAGGCCATGCGTTAGACTGGCTATGTGCCCCCAACATACACAGGCTGTTTGGAAAAATGCATGCTGACGCAAGGCATTCGTACAGCTAAACGCAATGATGGGAAAGTACCTACCTGGTTTCCCATATTCACACATTCAGAATGTAAACACTGTTCCAAGAAAGGAACACTCACACAAACACACACCAATAATATATCATACATTCATCATCATTCGTCAGATTTGCACAAGGATATTTCGTAGATATAGTATGATTCACAAAGAGCTCCCGTTCCCTCCAAATACACATAGCCCAGCCGGCCATGTACTTGAAGAAGAACTGAGAAAACAGCGTCACCACAGCACTACACTACAGCTTCTTGTCTTTTATGGACTCAGTACAAAAGGAATTAATGAACGGTTACTCATGCAGCAGCGGTACAAAATGCACAGTTATACTAATTCTAAGCTCAGTTATACTTTAGCTTGATGTACTGGCTGCTTTTGTTGTTGCAGTGCTCTCTGAAACGTCAGGTAGCAGTGCAAAAAATTAAAATACCCATGGAAAAGTACCTAAATCTTCCAATTTGAATAAAGCACAGCATGCAATGCTGTCGCTACCCAATTATAGCAACCTGCAATTGCCCAACACCTAGTGTGGGTGAGTGCTGTGGTTTTCTAATTAATGTGCTCCATAAATTACTTGGATCATACAGCTAATCAACCATTATTCAAGATTTCCGTTTGATTTGACTGTTTTAAGATGAATTTATTGAACAGCACATGAAAATGCACAAGGATTACATGCTAACGAAGATTTATAAATAATAGGAATCAATAAATATATTTTTCCTACTCTAGAGGGGCTAAACATGTGATATGCTTGCTTAAGAAAATCCACGGGACAGAATGCACTGGCGGTTCACTGTGAGGTGCACTGAAGCTGAGAAGCTGAGACGGAAGCAGTGGTAAGTTAGGCCAGCAATAACGATGTTTCAGACAAGGTCTAAAGTATGGAGGCAAACGAATACGGCAAACGTTGCTGTAGGTGGCCATTCTCCAATTATCTGGGCATATTTAATGTGGGCAAGTCTACAATATGATCCCAAATGAGGGAACAAAACGAGCATGCATTTTCCCGTGTACAGCCTGTGTAGCTTGCAGCACATAGCTAGTCTAAGGTATGTATTTGTATGTTGTAGCTGGTTTGGTATTTTAGTAGCAAGACTTTTAAAATATACTCTAAATCAATCAATAATCAAATAGTCTAAATCAATCAAAACAATAATAAAAGTAATACTATGCCTTATTTACATACATTACATTTATATAGCAAGACCCAAGGTTGCATTACAACATTTTAGATAGGAGGAAACCCGGCCTATCGGCCTATACACAAATAGAATTTGTAGCATGTAGCATACCTAAACCTGTCCATATAAATTTAAGGTGACCTTTTTTGATAAAAAAAAAAAAAGAAAGAAAAGAGGACGCTGGGGAGATGTAGAGGCGTCCTTCATGGGTAGGATGTTGTGGCCATGGGGCTTTGGGTAGGCCTAAGTTGTAGGACCGTGGCAGTGTTTATATGTGAAGGTAGAAAGGAGCTAAATACTGCTAAAATCATGCGACAGTGATAATAATCTGTTCCCTGAAACTTCCACCTGAACCACGAACAGCTCACTATGTTAATGAATAGCCTTAATAGCCTAAATTGCTAAATAAGCTCCTTGTCTTAACCCTCTGGAGTCTAAGGGTATTTATACGTCTTTCTCGCACTGTAATGAGACCCCACGTGACTTACAGCACTGTGTGAAGAGAAACTCTTCATATTTTCTTCATCCTATTTCTTCATATAGTATATACATGATAGAAGACAAGTATCTGAGAGTTCATTGGCCAGTTTCACACAAACCCATAGGCAGACACACGAATCCACCAATTACAGATGAGAGGCAGGTGACGGACACACAAATCCACCAGTTGGACACGGTGAGAGGCAGAGACAAGAATCTTGACTCTTGGTTTTTGCAGCCGTGCAACTCCAGATGTGAGTCAAGTATGTAAAAAAAGCAAATTAGTTAATTCATTAATTAATTAATGAATTAATGTTGAACCACCTTTTTACATAAGAGGCTTTTTATTTTCATGTCATATGAATAAAAAAATATTAATAAATTCTTCTGGTAAAGTCAAACGGATTTGTGTTTATTTACATTTTTTGGCTGTGGTGGGAAGCAGTTTGACCAATGGCTGCATGTAGATGTAATAGTGGTGGTGAGAAGGCGGGGCTTAAACATACAGGTTTAAAGTTACACTACTGGATTTGAGCAGACAATACGATTTGGACTATGTATGCGTGATGCAGGATGCAGAATCTAAAGGTAAAGGTGCAAGTATTCGTCCCATCCGTGGTAGTGAACTCATGCACACACACACACACACTAGTGACCTTCCGGTCTGAAGCCCACTACTCTAACCATTAGGCCAAGACTTCCCAAAATGACAAAAATGGTAAGTGTAAGAGTGCGTAAGTGAAATTCCACCTTATAATGGCACCACAGTTACATAGCTAGTATACAGCTAGCATTAGCAGCTAGCATGAAGCTGAAATTCCACCTTAAAATAGCACTGCAGGGTGCGTGATGAGCGTACAGCTAACATTTTGTGCTGTTTATTACTTAAAAATTGTGTTTTAAAATTTTGACATCAGGTGGAGACATGAACCGAAGTCATAAAATGTCACTACTTTATTAAAAGATGTGAGAAAAGTGCTATAATAATAAAAATACCACCACATTCTTGCCTGTTGATTCTCCACATCGTACAGCTGAAGAACTCCCTCTGGACCGACTGTTACGGAAAGCCAGAACTCACCTGTGAAAGGGTTAATAACTAGCTAGAATTTTACATACCTTTTTTTTTACCAGCACCGATTCTGACACATCCGTGGTGATGCCACTGCCAATCACTCTGCCGATCATAGCTGATTAATTATTACTAAGTGATTAAGAGTATATAAGAATATATCATTCATAGGAGTGTTAAGTAATTCTAAAGATTGCACAATCTAGAATTATTACAACGCTGTACAGCCTTCCAGCTGCTAAGGGTTAAAGAGTGAGTTCCCAGTCGTCCATGTCAGCTTTGTTTGCCCTGATTATGATGAGATACTTAAATCATTAGGCTCTCAGTGGCGACAGGGAGATGGTCAAAGGCGCATTATTGGAGTGCTGGCACACTGACGCAGATGAGCAAATTTCTGGACACCAGTCTACTTCTCATTACCATTTTTTTTGGGACATGGCTGGTGATTCCAGTCTTACGTAAGCTCTCTCTCTCTCTCTCTCTCTCTCTGTCTGTCTGTGTGTTAGTGTGTATGCATGTGTGTGTTTTAAGATATGTACGAAATTATAAACACCTTATTTATGCCTCAAAAAAAACCAAAAGAAGCTCTGATCCATTGAGCAATAGCCTCCACAAGACCTCTGTGGAATCTAGCACAGAGGCTTCAAGGCTTTAGGTCCTGTAGGTTGTGAGGTGAGGCCTCCATGGATTGAATCTGTGAGCCTTGGGTGCTCTTGTCTCTGTCCTTCCTTGGAGCACTTCCGATACTGACCACAGCATACCAGGAACACCCCACAGGACCTGCCTGCTGGCTTGGAGATGTGCAAACTTCTCAAAGAGGCTCAGATACTTACCTCTGAAAGTGTCCTGTGGTCTGTAGCACCAAGGCTAAATGTTAGCAGCAGCTTGAGGTCCTGTAAGTTGTGAGGTGAGGCCTCCATGGATTGCATCAGGAAGCCTTGAGTGCTCATGTCCCTGTTGCTGTTCACCGGTTGTTCTTCCTTGGGGCACTTTTGGTAGGTACTGACCACTGCATACCCCTTAACAGGTGCTTTTAGAAGCACATAATTAATGTTATTCTCGTCAGCTGTCAGTAGTTTTAATTTTAAGGCTTGTCCTGTTATAGAAACGAGTGCACATGCTGTTCCTCAAGGCTTGCTTGTTCAGTGGACTCATTCAGCACTGGTGGTGTGCAGCACTTCTCTACCCGAGATAAACTCTTTGTGTGCCTTGCTGGCGACAGCACACCTGCAGGACGGCCCAGAGACAGAGATATCAGTGTCCTAGCCTCTGAACCATATAGAGCTATCAGAGTGCGTACACCCGGAACCTGAAGAGAACCTGAGAAACCATATTTACACTTCTACCTTCAGTATGCTCTACTGCAGTCAGCCTAAATGTTTGGGTGACTGGTGCAGTATGGTGCTTTTGAAGAGAAGCCAGTGGGAAGTGGTGGGGGAAGGGTGAGATCCAGGATGAATAGAGCTGGAGACAGGCGAGAGCTAAAGAGGGCACATCTGACAAAGAGCTGGGAAAGGGAGAGGCGCAGGGAGAGGGACAGAGAGAGAATGGATTTGGGATGGGAGAGAGAGTGGGCTTTCAAAAGAATACCAGAAACTTCAAAAGGTCAGAAGACTAGAGGAAAGGAAAAGGAAAGGAAATGAAATGCAAATCAGCTTTAACTCCAGCAGGTCACTCTCCAGCTGACCCCCAGTGGCTAGCATGCATCACAATAGAGTTTAAGAGTTGGCCCTGGGACTCGGAGACCTAACATAATGTGTCCACATCTTAGTTGTTCTTTAGAGACATTTGATTATATGACATTTCTGACCTTATCAAGATCATTTTTCTAACACAAGCTACTACAGGGGCCTTTGTAGCCTGTAGGATGCGAGATTGGACCTCCATGAATCCCATCAATAAATGCTGTGTTTTCTTGGAGCACCAGTGGTAGGTACTGACCACTGCAAACCAGGAACACCCCACAAGATCTGCCATTTTGTAGATGCTCGCTTTTGGAGCTACTAATGGGGGAAATGAGTTGGAAACTACTGTTTTAAGTGAACAAATGATGGACTTAGTAGCTAAGCTATGGTCATGCTGGTTGACGAGCTTAGTCATTTTAGTCAAACTGGTCAACTAGTTTGGCCTTGCCGATAAACCAGCTTGCTGGAGAAGCTGGTCGATCAGCTTGACTAACATGACTTAGATGGTCATGCTTGATTTTGATGGTCATGCTGGTCGACGAGCTTGTTTATGCTCAACATTCTGGTCAACCAGCTTGGTCATGATGGTCAACCAGCTGATGACCAGATAAACCACCCAACTCGAGCAAAAACATACCCTATTCTGGTCAAGAGCTGAGCTGGTCAACCAGCTTGAGCTGGCCAGGCTGTTCTTTTTCAGCAGGGAATGGTCAAGCTTGGTCATACTGATGGTCTAGCTTAGTTGGGTTGATCTTGCTTGAAAAGACCAGCTAAACCTCCCAACTTGAACAAAAACCCTATACCCTATGCTGGTCAAGAAGTGAGCTGGTCAACCAGCTTGAGCTGGCCAGGCTTTTCTTTTTCAGCAGGGAATTCAGGGAGTTTTGAAGCAGGTCAACGACTCACAGTAAGAGCTAGCCAGGCTAAAACACTGCTTCCAAACATGATGGAGGTAGTTTCAGCCACTCTTACTGTAGCTATGAAAGATGTGTGTAAATGTTTGATGTTTAAAAGGGGCTTTGATATGATTACAGTGTGTGAAATGTTAGCACTGTGTTAGCTGTGTCAGCACAGATTTACCAGACAGTTTAGTCATGTTTCAATGAGCCCACCAGTCTATTACAGTTAGTATTCACTCAGTATTGGCACAAGATCAAAACAACTATTCAGTATAATGGTACAGTTTATAACTGTAGATACTCTCCATCTTTGTGTCCTGCCTGCCACATGCCTAGTGCTAGCAGCACTAATAGCGCAATGTATGATGATGTAAACTTATGAGCTGTAGAAAGAAAGAGAGGGAGGTGTGTGTGGAGGGGGGCACTCAGAGAGGGAGAGAATCAGACTTTCTGTAATTGGAGGGAGTCAGGCTGCACCAGAATAAAAGCCCTTTCCTCACACAATAGCACTATTCACTCGAATGGATCAGTTTCGTTTGAGAGCACTTTAATGACTGAAGGAGTTGCCAGAGGATTTGGGCTGAAAAAGTGTCCAAGCTCTAATCACACGGTGAGTATACTGCTGTGTATACTCCGCTGAGTAGCTTAGTGCCACTACTAAAACTACTGCAAAAGGGCAACAGTTGCCTTACACTAACAGACCACTGAAGAATAACAGCCTGCTTCTTTAGCCTTCGTCATGCCCTATTACTCTCTGACCGGAGTGAATGGGAATTTTGAAAATCACTGCAGTCGCACCCTGTGGTAAACACCCCTTCCACCAAATGCCATGCTACAAGCAAGTCGGTCATCCTCTAGTCCATCATCAGTGCTCACAGGACACTGTTGGCTAGATATATCTGGTTGGTGGACTGTTCTCAGTCCAGCAGTGATGCTGAGGTGTTTAAAAACTCCAGCAGCACTGCCGTGTCTGATCCACTCATTCCAGTGCAATGGTCATGCTGGTCGACCAGCTTAGTCATGCTCGTCAAACTGGTCAACTAGTTTTGCCTTGCCTATAAACTAGCTTAGTCATGCTGGTGAAGCGGGTTGATCAGCAAGGTTTTTTCACAGCGTACAGTATGTGCAAACACAGACCTTTTTACATGAGCGTGCCCATCCCACCTTTCAAATGCCTGTACGTTGCATGCATAGTTGACATTAAAGCACAGTGCATTAAGCCCAAGCTAATGTGCACTTTCCACTACAGCACCTTCACCAGCGGCTAGCTTTTAAGCTCAGGTGTTTCACACCCTTTGATGGCCTGATCCACAGAATTCACCTGCACATTACTTTATTACATGGCGAGGGTTTAAAAGCTTCGAGGCAAATCCAGGCTTTGATATAGAGGATACCATGGTACCATGATCATAAGCTCACAGCTATGGTAGATTTTGGAAACAGCTTAAGTTTAGGCCTAGTATAGTGAGGAAGCTGTTCTAGAGCCTGTTTGGCGTTTCAAAACTGTTCAGCACTTTCAATGACTGCTAACTGTATACATTCATCCATTGCTACCGGTCATAGTTTTCTAAATACTCTCTGACGGAGTGAATGGGATTTTTGAAAATTACTGCAGTCGCACCCTGTGGTAAACACACCTTCCACTAAATGCCATGCTACAAGCAAGCTAACAACACCAGTTCCACCCCATGTAATCCTCAACTCCCCAACTCACTAAATACTGTTAGAAATAGTAAATACTATTACTGTTAGAGTATTTAGAAAACTATGACCGGTAGGATTGAGCAATGAATGAATGTATACAGTTAGAAGTCATTAGTATGGTATCATGTTAGCTATAACTGTTACCCTTTAATAATTGTTGGCTAGCACCGTCTTAAGTGTGCAGTATTTAAAATACACCACATGGACAAACCTTTATTTTTAACCAATAGGCATTAGTATGGAGTTGGACCCCCTTTGCAGCTCTAACAGCAGGTCTGAAACTGCTGAGTCAGTAGGGTTTTAGCGCCTGATCGACACTTGTTGACCCCGCTCTGTTACTTTACGTGGTCTGCTACTTCATGCCTGAGCTGCTGTGGATCCTAGAGACTTCAACTTTTCAATGATAGCACTCACAGTTGATGGTGGAATATCTATTTGGTGGAGTAACTGGACTTGTTGCAGTAGTGGCTTCTATTATAGAACCACCCTGGAGTTCAGTGAGATCTATAGAACCACCACCCATTCTTTCACTTATGTGTGTAAAGGCAGACTGCAGGGCTAGGTGCTTGATATCATACATTTGAGGCAAAGGTAGTAAATGAAACACTTGAATTCAATAATTACGAGGTGTGTCCCAATACTTTTGTCCATCTAGTGTATTGGCAAGCCATTTAAAATTGGTATGCGGCCTGGAAAATGGGCTCTTAATCTGAGCCTGAACAAACAAACTTCTGACTGTAATCTAGGCCTAATTTAAACATTGTTAGGGCTAACCAAACAATGCCAGTAGGCTAACGAAGCATAAATACAAGCAATTAGGTTCAGTTAGCATAATGACATTTTAACTCCATTTAAACCCGTTATTCATTAGTCATATGACAGCATAACCCATGAGTAATGGGTCCTAGTGTTCATGCAAACAGCCTGTGTTAATCAAGGCCTAGGAAAATCATGAAAAGGCCACTTCAACCAAACTGTCAGTGTTGTGAGCAATGCATGAATGCAAGCATCATTTAGCAAGATCCCATGCTAACTACACCCATTTAGAAAGATTGGGTATATTTATGCCTTTAATTTGATAAAACCTCTTATCTGAGAGCACAGAGTTGAGTCAATTGTCTTAGGAGTGTTTTTGACAGTTCATTTAGTAGACTGGCTCATTTGGGTTTTGCTTGCTTTTCCTTTAATCGGACTTAGCATGTCACTAAACTCACAAGTACAGTGGACCACCAAGCAGTGAACTCCCACACTTCGCCGGTGACACATGCATAACTTCTTTGGCTAGCAATAAATGAATGCAACCCATTGCATCGTTATTTATTATTACCCTTTCAGGAGAGGTATGTATAGCTATGTCTTTAATCTGTGTTCGTGCAAAAAGAGTGGTAATCTGGGTAATGCAGTGTGACCTCTGGTCATGAGTTCTAAATTGTGCAAAAATGTCTGGGAATTCATTTCGATTTTACCTTAGTTTTTGCTTCTATAGTTGCCATTTACAGCTTTAAACACTTTACCTCTCTTCAAGCCCCACCTTCTCACCACCACTCTCCACAACTGCTGTACATGTATCTGCAACTACAGAGAGAGAAAGAGAGATAGCAGGAGATGACGATTGACAGCAGCTTAAAACAGTGTCTAAACACCACTGTAAATCATCACTGTCATGCAAAAACACTTGTATCTCCAAATCTGCAGCTTCACAGGAGGAGCAAAAAAACCTTCTGAACTTGCAATGGAAGTCAGTGTAGAAAGTGTAGAGCTTTTTTATTGGTTGATGATTTGGCCTTATAGGATATTAAGGTCCTGTTTTCTTTATGTAAATAAGTATATGTCAATGTAAAGTCCCTCCCACCTTCACACATCCACATTGCTATGGTCCTACAACCTGGGCCTACTGCCACAACATCCTAACCAGGGTGGCCGTCCCTGCTATCTGCATTGTAAACCTTGCATGCATATGCCTTTGATCCAAGTCTGGAGTAACAGGCCTGCCCCTGATGATCTGTTTGGTCAATTAGAAAGAACGAGCTCATGCTAACTTGATATCCAATACCCTTTCTTCATTGTTAGCCATTTTAAAGTGCGGAGTAATTCTGCCTTTTTAATCTGTGTCTGGAAAAACAGGCTCTACTTGCATTCTTCCTGTGGTAACATGTAGGGGGGGAGGCTCGTGTTACACTGGCACCTCACCTAGCTGGTGACACCGTAGGAATGGGGCAGTCGTGAGCCCATGCAGGAAGGCGGGGACACACCGAAGCTCGGTCTCAAGGCTGCAGCGACGCAGATAAGGAAGCAAGGGAGACTGGCTGATAAGAGCTGGGCGGGTGACTCTGAGTGTGTACAATTACACAACTCCACATCTACAAGGGTACAGCAGATCACACAATTTAACAATACATGATTAAAGGCTGCTAATGGCTGTGGAGCGCTGATCTTAGGTAAACATAACTGCCAAAATGAATCACTGTAATGTAATCAGGACACGGCCAAACACTCATCAGATGGAGAATGGCTTGGGCTTGTGCTTTACAGTGGAAGTTACAGCGGCTTCTAATGGCTAGGCTTACAAATAAATGACTTCCACATTTTACACAAAAAAATGACCCTTGAAGACTGTAGGAGACACAGATACTGTATATGATGACTGTAGTGGTAATCCTTGCCTGACAAATGATCCAGATTCATTGCTAGGGCCATGCTGAGACAGGCCTTGGGATCTCATGGGGCTGTAGAACAGGTAGTTTTTTTGTGGTAGGCTGAAAATCTTCCTGTGTAGAGGTCAGAATAGAGTCTGGTTTGCACACATTCAGAGTGGTTTGGTTTGAAGCTCTCTGTTCTAGAGAAATGTAGCCCTGTTCATTCTCAGAATCATTCATAGGGCCCTATTTTACACCCTACGCAAGGCGCATAGCGATGCTCATTGCTATCTTACACCCCTCCAACAGTCTATCTTCACGCCTTCCACCTGCGTCGTTTAAATAGCAGCGGTGTTTGCGAATATCTCTAGGCCGATGGGCGCGGTGGTCTTGAAATGGGGTGTGTTCAGGTCAATTTCTGGTGTATTGGAGCTCCACTGACTGAAAGCAACCTAGGCAGACGACAACAGTGAGACGTTCATTGCTGTCTTGAATCTTGACCGTAAATTGTCAACATAGGCGCCTGCAGCCCATCGTAAGTACACCCCCACTTTGCCCCTTGAAACAGCAAGCTGCCAAAGTCAGACCGCACCTAGTTCTGAAAGGGAACGGCGAGAGACATGCTGATTGGTCTATTGCATGTTACGCCCAAACCACACCCATGTTTAATTAAGAGACTTAATACATGTCTTTTGAGCGTTTCGAGCCACGCAAGACTTATTTTTCCCATTGTTATGATAGTAAACATGCATTGACAAACTCTAAATCAAGCTTTGCTAAAATAAAGCCCAAAGAGATCTGCACTTTCAGATAACTTTTACCAAGGTCTCAGACCTGATTAGCTTGTTAGGGCTAGGGCTTGTTCACATTTATCGTTAGGAAAGGCCAGGTGATGCAAATTTCACCGCTTCATAAATACGCTGACTTCTGACCATGGGTTTCTTTAAGCAGCTGCCTAGCACTCTGAACACGACAATATCTGATGCCCACAAAGCAGGAGAAGTCCATAAGCAGAGTTATAAATATAATAAGGAACTGCCAGTCAACAGAAATGATGGAGGTCAAGCTGAGGTCAGAAAGATAGGCTTGCTTGAATGGCAAATCAACGCCTTCTGATTGCAAAAGACTTTCAGGAAGACTTTGGAGATTCCGGGGAGGTGGTGCACTGTCCGCCTGCACAAATATGACCCTCATGGAAGAGGCATCAAAATAATGCTACATTTTTACTGCAGTGAACCATGACAAGTAGAAGGTAGTAGAACAGGACAGACGGCACCAGAATCAGACTGGAATGTACTGTTTTGCACGTTCGCAACTGCAGCGACATTAGGAGTCTTAGACTGGCTCAGAGCGCCGCTCTCTAGTACTGGGGTTCGCTTTTAGTGAACTCTGGTGCAGCCTGTAGCCTGTAAAAAAGAAAAAGTTAAAAAAGTAAATATTATTCAGTATTGATTAGGTTTTAAAACATTTTATTAAACAAAAATAACTATTGTTTTATATAAAACCTTTTTATTACAACACTGGTTTATTTGAGCTCATTAAAACAAGTCCACTTGTCTGTAACATCTGATATCATTTAAGTAATATTTGCTATTTAGTGACATTTCCTTTATGAAAATCTAAACTATTTGAATAAAATATCAAAGTTTGTTGAAAAACTAGTAAACTTTCTTAAAAAGTTTAGATTAATATGTAACATTTAGGCCCTTACAGAAATGTTTGAATGAATCTGACACATTTGGTTATCAACAAAACATGCTACTGAGCTAATCTGCTATACTGTGCTGTTCAAGCAAGTTGATCTAAGCAGTTACACTAAAATCAGGCCATATTGCTATATTTCAGTGTGAGGATTCACCTGGATTCACTGCTTCCCTTGATATGAAGGGAGCAACAGTGTTCGCTAAGGTGTTCATGGAAAACGTAATCTCTTCTTACACTTACGCACCTGCAAATGTTACTCTATTTCATATGGACCACTGTTTTCTCTTGCATGGAATGAGTGGAAGCTATGTACTGTATATTCAGTGGAATTAGCGTGCTATGATCACTGCTATGCTAGTTGCTATGATGATCATGGAAAGCTTGATCTTTACATTTGCACTCAAACTCAAACTTTACATTTGCACTCAAACAGTAGCGCTAGGCTAATCATCAGTAAGCTAATCACTACGTTGTTCATTCAAATCCTGATCTTTTGCAGTCTCTCTTAAATCTGGCCATATGTTGCTGGCAAATGAAGACTATCTTGGCCTAACTGAACACACAGAACTCTGCTAATCACACCGATGCTAAACTGGAAAGCTTGTTCTGCATTAGTTCTGTAAGTAAGTGCATTGTAAAAGGGATCTTTTGGACTTTTCACTCATGGTTTTCACTCAGGATAAAGGAGACGGCACATATTGCATTGGACTATGCTAATCACTACTCAGCAGGGTGTTTATTGAAAGCTTGGTCAAGGCAGTCCCACTCAAATCAGTCCCTATGACTATATTTGGCCTCTTCTTCTTAGAAAAACATGAAGTGAATTACATGTATTTATTTTTCCTCTCATTCCTGTAATGACTGGGCACTGATGGCCTCGTCTCCTCTTTTGCCCTGGTTCACCCAGAACGTATCTCCGCAGGCTTGGGCCAGAGCGACTGCTCTGACATCTGGGCGGAGGCGGGTGGGGTGCGCCCTATTTTCTAATCACCCTTTGCCACCTGGTAGTCCCACGTCTGGCCCAGATGATATGCCTGCAATGCAGAAACTCTGCAGAACTACCATGCAACACCACTGAAGCTGAAGAAGGCATAGAGCTCTTAGACTATCTAGACTGGTCATTTAGTAAGGTTTGACTCTATTGAGGAGTGGGAGAATTGTTAGGCATGCTCTCTAACACAGGATCTAGAAAAATTGCATTTATTGGAAAATTACTGAATGATCTCAGCCCTTTGAGGCCTTTACTTCATAGTGAAGAAGAGCTGAAGAAGTGGGCGATTGCTTGAGAGAGCCTGGCACTGACACCTGCTGGTGAGACAATTTCTACGCCTGCTGTTAGCCTAGCATACCATAAAGGCTTATTTTCGTATATGGTCCAAAATAGCAACAGACTGACAGCTAGGTGACCCTTGAGCTTGCCAAGATGAATTAGGATACCAGAAAATCAGATCTGCATGTAGCTAAACAGGACAACAATGTGGGACATTCCATTTTCCAATGTTACAAACACACCATATATGACAGCGAGCGACTTTGTCGTTCTGACACCCAGGGGAAGTTCGTTCCACCACTTTGGTGCCAGGACAGAAGAAAGTATGGGTGCTTATCTTCAGTGGATCATAAAGTACACCGGGGCTGGTCCATTCATGGCTTTGTAGGCCAGCGTCAGGGCTCTGAATCTGATGCGGACAGCAGCTGTAGGACGTCAGGAAACGCATGAGATGACTTACAATTCTGAAACTAGAAACATTAAAGACAATATTGTTGTGTGTGGATTTATAATAAATGCACCAGGAGCCTTTCGAGCTTCAAGCAGGTCTCAAGTAGCTCAACCCTCTATCTGTCGGAGGTGGTGGATTGAACTTCCACTGAGTGTCTGAACAGCCACGTCACTCGCAGTCTTCAAATGTCATCTGAAGGTTAATTTAGCAGTAATCTTAACCTGATTAAAGGGCTGTGACTTCACTAAATGTCTTATGTCAGCAGACTTTGATATTCTTCTTAGAAATCTGGCATATTGTAGTGTCTGGGTTTTGTGTCTGCATTTACAAGATCAAACTCAATTTGCTTAATTCAATATAGAAGTATTTTTATTTACGTAGCATTAATAGCATTACTACCTATAAATATTCATCTCAGCCTTGGACATGACCTTGGGTCAACCTGTCCCACATTATGGACCAATGTGTGCATTAATTGCTATACAGGCTGCTACTGATTTAACACAGTTTATACTGTGTGTACTGTATGGCTGGTGGTTTACAGTTAGATACAGTAAGTATCCAGGCTGGTTGCCCAGCTTAGCTCTTAACTGATGGTTTAGCTGGTCTACCAGCATGATCAACCTGACCAAGCTCAACAACCAGTTTGACCAAGCTTGACCATGCTGGTCGACCTGCATCACTAAGCTGGTCGACCAGCATGACCAGCCTCACCATGCTTAATGAACAGCATGACCAGCATCACCAAGCTGCATGACTAAACTGGTTGACCAGCATGACCAGTAAGACCAAGCTGGACGACCAGCATGACGAAGCTTGACCAAATGCAACATAAACTAAGCTGATAAAGAGCTGGTTAACCAGTTAGTTAGTCAGTAGCATATAGTATGTGTCTGCTTGGATGACTCGCTTTTCAATCACCTTGACCATAGAGCTGGTCTTGAGGTGGATTTTGCAGCAGGGTACTGAGGAACTTCACACAGTTTAAACAGAGTGTGTGATAATTTAGCCGTTTAGTTAGCACAGAGCTAACCTGGTAACTATAAACCTCCATTGCTTAGCCACTTTAGGCCCGTAGCTCCAGTCCAGAACTGAAACATCGCACTTCGGACACCAAACATGTCTCGGCTGATCCATTATTGATTTGCTAACTAATGAATCCCATTTCTGAATGCACAGGGTCTGGATGAGCACTTTAACATGATGGGAACTTGTTTACAGCATCAGGACAAAGAGCACGAGAGCGTAGAGAATGATGGCCCAGTTCACAGCCCGGCCAGCCGAGTGGAACCAATAGGTCTTCCTGTGAGTGACCTATCAGAAATAACCCAGCATAGAGAGAACTGATTAGCACAGGAGGAAAGCTAGCAGTCCGCTGGATACACCATCTCTCGCCAAAAACAGGGTTTGTGTGTGTGTGTGTGTGTGTGTGTGTGTGTGTGAGTGTGGGGAAGGGGGGGAGGGGTTGTTGAGAGCAGCCACTTGGATAGTGCAAGAGAGTGGCCCTCATTAAATGTGAGTGTGTGTCTTTGTCAGCAGATAAAAGGCTCATTGATAATAAATGCCATTAGCATGGACTAGTTGCAAATGCACTCGCATGGGGCTGTAGAGAGACTGAGAGACAGGGGACAGATACAAAAAAGGACAGCGGACACTTGCAAACGTGTGTATATATATATATATATATATATATATATATATATATATATATATATATATATGAAAGTTATGTCAGCCATAACATTAGCACCCCCATTAGCAGTATACTTCATCTACAGTGGCATATATTAAGGGGTCGATGTATTAGACAGCAGGTGACCAATCAAGGATAAGAATCTGATGTCTCTATGTATTTGTGATGGCTAGATGACCGGGTCAGAACATCTCCAAAACATCAGACAGGCCTTGTGGGGTGTTTCTTTATATACTACATATAGAGTTCAAGGTCTTTTCTTGGCCTCCAGGTTCCCCAGATCTCAGTCCCCAATCTGTGGGATATGCTGGACAAACAAGTCTTAAAAGGATCTGCTGCTAATTTTGTCTTGGTGCCAGATACCACAGGGCACCTTGTGAGGTCTTGAGGAGTCCATGCCTCAACAAGGGCCTGTACAATATTAGGACAGGTGGTTTTAATGTTATGGCTCATAAGTATCTCTGTGTAATGAAAATAATATCCTGTATATGACATTACAGTACACACACATAGACACACACACATGCACGTGTGCTTCCTTCCCCTAGGCCATCGACGTCACCCTCTTTGTGCTTCTCGTTTCGGTCCCTTCACCCTGTCTTTTGAAATGGCTGACTGGATGTGGTAACCATAGCAACTGCATGTTCATGGTTTTGTCATGAAATACAGGCCGTTCTGAGGCAGCTGCTTATTCTGTCAACACAGCATTTCCAGCAGCCATAACAGATCAGGGAGATGGCTGTGTGTTTATCCTTATTGCTATAATATCTTCCAGAATTGATGCATATCTTCAGCTCCGATTATAAAGTGCAGCTGTTTGAATATTATATAGTTCCACATTTGTGCTTCTGCATAGACTGAGGCTGCATCTGCTTCGTTTATTGGTTCGCCTTTAAAGGGCCAGCGGGCCGTCAAACTGCATTTTGCTTGGCATAGTTGAGTTACGAGTGGTCTATTAAAAGTGACAGAGCTATATAAGAAGCCTGTTCCAAAACCCCAAAACCAAAACAGTGTGTTGGTCTTTCCCTAGTCCTTCATCAGTGCTCACAGAATGCTGCCCACACGACACTGGTGGCTGGACATTTCCGGTCAGTGGACTGTTCTCAGTTCAGCAGTGATGCTGAGGTGATCCACCACCCAAATACTACCTCCTCTGTGGTGGTCAGCCTTGTGGTGACCCTGAGCATTGAAGAACAGGGTGAAAAGAGGCTAATGACAAAGCCTGCAGAGAACCATATGGACTAGAGTCCAGAATTAGAGGCCTACAAACTGCTTCTAAGCTGAGAGAATGAACCAGAGGTGGTCATAATTTGCATAATTTGTTATTTGCATAGAAACCATACTCTTTGGAAACTTGAATAAACAGATGCCGGATGCTCTACTCATTATAGATTCCATTCATGATTTAAATAAGTGACCCGCTACACTGCTTCTGCCATAAGGTCCTTGTTAATAATCCATGGTCATAGTTTCATTTGAATGTACTGTGTTTCTGGGAGCCATCCTGAGCTGCATAATGCTACTCCTCTGTGCTGCTTAGACCCGGAAGCTTGAGATGACCTCGAAATAAAAAGGCAGGGAGGAGTTTCAGCTCGGCTTGACCTAAATAGAAACAACACCATCCTCTCTCACTTCTGCAGAGGAATCGGATCCCGTCAGACAGTGTTTGTGTTGGAATCCTAGGTGCTAGGTACTAAGGTAACAGAAGTCTTACAGAAGACCCACCTCATGTGCGAGAGCATGAATTAAAGGGAGAGTTCAGCCAAAAATCAAATCATTTCTTTTGGAGGGAAAATAACAGGATGGTAAATAGGCTTGTTAAACAGTATCACTGTTTATACATCAAATAACAACTTTAAATAATCAGTAAATGTATTAATTGGCACCTTTAACTCTATATCACACAGTCATATCAGAACTTGTCCCATTTCTTTAGCTCCACTTCCCATATAGCAGCACGGTGTAGTTCTATAATTCCAGACTGTATCCATCAGTTTCTCTGCAGGCTTTGTTTGTTAGCCTCCTTTCACCCTGCTCTTCAATGCTCAGGGTAACCACAAGGCTGACCACCACAGAGCAGGTAGTACTATTTGGATGGTGGGTCATTCTCAGCACTGCAGTGACACTGACTGACATGGTGGTGGTGGTGGTGGTGTGTTAGTAGTGTACGTTGCGCTGGTGCTATGAGTGGATCAGGCACAGCAGTGCTGCTGGAGTGCTTAAACACTGGGATCACTCACTGTCCTGCCACACAGTTTTCCTCTGTGCTGCATGTAGCTAACAAGCAATGGAAGCCTACAGTCATTCAGTTAGCATGGCTATCAGCAGTTTTAGAAGCAGTGGCTCAGCCTGGACTGATTTTTTTCATGTAACAAGGCAGGCAATACAGAACAGCCAATCAGAAAAGTGCTCATTTACATATACCAGACTTAAATACCCCAGGCTGGTTTAATTCTAGATATAAAAAATAATAAAATATAAGGATATGGGACTTTTAACGGGGACTTCCAACCCCCAACGCGAGATGTAAACACTCCCACATGGTTGGGTTTGGTGTGAAATTGTGGTTCACAGTAGCGAAGCCTACCAGCCTCGATTGTTTTTTGCAATGGTGGTGAATGTATCAAGGCGTCGTCATGACTACAGCACTAATATAGCCTCTTTATTTACTAGCCAAATGAACCGTTGCATGTCTTATACGGAATGTTTTATATGGAAATAAAAAACCGACTACAACTTTAGTCTAGTAGGGACTACTTTTTGCTTTGCAACACCCTGCATGTATCCTTCCACTATGAATGGCTGCCGAAAACCTTCCACGGTAAAACAGTAGCTGCGTTCCAAAGCCTAGGCTGTAGACAATATAGGGTGGGTCCTCGGTAGTACTATCCTATGAAAACTCCTTCTTAGCAGCCTATTGGTCGCTCAAATGGACCACTCTAACTAGGCTGCATGGTGACCTCACCAGAAAGACCCCACCTTTTGCAATCGCAGCGAAAAAGAGAGGGGAGAGGGCCGGGGAGGATACATCATTTGCGTCCACCAAATTGCTCCGAATGTAGGCTGCGTTTCTGGGCAGTAGAAAGCATCCTTCACTTTGGAGCAGCCTTCTGTGATGTAGTAGCCGAGAAATGTAGCCTACCTAGGCTGCAGCCTAGGTAGGTAGTGTCTTCTGTATCGGGTATTGTATTGCTCTTGACTGATTGGTTAACCGTTCATTAACGTGTGCGTTCAGCGAGCTTATCACTGCGGTAAGTCAGAGGGGTCGCAGTAATAGAACAATTCTCATTTAATAAGTCCGAGCTTAATGAGTTTTTAAGCCCTTTCATTGGGGTAACCGTGACAACTGCTTTGAGAGCGCTGACCTCAAAGGGCAGAAAAGTGTAAAAATCAATAAAAGAAAGCGGTAATTCCCCACAGTAATCAGCATACAGAAATATTTCATCTTGACGGGTTTGCGTATCCTAGCAACAGATAGACGAGTGAAGTCTGAGCCTTAGCGCCCGAGTCTGAATCATCACAATGCATGCAGTCTACCTATCTCTCTATCAGAGTCTCTCTCTCTCTCTCTCTCTCTCTCTCTCTCTCTCTCTCTCCCACGCAGACTTCACCAGTGAGGGGGCTGCCAGCTACAGAACAGGCCACCGCTGCATTTGTATATCACACCTGAATGCAAACAAGTGGTAGGAGTCTGGTTGCCACTTCCACTTTTTCAATCCCGTTCCCTGCCTTACCACAGCCTGTTTGTCCTGCTTTGGGACAATTCTGCTAATTAAAGCAATGGTTCTGACTTCTTAAGGTGTACAGTTTTCCTCCTTTTAGCTACGAGAGCTACGAGACTAATGTAGCGGCCTGTCCTAACCGGATACTTGGACAGACAGACTGTCCTAAGATCATTATGTAATTCCCTTTGTGATGTTATCTACACGCTCATTTGGAGCCATGTCTACATCACATCTACATCCTTTATTTACACACAACAGGGGAGCAGAACTGTGGATGAAATTGGTATCAGTGTATAATAAGTATATTGTAATGGGGAGACTATATTTTGCATATATATATATATATATATATATATATATATATATATATATATATATATGTGTGTATATATATATATGTATATATATATATATATATATATATATATATATATATATATATGTATATTATTTTGTTTTTTAAGAGGACACTGGGGACATTTTCTCTGTGGTTAGAATGGGGAGCTTCCAGTAGGCCTAAATAGTAGGAGGGTAAAGGGGTTACAGACCTCTAAAATCATGCAGCCATGCTAATGAACATTAATTAACAATAAGATAATAGGATAAAAGATAGTATACCCTGATAGCGGTCAGTTATTAGCGGTCAGCAGTCTATATAATGTTGACGTTAAACTGTCAAAATTAACTTCATTGAATCATCATGCCAACCTGATCATCCGTGATTCATCATCATTTTTGCACCATGAATTAATATTCAAACAACACTGGACATTTAACAAAAAATCTACAGATTTACAATCTCCTTTAAAGACTTTCAAAATCCTGTTACTGCAGTAAAACCTCGGTAAATCTATACCGATATCAAAATTTCAACCTCAACCAAAATGATGATTCTTATGCTCTATCAACATCACTTCTTTCTTGCTATCTACGGTATGTCCCGGGGGGTTGCAGGTGCCAATCCCGTGCCTAGTGTCGGGAGCACTGCTAGTGGGGACAAATTTGACAAAAATAAATAAATAAATAAATAAATAATGTGACTGGACACAGTTGGGTTGAAAGGCTGATGCAGGCGCAGGTACATGTAGACCAGTAGTGGTGGTGAAAAGGCTGTGAAAGGCAACGCTGATGTGAAATCAGTGCGAAATCCCAGGCATTTTACACAAGGATTTCTGTATGCAATTTATATGGGATTAGCTTACAGTTATTATTATGTTACCTCTCATTATCACACTGTTTTGCTCCTATTTTAATCCAAAAAACTTGACAAAGCTAACGTAGCTTTCAATGGAAGATTTTAATTCCAGTCATTTTTTGGGGCATTTCTATTAGTCTATTTATTATTGACACAATGTAAAAAAACATCTGCCAGATTCACATTATGTCAAAAAGTGAAAAACGGCAAAAATTAAGATGAGATGAGAGAAAATATTGAACTATTATTTACAGAAATAATAACTGTTGATTTAGCCTAACAGGGTAATACTGTGTACATATTATATATGTATTATATATACCTACATATGTTTGTGGTGTTTGCTAAGAATTATAACAAATTAATAAGTCAGTAAAGGCTAAACAACATATGTCCAAAATATTTATCACATGGGATTATACACAAGCCTAGGTCTGTGCTCAGCAACGGCTTACTAACCAGGCCAGTGGGGCCTTTGAGAATCAGGCCTGTCGGGGGCCCTAAGAACCCAGAAGCTCAAGTTGCCTCAAATTCATTACTGAATGTTAAGATTGTTATCTGTTCTCAGGCCTCTCTTGAGAGACTCATGGGATTTTGTTACCAATCTAAAAGGATGTTTTAGATCGGGGGGGTCAATTCCGGTCTCTGTAGGACCTAATTCCTGTACAGTTTTGTGCTTTTCCAGTTTCCTGCCTCCCCTAACTCACTGTTAATCGCCAGGTTTAGTAAATCTATTAGAGCAGCAAACTATGTTGGACTCCTTGTTGCCCACCCCGTTTTAGATGAGGTGTGTGACACTGGTGGAAGAGTACATGCATTTAATTTGAATAGGCTTTTGTATTGTATGATGATTTGGTGTGGCCTGGGGCCTACAAAGATGCCAAGGGCCAGGCCATACAGGGGCGTACATGCCATGATACAGTGACAAAAATAGAGTATTGGTAATACAGCTACACTATATGTCCAAATGTGGAGTAGACCCCTTCTAATGAAGGTATAATGGGGTATACCTAATGGGCTATAAGGCCCCAAGCATTATGGAGATAAGATAAGACAGCCTTAGCCCAGTATTTGTTAGCAATGTTAGTCTAGAATGAATTCCAGCCCTCCACTTGCTAAGTTGCCCCTGGGATGGTGAAGGCTAGCATGTGCTTCTTCCAAGTCAACATAAGTAAACATCCACCACATCTTTTCAGACTGCTGAACACACAACACTGGACGTTGACTTGCGAGGAGATGAATGCTAACTGCTTATTCTGTTACATACGCTGACAAGCGCCCACAGTTAGCATCCTGCTAAATGATGACGGGAGAGGGACCATCCTACCTTCTCAGAGAGAGCAAGGGAGGTGATCCTCTCTGGGACTCCTGGTTAAGGATGGCTGTGGCATCATTGGCGATCTGGTAATGATGGAGCTAACGCTTAGACAGCTGTGCCACCAAGTATTAACAGCAATACAGCAGTATCATTGGATGCTACATCCAGTTCTGAGATTGATTAGTAATTTATGGGTTTGTGAAGTGTCTGGGTGTTTTGGTACCAACGAAAGCATTTGATTTAAATTTTATCAAGCCTCAGAAGTGCAAGTCAAGTCAAGGAACTGAACTGATGCCAACGTCATAACAGCAGATAACAGCGCTACAGCAGAAGCTCGGGGGCTTAAACACGGCTGCTGCACTGACAACCATCAAAAGCTTCAGAGATTCTCATATCACCAAAACATCAGTGCAACCAGCACAGGCCTTCATCATGGCCTGATTTTATCAGAGGTCTCAGGGTAAAACTTCTCAGGGTTTTTCCTGTTTGTGTACAGTCTCAGTGCACAGATGGAGAAGGCCTGAGAAGCTCCACCTACCTTGCATTTACATTATTCGGCCGTTTTATCAGAAACAGCTACCCTGAAGATAGCAATGACAGGATGTGTCTTTTTAAGCCCCTTCTGGCACAGCACTGTCACTGAAATGAGAGTGTGGTAATACCACCTGAGAACGGACGTTCTTTCTGCTGATTGGTCAGGCCTGTCTGGGGCAGGAGCAAGACAGTAAATACAGGAAGAAGGTCCGGTGTTCTGGACTAGTGCCGATTTTATGGCACTTGTTCATAGCTGTAATCATTATCTGGGCAGTGTACACCTGCAGAGTACATCTGGTAATTGGGTTGGATCGAGGTCAGATCATGTTCTCACCACAAACAATCTTTGTGAGCGGGCCGAGACCACCTTCCTCACGGCTCGGCTTTTTTTAGTACTGGACTTTTCACCACAAATTGCCAGTGTGGACCTCATGACAGGCCTTTGTCGTCCTTCTCTTTTTCTTCTATATGTAGCTTCTCAATCATCAGGAGGTCATATGTTTGAATCCTGTATGAAGTCAAGGCCTTTAGAGCCTCAAAAAAAAAGAAAAGAAAGGCTGGGAGTGTTATGAGGTTGTAAGCTACAGGTGTGAATTAGCGTTAAACGATGTTGAAAAAAGGTTTGGTGGCATAAAATGACCTCTATTATATTTCATGTAGGATTTTCTGTGACCCTTCCTGGTAAAGGGCTCAAGCCTTGACCTCAGTAGACCACATATTTACTAGCTCTCAGATGTGAAGAGCCCAGGACCTCATGAACATGGCTTGTGACTAATGGTGCTGTAGCAATGCTGGCCGAGCCTGGCGTAGTAGCGATGCTAACACCTCAATAGCGTTGCTAACGCCGCACTCACAATACTACCATCGTGGTAGCAATGCTAAAGCCATGAAAGAGATGCTAACAGCACAGTAGCGATGCTGGACGAGGCTGGAAGTTGTCGCAATCATGATGCGATGCTATTGCCGTGGTAGTGGTGCTGTGCAAGGCTTGCGGTCATCGTGGTAGAGATGCTAACGTCATGACAGCCACACTGGGAGCCACACTTGGCAGCACATATACTTGTTAGCTTTGCTGCAAAATTTAGTCTTCTGTAGACCAGCAGTACAAGAATTCGTCTGTTCTAGGACAAGAGGCAGCCCTTGCACGTACACAAATTTAGAAAATGCCTCGTCTAGGCCGGCCCACTAGGTAGTCCGGCATTAAAATAGGCACTAACTAACTAACTAACTAATTATTGACCATGTTGAGATAAGAAGAGATGCCGAACCAAAATATGTGTAATGTTCGACTAGACCAAGTTAAGTTCATTAAAAAAAAAAAAAAAAAAAATTTTCGCAGTGATTCAAACAAACTGTCGAACAAAAACCCTTTGAAGTTCTTCGTCTGCTTACCTCCGGTGATTATCTGCCACTGAAACTCTTCTTAGAAGCCACCACATCTGACACCTCTGAGGTCTGCTGAAGGTCAGGTTGGTGAGCTTCCAACATGAACAGGAAATCTGCAACCTTGCAAACAGGAAAAGATGTGGGTATCAGTCTCAAGCTGCTGCAGATTTGAGTAATGTGTCTTCACCGAAGGCCGGAGAACGTTGGCGTATCGTCAGCATTAAGCAGCACTAAAGACTAATGAATGTCTAATAAGCGCTAATGTGGTGTTTTTGTTTTTTGATGGGTGTCAGATGGTTTCCAAAAGGTTTGTGGAGCTCAGAGAGGCTATAAAGTGTCAAGAAAGCCGGATATGCTGCCATGTCCTGCCAGGCTGATTAATGGTTCATTATGGAAGCTCCAGCTGGATGCTACATGTTGCTCAGACCACAAATGATTCTGACTCACATATTTGCAATTAAGCTGCATTTTAATGTCAGTGGACGTCCTTTTGGCTTTCATTACTTCTAGTTTGTTGGCCTGTACTCATCAATGATACAGTGATCAAACTGTATGCAGTCAATATTTGTAAGATTGCTGCACCTGATGTTGGTGCACAAGTGTGGGTACTGAGCAGCATGCAGAGGTGCTATTCTTATCTGCCTTAAAGATCAAATGTTTGGGTTCACACCTTCAGATCACAGTCTAACATAAGAACCACTTTCTGCAGCACTTTCCAACACATTTGGTCACTGCATAATGATAGAAATACAGCTCACCGTTCTGTTAATCCATAAACCAAATGGACAAAAGTATTGGGACAGCTGTTCATTCATTGTTTCTTCTGAAATCAAGGGTATTAAAAAAAGAATGAATCCTGCTGTTGTTGGAGTAACGGTCTCTCCTGGCAAGGGTCCTGGATGGAGCACCATCCATCATTCTAGAGAACACAGTTCCACTGCTCCACAGCTCAATGCTGGGGGGCTTTATACCCCTCTAGCCCACACCTGGCATTAGGCAGCATGGTGCCAGAAGGTTCATGTTTCCTTGCTCCAGAGAGTCCTATTCTATTGGCAGTACTTCTCTACAGGGACTAGACAAGCTGTGTGTGAGTGTGCATTTGCGCATCTGTGTCAGCAATGGGTGCAACTTAACGTAGCTGAATGCATTCATTATAAGGGATGTCCAAAAATATTTGGACACAGAGTAGAACATAACGCTACATTAATGAGCCATACTTGGAACTTCAACTTCAACTCATCAGAGCTTACTGGGCTCTTTCTTCTTCAGTACAACATCAACCACTCTGCAACACCCTAGCAACCACTGAGGACACCGCATTAATCACATGGGATACTACCTAACATAACCACCTGGCAACACCCTAGGAATCGCAAAAACGCAACTCCATTGCAAGCACTTAGCAACACCATAACGGCCACCTAGTAACCACTTAGCAATACATTAGCAACCACCTTCCAAACTGCCTAGCAACACTCTAGCAACAGCTTAGCATCCATCTAGCAACTGGTTGGGATACCAGGATACCACAGCAACCATCTAGCAACATTATAGAAACTACTAGCAATGCCATAGCAACCACCTAGCACTGTATTATTGATTTTATTAAAATGTATTGTTTAATATTCAGCGTTGTTTAATACCACCATCACCTCACTCACTGCTATGCTAAGAACAGTCCACCATCCAAATAATAAACCAGTGCTGGTCCTGTAGTAGCAGGGCTGGTAACTCACAATTGTGTAATTGTGAGCTGATACCTATATAGTAGAATATAGTAGGTGTATTAAGTGCCTTGCTCTGTGCTACCATGGATAAAGGAATGTGCTTGGATGTTGTCTTAGACTTCCTTTTTGGTGGTAAGCCATCACAGAGCCTTAAAGTATAATGTCTATCCTAGCATATAAAATTACTTTCCTTCCCACAGCTCAGGAGAGCTCCTTTAAAGCCGAAGCACCTGCTCTGCAGTGTGTTAGAGCAGCAGGCAGTACCTGAACCTCTAACACACCTGAGATCAACTTTCCCACTGGGTTTGATGGACGACTTGGTCCATTTACTGGGTTCACTGATGCATTAGGAGATTTTGGTGCCTCACACTGTGCAGAAAGGTGCAGGTCCCGTGGGAACGGCGATGAAATGACGGTGCCACCCTAAAATAGGAATACCAGTATACAGGTTTCTGCATAGTTGTAGTTCAAGAGCAGTGATGACCTGTCCAGCTCAAGACCAGCTTTTGCTGGGGACTGTGGTTGAAAAGCTGGTCATCCAGGTGCTAAAATACCCTGTAGCTGGTTAACCAACTTAGCTCTTGACCAGCAAACCCGTCCAACATGCTCACACAGGGGGCTCACATGGGTGGAATATGGGCTAGGTGGGTTCCAGGTGGGCATGGACTCTGGAGTCGGTTTAAACATACTTCCCAAATGAGCCCTATTGTTAGAGCCCACCTTAAGCTCACATGGGTCCCATCTAGGCCCATTGTGCAGTGTTCAACCCAGATGGTGGCATGTTTAACCCCTCTTGGTCCAACATGAAACCCAGTTGTGGTACCCATACGACCTCCACATGGACATTTTAGCTGGGTGGTGTGGCTGGTGTGGCTGACTGGCCGATTAGGTTAAGCTAGTGATAGTGGTGGAATAGTGTAGGCTGGTCATGCTGGTCAACAGCTAAGCTTATCAGTCACCTTAACCAGCTTGTCCAGCTTCAGCTTCAGCAGTGTTGAACCTCTCAGCTTTAGCAGATATTGATTGAGGAAGCATAATATGAGTTTTACCAGCATGGGTGAATATGGGCATCTGTTCAGAAGGCAAGAGGCCATTGGTACTTGAATGATCTATGACTTACATAATAATTAAAACATTTTTAAAACCTATACATGGGGTGTAAAAGGCCTGCGGTTGGGCTCATGTGACACATGCTTTCATGGATGTTGCATTTCTTGACATATTGCACTGCATAACCTATAATTACATTTAAAAGCATGTCAAAACATCAGCAGGTGTCACACCTTTCCTTAGGTGTCACTAGTAATTAACACAGATGAGCACCTAAATGAGCACTGGATCTAGTTCTTGCATGGCATGATGAGTGTGCTGAACTCCCTGTTGAACCTTCTTAAAGTTAGAATAGAATAGAAAAAATCATAATATTTAATAAGTGCATATTTTACTGACCCATTTTCTGGATATGGCTACTCAAACGTTGTTTTTTTGCAGCTATCTCTGTGCAGATCTGATAGTTGAGGTGAGAGAGTGTGGGTGGTAGGCATATATATATATAGACCAGCAGAGGTAGGTGTGAGGGGTTTTGTAGAGAAGTCTGTCATTCTTCCTAGGTGACTATGAATTCAGAAGCTGTGTCGTCAAGACAGCCATGTAGGAACTGCTGGACGTAGCTGAAAAATCCAGTCAGTGGCGGGGAAGGTCAGTGTGTGAGTGAAAAGTCTGCAAGGGACTGGTGGCACTGAGAGTGTGTAATCGGTGCCAGTGGGGCTAGGTAAAGCCTTAATCACCAGAGAGGCCAGGGTTAAGAGGGCTGGTTAAGTGATAGTTGTGAGCCGTCTGGAATGCCAGGCCTTACTGTTGAGTCTTCCGGAGGTGTTGTCCAGACGGCCTAAGTCAGCTAAACACTAATGAAGGGAGGAGCCTACTTGATGACCATAGGTAAAGGCAATGGGCTGGTTACTTGGGCAGGCCATATCCCTGGAGTGAGTTTTTGCAGGACCCCAAACTAACACACTAAATGCAAGCTACCTGGATGTAAACTAACGTGTTGAACGCCAGCTTATGCATGAACTCCCCCACAACAGAATTAGGGTTGGTCGGATCCATTCTGACTGGTTTTGTAGCGGCTAAATAAACGTAAATCCCAGGTTTATAAGATTTTACAGTAGTTTAGTTTAGTTCGCTGCCAAGAAACCGGTCTGAATTCATCAGACAGGCCCTAATAGTGTACTAAATCTAATGTAGAGAACTACATACTGGTAAAGGAGTATTATGCATTTTTTGTTACTGTATCAGTGTTTTAACTTGGACTGAATCAAAACTCCAGAACTCAGATAATGAGTTTTTAGAATCTACTGGTGTTTCCTCAGCGGGAGATCTCCTCAGTTCCCTTTAAAACAGAAAATAAAAACTGCTGTTGACCTTTTTCCTTCAAGGCAGAATTCTATGAAGGTCTTCCCCATCTCTACAGAGTAAAAACTGAGAGGCTGCGCATCCATCAAAACATCAGACACTCAAAGCGTTGAAAAGAGGGCAATTTAACACACTCTCTCCATCACCGAGAGCTTGAAAACTTGGAAGAACATCAATAACTGTCACTGTGCTCAAGTTTTTGCTTTGGTTCAAAGCAGATTTGTGCTCCATCTGGAGCAGAAAGATGAATCTACGATAAGCCAACCTAGAAATCTGAGAATATCAATCAAAAGCTGAATGTTTATTGAACAACAGAATAGCTGTGCAGCTCCTTTCTTTAGATAGGGAGCTTAAAAAGACAAATGATGAAGTGACTAAGATGCAACAGGCTGTGAGCATTTGTAAAGTCTTACTTTAAAAGAGGAACTAATTCAAAGTTTAGAATCAGCCATAACATTATAACCACCTGCGTAATCTTGTGCAGGTCACCCTCGTGCTCAGATTCATTGAGGCATGGACTCCACAAGACCTCTGACGGTGTCCGGTAGTGTTTGGCACCAAGACGTTAGCGTCCTGTTAGATGTGAGGTAGGGCCTCCATGAGCATCAGTGAGCCTTGGGCTATGTCCTTGGGGCACTTTGGGTAGGTACTGACCATTGCATGCCAAGAATATCCCACTAGACCTGCCTGATGCTTTGGAGATGTTCTGGCCATGACGATTTGGCCTCTTTGGTTCATTGTTCCTGGTTCCAGTACATCCATTTCAAGACTGTTGAACTTCAGCTGGTTTTAATGTTTTGGTTGATTTGTGTCCTGAGCAACACTTCTCAGTAAATACTGAGGAGTCTGAGGAAAGTAGCACCAGACTAACTGAGAACATCACTGTAGGTTTTGGCTCCCTGATGGCTTGACTGAAAATGCAGATAAATAAGAAGGAATATTTCCCACACTGTTCAGGTAATTTGACAACCGCCACTTATTTAACACCCACTCAACCACTGATGTTATTTTGGGTTTCATGTGGGACGTTCCCTGTAATAGCACTTTAGGAAGTCCTGGTTGTTCCTCGGTGGAGCACAGATGCTCTGAAAACACGACCAGCTTATGACCGAGTCAGACGCTGATAGGTAGCAAAGGCTAAAGACTCTGCCAAGGCTCGGTCAGATCTTTTGGGACTTGTTGGGACCTTTGTATGAATCGTTTCAGGTCATTAAGTGGTCAATATTGACATGAATGGAACAAGACTTGTAAAGTACACACAGTATACAGTATAAATAAGATAATCTGCATTAGCATGGCAACAAATTGGAAGCCATTTCCTTCCAAACAAGATAAAGGACCACATATAATAATAACCACCCCCATCAGAACAGCTGGAGAACATGCCAAAGGATGGAATCACCCCATTAAAGCTTATTTGTGCATATACTGCGGATAATTAGTGAAGAAACTAATGAGTCTAAGTGGATTCTAACTGGAGTCTAAAAGCCTACGCTGGTGGCCTATGCAGTTGTGAGCATTTTCCTTGTGCGAGGGGGGTTCCTAATGCCACTGTGTTGACTCTATTGGTGTATTACAAACCATGGCGGCTGAAATGAACAGATTATGTTGAAGTTGGAGCAAAATAGCTGCGGTTTACTGCAGATCAGGCTATGCCGTAGGGTACACAGAAGCTTAAATTGGCCTTAATTCATCAGAAATTACACATGAATGCAATTCAATTCTATAAGCATCTCTGAAGGCCTCTCTCAGAGCAGGAGGAAAAGCCTTTGAGAGGAATCAATTCTGCAAGGCCGTGAGAAAGAAACTCTCTATACAAAAGTATTCCCAATAGAATATAAAGCTCTGAAAGTCTCGGGTAGTGGGGTGTAAAGTCCCCCAGCACTGAGCTGTGGAACAGTGGAACTGTGTTCTCTGGAATGATGTAGCTCCATACAGTACTTCTGGGATGGGATAGAGTAGCAAAATTTATCATCCAACATCAAATCCTCACAGCAGTGTTTCAACACACACTGGTCAGCCATAACATTAGCACTACATTGATTATATTCACCTGCTGTGGCATCTGTCGAGGAGTGGGGCATGTTAGGTGGCAAGTGAACAGTCAGATCTTGAAGGTGGTGAATTAAAAGCAGGAGAAATGGAGAAACGTAAGAATCCGAGCCACTTTCGACAAGAGCCAAATTGTGGAGGCCAGACGACGGGTTCAGAACATCTCCAAAACATCAGGCAGGTCTTGTGGGGATTTTCTGGTATGCATGTGGGTGGCCAATGAAAAGGTTGATGTTATTCAGGTGACAGACGTGTGTGGAGAAAAAAGTCCCTCACTGAGATGGAATTTGTCTAGCGGTTGTAATGCTCGATTGCACAATAAGTGCTCAGAATGAATTTGGGGGAATATGATGTTCCCCCAGTGTTTACTTTGGGGGTGTTGGTCGCAACAGTATAGATTTGCTGTGCTTTAAGACTGAGGCAGTGTGAGGTTATGCAGGCAAGGGCAACGTCTTCAACAGTATTCCTACTGAGCAATATTAGTTATATTAAGTTTAAGATTTGTGGTGAAATTTCATGATGGACCAATGGAAATAAATAGACTCATATAAATGGTTCCAAACAATAAATAGATAAGTAATGAGAAATGGAACAATAGAAATGGCACAAAATGCCAAATAGACCAATAGAAATGGCTCAGACCAATTAGAAATGGCCCACAATTATATTGTAATCCTCGATTGCACAATAAGCGCTCAGAATGTATTTGGAGGAATATGATGTTCCCCCAGTGTTTACATTGGAGGTGTTAGTCGCAACAAGATTTGAAAGTACCTCCACCATGTTTGGAAGCAGTACATTAGCCTGGCTTGTTCTCACTGCCAGTTGTTCTTCTTCTCTGTGGTTCAAAATGCAGAATGATTAGAAAAAAAGCAACCACGACAAGGCCATGGCTCATTGAGGCGATTCATGGAGACCCCATCTCGCAACTCACGGGACTTAAATGGGCTGCTGCTAAATGTCTTGGTGCCAGATAGCACAGGAAGCTTTGAGAGGTCTTGTGGAGTCCATGCCTTGAATGGTCAGATCTCTTGTGGTGAAACAAGGGAGACTTGCTCAATATTAGGCAGGTGGTTTTAATGTTACGGCTGATTGGTGTAAAGACTTTCTAAAAGAGTGGAAGCTGTTACAGCACTAAAAGAGGCTCCAACTCCCTATTAATACCCTTGATTGGAGAAGAAACATTTAGGTGTCCACCAGCGTTTGGCCTTAGTGTGTCTACTGAATCAGAATGAAGGCTTGGATGATAACACTGAGAGAGAGAGAGAGAGAGAGAGAGAGAGAGAGAGAGACCTTTATAACAAGAGCACAGGCACACAAAGAGCTAGCAAAGCAACTGCATTTCAAAACCTGAGTGACAGAAGGTCCACAAGGTCACTTTACCTCTGACCACTCTGTTACACCCCTCCCCGTTTCCCTTGTTTCTTTCTCCCTCTCTGTCATTATCTGTGCCTTCTCTTTGTTTGTCCCTGGCCTTTCTCATTGCTCCGGAGACTAGCCTGTTGTGTAATTGTCTTTTTTTCTCCCACAATGCCCCCCATACCCATGCAGAGTTTTGGAGGGAAAACCCTTTGTAGTTTTGCCCTCTTGTAGCTTTGCTGTGCTTTAAGATGCAGGCCAGGGCAACGTCTTCAACAGTATTCCTACTGCAGTCCCATAATGAACAATATTAGTTATATTAGGTTTACGATGGTGGTGAAATTTTATGACAGACCAATGGGAATAAATGGACTAAAAAATAGACAGTAATAATGAGTAGTGGAACAATAGAAATAAAAATGGGTTAAAATGACGAATGAACCAATAGATATGGCCTAAAAAACGATCAACAACCAATAGAAATGGTCCAAAATAAGGAATGGGCCAATAAAAATGCCCCTAAATTATGAATAGACCAATATAAATGGCCCAAAATGATGAATGAACAGGTAGAAATAGCCCAAAACAATGAACGAATGATTATTGAATCAATTGAAATGTCCCAACATGACAAATGGACCAAAATCTTTATGCACTGACTATAGGTTTCCTTTTTAGAGAAACAAGGTTTTAATGTGATGGCGACATCATGCAAACATACAGCGGATAAGACCTGTTTCCAGTGAAAATATTTAAATGTTGGCCTAGTTAGTCACATGCAGGACTACCATCAGATAAGGAGGAGCAAGAATGCAAATTCCTAAAACAGCACAAAAACTGTAGTCAAACAGATAATTTTCAGGATAAAAGCTGGACTGATTGTAGAGGTACGTGTTTATATGCCTACTGGATGCATCCCATGAGTCACATCACGCCAGTCGGAGCAGGGGTAATTCAGCATTTGAGCAAAAGATTATTAAGCTCATGTTTCCTCGCTGACGTGGCGGAGTCTTTTTAACAGGCCCCAAACAGCAGTCTTTATTTCATCAGGACTCTTCCGCTATGTGATTGTATTACAATATTTAATTTGCTGCCACCGACGGCTCTCCCACATTGGTTAGAGAGACCACACCATTGTAGAGGGTCAGCAGGTAACCAGAGATGGGGCATTAGATTATGTGCCCTACTTCAGGCCTGGACAAAGAGCAGGTTTGTGTTTGAAAACATGGCGCGCAATACAGCCAGTGCAATCAAATAAACGTATTTATTAATGAAACAGCTGTGATATTAAAACTAATAATGACCATATTTAAAACAGACTATAAAAATATACATTTTACGCTCACTGTGTGTGTCATAATAAATCTTAATAATTTTTATAAAAGAAAATATTTTTTTAATTCAGGGGGTTCATTTGTTTTAATTATTTTTTCCTAAACTTGAGCCATGACAAGCTTCCAAGAGCTTACAGGATGGTCTCTTACAGGTTGACTCTGGCCCCCCTCCAAAGGGGATAATGCCTTGGGCCCAATATTTTTGGGTAGGCTGTGGCCTCCCATGGCCCTGAAAAGGAAGAAGTGGATAAGAAGATAGATAGATGCATGGACAACAACAGCAACAACAACAACAACAACAACAACAATAATAATAATAATAATAATAATAATAATAAAAGTCCAATAACTAATGGGCCCATAGGCTTTAACCACCAGTATGTTCCTGACCAAGAATTGAAGAAGATAGGAAGATTGATAGGATGGATGAACATTATTATTATTATTATTATTATATAATTATGAATAGTAGTAATAACAGTAATAATAATATTAATAATAAGGTCAGTCAAAGATGTCTTGGGCAAAGTAATTCCAAGTAGTCTTGCCATGACCATGATGTAGGAAGTGCGTGACAATGGATGGATTAATTGAAAGATGTATAGATAAATAATAGTAATAATAATAATAATAATAATAATAATAAGCCCTATCCAGGATTTCTATTTTCTGCTGTGGGCCTAGTACTTCCAATTAGGCTCAGGACCCACCATGACCACAACTGTGACAAGTGTATAAGAAAATGGATGGATTGTGGGAAGGATGTATGTATGAATAATAACAACAACAACAACAACAACAATAATAATAATAATACTAATAATAATTTAATAACAATCATGTTTATTTCCCCAAAGGTTTAAATGAGGTCCAATACAATGAAATCACTGTTGTCTACCATGACCAATGCAGTCTTACAGTGCCCTCTAGTGGTGATGTTAGAATACCGCAGAGTGGCTATGATTTGTAGAAGGCTCTCCATACTGTCAGCTCTCACCTCCAGAGAAATGACATTTTCATTTTCTCCTCCACTGAATAACATACGCCTGGAATGATGATATAACATCATTATTATGTGCGGATGGATGCTTACACAGCGCAAATGTGACTGTGTGTCGAGCCCACCAAAAAAAAAAAGAACCCCCTGAATAATTTCTACCTTCTTCCCTTTCCCCCCGCTCTGTCTCTCGAGAGTGAAAAGGAGGAGTGAGAGAGACAGGCAGCTAAATTAGATGTGTTTCTTTCCCACAGACCCACGACGTCTCCTATTTTCCTTCAAGCATAAACACTGAATTCAAGTCCAGTTTCAACTTCACACAGTTTTCCGGCAGGCAGGCGTACACACACGAGACCAGACAAGACGTTTCTCTGCCTATGGACAAGGATTAGTTTACCAGTGTGGCTTCTCCAAGGTCCAAGGTCATCATCCTTCTGTTATCAGCCAAGGCCTGACCACACATGCCATCAGAGAGGCATTAGCTGTGAGCTCCAGTTCCACATTCAGTTCATAGCAGCTAAGCAGGGAAAAACACAAGGTGGGGCCTCCATGGACTGCCTAAATGAACCTTGTGCACCCTTGATGACCCTGTCGTAGAGTTTACCAGTGGTCTTTCCTCTGAACACTTTTTGGTAGGTACTGACCACAGTATCCTGAAAACACCACACAAGACCTGCCTGATGCTTTGGAGAAGTTCTGACCCAGTCGTCTAGCCATCACGGTTTGGCCCTTGTCAAAGTGGCTCAGATTTTTATGACTGCTCACTTGCTGCCTGGTATATCGCACCCCTTGACAGGTGCCACTGGTTTCAGATAATCAAGGGTATTAATGTTATGGCTGATGCAGAGCTTTAATTTGAGGCCTACGTTTTCCTTTTGTCAGCTTTCTTTTGCATGAACGCAATTGTTTGCATGTATGCATACTTTTTTCTCGGCTTAAAAAAGCCCCTGTTCAAAGCTCCTAGCAATGCTCCCGACATTAGGAAGGTAAGGACTTAACTTGTCTCCTCCTATACAAGCGAAATCAGGAGTCCCCAGCTCCGCCACCCCAGCTAACAGACTCCTACGCTGGCCAACATCCCTTAAGACTGATGAGGGGAGAGAGCGCCATCTGCTCACCCCCAGAGAGCAGTGCCGATTGTGCTCCTTCCGACTCTGGCTGCTGATGGCAAAGCTGGCAGTGCATTAGACTGCTGAGCCTCTTGGAGAACCTTGTTTCAAGGTGTTGTGATTGATGGACCAATAGAAATGCTCCAAACTGGCTTGGAATGGAATCTTTTTACACTGAGGTTTTTCCCTTCTCCTGTAAAGTTGCTGCTCGGCATGGCAGTGACATACTGTATGTATAACCGCTCACAATGAGAAACAGGGGTGCCAATTCGCTGCCCTCTGGCCATCCGTCCTGCAAAGCACTACCAACGAGCTCTCAGCTATTTGTGCCAAGGTTAGATGAGCAATTTTGGAGCAAATAGCTTTCAGAAGCTTTCAGAAACAGAAGCTGCACAGAAACACCCAACAAAAACAACAAAGCAGTGGTATATCCTTTATGCAGATGAATCCGCTGAGCTCCCCGTGGCCACAGTTCCCTAGCCCAGTTTTCATTCATACTCAGGAAAGTGAATCTACTTCGAGATTTGGGGAGTTAGCACACTCTCGGCCCTTCCGTGCACTCCTCTGTATTTAACAAAGTTGTCCGTCGCGTCGTCCAGCCTTGCCTCGGCCCGTCCCAGGTTTGTATCCCCAAGATTTCAACTCCTGCTTGCTCTGGCCTCTTGCCCAACGCTCAATAATTCAAAGCAGCCAGGCATGAAATTGACAGGTACTCCTATTTGGAGTGCCAACTTTCACTGTTTATTGTAGTGTGACCTTCAAAACATGGCATAAGCTGCAGAACATGGCATTTCCCTGTAGCTCTGCATGTAGAGGCTATAGTAGTTAGGCCCCGCCCATTCACACTGAAGTTTTAAGGAGTGTTTCAGGCTGAAATGCCTTTTGAATGGGGCAGCCAGTCAGAAAAGTAGTGTATATCTCGGCCTCACAGCACATTTGGAGAGTGCACGTTCGGGAAAACGCTTATTATTACATATATTTATGTATTTATTTATTTTTTAAATCGTGCAAATACTAAAGACTAACCCCCAAGATAAAAATGCAAATGAAAAACAACAAAAAAATTAATTATCACCCGCATATGACATGGCTGACCACTAGGGGGCAGATACAGCAAGCAGAAGACATTACCTCAGTTTTATCCAGCCTTTAATATGGCATTAAAGGCTCTGTCTCTATTATATATTTAGAGCTGTTCCATAATCTCCCTTAATAAGGAGGGGATGGATTTAAGCACATTTTAAGTGATACAGGGTGGGGTATGTGTGCAGGATTCAGGCGAAAGGCTAGTAATCACATGGTGGCAGTGAATTTTGGAGCTGCAGTTGCTTCTTCATTCATGCTGCATTTCTGAAATATGTGGGTTCTTAATAGCTGACCAACACTGACCACATTAGACTGCCTAGCAATGCCTGCTGATGACTCCTGTGGCAGCAGACAGCCTAAGAAAGAGCATGGTAGTACAGCTAAGCTAATGTGTGTGGGCTGTGTGTTTGGCACAGGCTTTCATAATATATATTGATGCAGTTTTTCCAATGTATTTGCATTGATGATATATGTAAATAATGGCAAATAAATATTATTACATTTATATTTAATCATATGATTATAATATTACAAAATATTATATGTAGTATAGGAAGCAAGTGTGACCGTCTATTCAGTACATTACAGTAAGTATGAAATCCTCTGAACTCACAAACATTTAAAATATTTTGAAATATATCATTATTGAAGTGTAATAACACGGTAATGCTCATTAATTACACAGTAAGTGACATGTAATTACATAGTAATTACATTCCACTAACCCATAGCTTCAAGTTGATTTTTTTTAAATGACAAAAACAGCCAACAAAATCTTTCAAAACAATAAATTTCAAGTCATATTAAAATACCAAAGTTTGTGGACACCCAAAATCATTGGAGTTTATCCCCTTTTGCTGCAGTAACAGCTATTGTACTTTACTAAGAAGGTCTTAAACTACATATTAAACCCTTGATACACCGAGCCACCCAAGGTCAGGTACTGGAGTTCTGCCACTCCAGCTCATCCCAGAGGATGTTTTGGATGGAGCTCCCTCGCTCCACAGTCCAGTGCTGCTCCTCTTGCCAAAGCTTGAAATTAGGCATGGTGACCTTAGACCATGAGTGGTGACCTTAGACTTAGAGTCCCATTGTATTGGCAACACCTCTCTATGGAGCTGATATCTAATATAAACTATCTGTACTGAAAGGTGCATGCATTTAGCATCCCTGCTAAAAAAATAGAATCCCATGCTTATTGGCCATTGAAGACTGTGCACGACTGTCTACAGCAGTGCAAGGCAGTGGTTTATATCGAGGTAGCCACTGGGGATGCAGCCTGAACAGAGCAGCACAGATCCATTCTGCAGATTGAATCTGGTAGAGAGTCTTTAATGGCCTGCACGTGGCTTCCCTCGCAAAGGGAACATCGTGGCCTATCGAAGCGAGTGGAGTGATTCACATGAGTGTGGCTCATGCACAGGGCAGAAACGAGCATCCTGCACATGGATTTGGAACAGTGCCTCGGCCGGCTCACATTTGGACATGGTTGGAAAGGAGTGCTATTTATGCCGTAACTACAGGTGGGGGAGGATAAGTGTTCCGCTGGGACCGAGGCGGCAGTGTGTAGGCTATTACATAAGACAACAAATGTTTTAACAGCGGTCGCATCTACCTCACCGACTTCATCCTTCACCCGGATGAATGCAGAGTTAGGAGTCTTGCCCAGGAACAGGTGGAGTTGCTATCCATTGCACTACACCAACCACACAGTCCAGGTTCGGGGCTAATGATCAGCTATTAGGAGGTAAATACGTCGTGCAGTTCTCTAGAATTCAGTGGTTAAGATGTACACAGTCGTTCAGAGTGGGCTTTGGTGGGAAATGATGGTGGTTCATTATAGGGAAGCCTATCAGTTTGGATTTCTTTACACTGGTGGTGATTGGAACCAGGTGTTGCCATGACTACAACAGCTTATATTTGATATACTATTCAGAATAAATAAATATATATTTGAATATATATTAAAATATATATATATATATATATACATATTTGAGGAATTATCCCGCTTTTAAAGGGCTTGTGTGTACCACTCCGTCCTGAATTTACATTAAAAACACATCACAGGCCGAAGCCTTCTCGAAAGCTTTCAGACGGTGTCAGGCAAAGTGTTTGTAAATGTGTAGTGTAATAACTCTTTCTGTGAGGGAGCTTTTAGAAGCATTAAGCTCTTCAGATGTCTGGTTCTGTTCACCACCACTGTAAACTCTCTTAGCGAATCTGTACGTTTCTCCAGAACTAGGCGTTTCACACCAAACCCACTCTGAATGACTTTGTTTACATCCCATCTATTTAATTCTGCAGAAGGTCGGAAAAACAGATCCAACCAGGGCTGCTGTTAACTAACACAAATATGGCTTTGTCCTTATATTTGCTAGAACCTTAAAAATACACAAGGTTCCCCAGGGGTTCTGTAGCAACGGCATTGTATTGGCCTGGTGGTATCACGCCTGATATGTGACCATGCTACTATACGACTGCACCCACCAAAATGTATGAATCTCTGGATGTTGGAGATGGACGCACAGGACACACCTGGATACCGACTGAAGAATTTTGAAAGCCTCCATTGTTCCATTGATGGATTTCCTGAACCGATCAGTAAAGTACACGACAATTTGTGCCTTAATTCCCTATAATAGCTAATAGTTGCCTATTCTTCTATGCCTTGGACAGCTAGCTTTAGCTAGATAATATGCTAGCTAGAATATCATCACTCGTTTCTGTAAGTAACGCAAATGTGTGTTTATACGTCTGGTATATTCAGTTGAGTGGTGGTACATGTTCAAAAGACCCCTTATCAAATGTGCAAGTATACAAATGGGCCGATTTGTCGCAGTCAAAACATGCTAACTCCGGTAGCTGTAGCTAGTGAACTACAAAAGGTGTCAAAAGTATTGACAATTATTACTCAAGTAGAGATCAAGGAGATACTAGGGTTTAAAAAGAGGTTGAAGTATCAGCTTAAGCTTTTAACTCCAGTAAAAGTGTAAAAGTACTGGTTTCAAAACTTCTTAAAGTAGAAAAGTAAATGTAATGGAAGGGAAACAAAGGCCAAAAGCCCAAAAAGGGGTCTATAGTGCAGTACCCCCCCCCCCCCCCTCCCAAAAACACACTTTTCTAAAAGCCATAATGAGGAGAATGTTCTATTAAAATGTTGATGTTGAAAAATGTTGGGCTGCACTAGGCTCCTGTTTCAGCTGCAGATCTGCCCATTGAAAATGAAGCATTTCAGTAATATCAGCTCTATTAAAGGAGCGTCTCTGTGCTCTACTGAGCATTAACATGAGCTTCATGGAGGAAAATATGAGGAGTTGTTGTCTAAGTATTGTAATGGTGCAAAAAGTCAAACTTCAGAGGCGTGTGATCAATAAGCTTTATTGGAAGGTAAATGTGGGGCTTAGTCCGAACTCCAGTTTCACTGCAGTTCTCTTGAGTCTCTGCCACGGAAACAGTCTTCATACTAGACTACATACGTCTGCTGTGTGCTTGCTGGAGAGGGAAGTGACGTGTGCAGGTGCGATGGATCGCTTACAGACCAATAGGGAGTCAGAATGGTATATGTTTATACTTATGATCCTAACACAATCAAATTCATACTTTGCGGATGGTGAGATTTATCTGGATAGTTTTTTTTTTTTTTTTAAATGATGAAAAGCCGGAATTAAAACAAACTGAAATGAAATAGGAGTAACGAGGCTGTTTCTAAAATGTAAGGAATGTAAAGTTCAGGTAATTGTGAGAAAATGTAAGAAGTAGAAGTAAATTGTTGTCTGAAAAATAATTATTCCAGTAATTAAGTTTAGATAACCAAAATTTCTACAGTAAAGTAATGTCTGGCAGTAAGGTCACCATGCCTAGTGCTGACCATGTTCTAGAATTAGGCTGAGGAGCAGTGGAGCTGCATTCCCTGGAGTGATGATGGAGCTCCATCTAATACCTGTGGGATGAGATGGAGCAGCACTTTAACTGACCATTGACCATCAGCTCCTATCTGACCTCATTCATGCTCTCATAGGTTTGAATTCAATCACCTCCTCCTTACCGCAATGTTCCCGTGCCCAGTGTAAAGCCTTCCCAGAAGAGCAGGAGTCCTCAAACCTCCGGGGATGCAGTGTAAAGTAGTCTATATTGGATGGATCTAGTAGCCAGTGTTCAAGTTCAGTCAGCAAGTCATTTCATAAGCCTCTCCGTCGTCTCTGTCTCCACTGTAAAGATTTCAGATAGGGGTGTTAGTGAAGCAATCAGCTCAGAAAGTAATGACTGCTAAATGAGTGCGATAGCTCACAGCATCAGCATATTAATGTGTTTTGATGATCCGTTATAATAAAGCCAAAATTTCAGCGCAAACACACAAAGCTCTTCGGAGGGCTCTGCTGTACATAGAGATAAACAGGCTTCATCCCCGGCTTTCCTGTGTGTACATGTGGAAAAAAAGGCCCATGTTTATGTGCGTAAGTTCTCCTGCAGATGCCGATATGAAGATACTACGAGAGATAAGCGAACAGTTTGGCTAGCGGATCAATTTGCTGCATGATTTGATGCTTTGTTTCACCAGCGGCATTAAATGCTTTAGGAGATAATGATCTTAGCCGGCGTAAACATACTAATCTAACAGGCAAATGTAGCAGGAGAGGTCGCGATGGCTGGAGCAGGACTGATCGGACTGATCCGTCTCGGGGAATGAGTCAGGCAGAGGGACTTAGGCTTGGTAATAGTTTGGGAAGCAATCGAATGAACTTTTTTAGTGCCAGCAAAACTGCGAGGCCAATGTCGCTTACAAGTAACGAAAGTCACCTAGTGAGTCAGTGCAGCCCTTCAAACTCCCAAACACATTACTTTTATTGAACAGTGAGTCTAGGCCACAAAATGGCCATTAGCAAATGAGGATACGCACAGCCTAGAATGTCATGTCCTTTAAAGAAGAACTGAGAAGACAGCGGTGGCGCTACCCGACTTGCGCCCCTTGCCCGATTCGCATATGCATCCCACAAATTATCACAAAATGATAAGGAGCTAATGCTAATCAGCTAGGCTTTTGCATGTGAGAGTCGCGTCCTGTTAGGCAGGAGAGTGATTCAGTGTAGATTAGGTTATGCTAGCTAGCCAGCCATCCATCCAACTGCTCCACTAACTGCTATAGGATAGACTAACAGTCACGGCTGGCTATCCTAAGCCAAACACCTGCTGTCATATCTACATTGGCTAAACATGCTAACTCATTGCTAGCGCTAGCCTGCTAGCCAGCGAGGAGAAGGAAGGTTAAGCGAGGGTAGCATGACTGGGCACTGTTTCTACCAGTCTGCATTGTCTCCTGTGGTTTCAAGGCAGATCCAGCCAGGCAAGCTCTCCCACTGGTTAGTCCTTCAGGAGCTGGACTGAAGACCACAACCTCCAGCCTCCAGCAAATAAGAAATGCCAGTCACATACAGTCTGATTTCCAGTGTCTAGGGTATATACAGTATATATTGGCTATGCAGTTGCTAAGGATGTTGCTAAATGGGTGCTATGTATTTGCAGGTGGTTGCTATGGTATGTTAGGAGGTTGCTAAGGTGTTCCAGGTGCTTGATAATGGGATGCTATGGTATTGCGGAGGTGTTCCTTGGTATTTTTTGGCAAAAGTACCCAGTGTGGTTGCTAAGATTGTGAAATTAGTGATGTGCTGTTGCTAATTTACTTCTTGATGGTCGCATGGATAGTTGGTAATGACTTTTAGGTGGTTCATAAGGTATTCGGTGGTGTTGCCAAGTGGTAGAGCATGGTAACCCAAGTGATTGGTTGGGTGTTACTGATACTGCAGGACCTTTTATTTTGGCCTTTTAATTTCCAGATGAAGTACTCCTTACCTCCAGTTTCACCACAGCACTGCTGAACAGCATTTTTTACTACCCAGAAACATCTGCTTCACCTCATCAAGGGCTTTTACCGCGATGCAGAGCTGGTTTAGGTGTTGGTTGAATCTTCAGGTAAAGCAGAGAGCTGGACAGCCTCTAGACGAGGCTATTTTCTTTACAGGCCTGAAGGAAGTTTAAAGGTAGAAGTGAATACATGTGTCAGGTCCTATTAGAGGTAACAGCTGAGTCCTTAAATGAACTCTCTACTCAACAAACAGGGCTCGAGTAAGGGATTTGGGAAAAATGCAAGTAATTGTAAAGCACTATTGAGTAGTTGAGTTTTACTCGAAGCTGAATACCAGTATTTCCTGGAGAAAAGGCATACTTTTTACTCCATACAATCACATTTCAGAAGCATTTGTTACAGATCTCCAAGGCCATGTGGATTGTCTTTGTTTCTACTCCTTGTCTTTTGCCAATCCCCCTCGTTTTAGTCCAACTGAATGCACACCAGCGGAAAATGAAACTGCCTACAACTATGCTAATTGATCTTTGTGCAGGAAACAGTACTGCCCATTAACCACCCTGCTGAGAAAGATAAGGAGCAGGAGTTCAGTGTGTTAGTGACGAAATATGAGGGATTGCTGTGAAATGCAATGGTTGAAACAAAATGACAAGCATTACTTTATAGCAAATCGGGGGAATTTCCATTAACCTGCTTCTTCCTGGTCAGGGTTGAAGTGTCTCCAGAGTCAACCCGGAAACATTGGACGTGAGGGAGGAATACCCCCTGGACAGGGTGCCAGGCATGATTCTATTAGGCCAGCCATTATTTATTAAAACATCGCCTTGTACATATACCAGTGAGGAACCTGTAAGATCTTGTAGGTCTTCAGAAAAGGCCTGATGAATTCTATGCATTAGAAGGTAAAGGTAGTTAATAGAATTATGTTTCTTGTATATCAATGATGTTTCTTGAAATGGACAAGCTCTCCCACTGGTTAGTCCTTCAGGAGCTGGACTCAAGACCACAACCTCCAGCCTCCAGCAAATAAGAAATGACAGATGAATCTGTTTCAACCTGGTTAAAATTATTTTTTGCTAACTGGTTGCTAAATGGGTGCTATGTAGTTGCTTAGGTGTTTCTGTGGTATTTTAGGTGGTTTCTAAGGTGCTCCAGGTGCTTGCTAAGATGTTAAATTGGTGATATGGTGTTGCTAATGTGCTTCTTGGTGGTTGCTATGGAATTTCAGGTGGTCACAGAAGCATTTGACGCACCTTTAATATTATTATTATTATTATTATTTTAAGAGGTAAAAAAAAAGTTTTGCTTTGCCATCAGCGGTCAGAGTCAGAAAGAGCTACTCCGGATGGGTAGATGGCGCTCTTTTCCCTCATCACTCCTAAGCGATATTGGCTGGCACAGGCGTCTGTTAGCTGGTGCAGTGGAGCTGGGGACCCGGCACTGTCCTTTGAGCATGTAGGCTGCCCGGCAGTGCTGCAGTGCCCGCCAATCACAGTCTAATTCCCAGCGGATGGAATCAATCTGATGAATAAATCATTTCTGTTAGATACCGAGTTGGATCCATTGATTCTTTGATTCTTTTGTTCCTTGATGAGTCACTCAAACTCTGATAATTATGGAAAGGAGAGCAGGTAACGGTGGCCTGTTTTTGCCTGTTTTTGGTTGGTTCTGAGAGAAAAGTCGAATGAAGGGGAGGCCTGGGAGTGAAGGTGGTAAAAGCGTCACCGACTGGTGGACAGAAAGATGGAGTGGTCTCTAAAAGCAGCCGCTCCCCACGGGACGGCCGGTGCTGAGATGCACACACAGTGATCTATCTCTCCCTGCAGCCACAGTGACCTCCTGCTACTCCAGCATGATCAATTATTTACCTTTTAGGAGCGAGGCCCTCACCCTCACATACAGGGATACCCAGCAGTGATCAATGAGGGGGTTCGAGCAAACACTTTTTACTAAAGAGTAGCGCTCCTGACTCAGCTCACCATGAGGCTTTTTTTTTTTTTAACCCTTTAAAGCCTCTGCTTGTCCATAGTGCATTGTGTAATCCACAGGGTGGCCAATGAAATGGGGGTGAATTCTTGCAGAAGAACTACAAGAACTACAGAGCATCTCTCAGGGTGTTGTGAGGCTGGGGAGTCATGCAGCTTTCCTGAGCATAGTTGGCACTTTAGATCGTAGCACATGCTTGAATTAAACCCCCTGGAGAACCTGATGCACAGTGTTACAGACACCAGAACCTCTCTGCCTATCTGTGCAGCTTCAAGCTGTGTTTGATCACCAGTGTAGTTTCTGGATATTTTGTAGGCTTTCCTGGATCAGTGCAAGATGCATGAGTCCTCTAGCAGCAGGCAACATCTCCACCCAGAGGCTACATGATCCTCAATGATGAAGGGGTATCCCTGCATCTCACAGCCCTTCGCCTTCTTAACTCCTTTTGCGGAGCAACAAAATGTTACTGCAGAATACAGAAGAAGAAGCTGGCAAACAGGAAGCCAACATCAGCCTTGTTAGCCTAACAATCTTACTTCCAAGTTGGTAAAGTGAAGTTTTTCTCCCAGTGAACAGCTTCTCTTTCTCTATGCTGTCTTTTATGAAGGCTTTTGTGCGTAGCTTGCAAACCTCATTGGTATACCAGATTCATCAAGATGCCAAATCTGGGATGAATGATTAGAAAGCATTGCCTTGTTTATGATGATTGACAAACTCTACAAACACTAATTAGGCTACATACTGGGCTAAGAGGTTTGTAAGGGCAGCTGGCTATCTAAAACAGTACATATCAAGTCAAGTCAAGTCAAGTCAAGTGGGTTTTTATTGTCATTTCAACTACATACAGAGTACACAGTGAAACGAAACAACGTTCCTCCAGGACCATGGTGCAACACAGACACAGTGCATACAGAACACAAGTGCAACACAGTACAAGTGCGGACAGACAACATAACACAATGCAGACAAAGAATAATAAATAATTTAGGGGTAGTGTGCAAATTATGCAGTGTGCAATAAATATTGAGTCCAGTGAGGTAGATAAGTTGTTAGTGCAAAATGGTTGGTGAATGAGAGAGAGAGAGAGAGAGAGAGAGAGAGAGAGTGTGTGTGTGTGTGTGTGTGTGTATACATGGAACAGAAAAACAAATCAGTTCAGTTTCTGGCGTTGAGAAGTCTGATGGCTTGGGGGAAGAAGCTATTGCAGAGTCTAGTCGTGTTGGACTGGATGCTGCGGTACCTTCTTCCTGATGGCAGGAGGGAGAACAGTTTGTGTGAAGGGTGGGTGGAGTCATCCACAATGCTGGTTGCTTTGCGGATGCAGTGGGCAGTGTATATGTCCATGACGGATGGGAGAGAGACTCCGATGATCCTCTCAGCTGTCCTCACAATGTGTTGTAGGGTCTTGCGGTCAGAGACTGTGCAGGTCCTAAACCAGCACAGTACGTATTTAGCTAGCATAGATGCTAACCCCTCAAAAACTGCTAAATTGCTATCCGACATCTGTCTATATAGTCTATATAACAGGTAGGCAAATATACATATGTATAAATATATGGAAGCCATAGTGACAAAAGCTATGGGCTGTGTCCCAAATGTGCCTATTAAACACTAATGCTATACATATATAATATGTACACTAGTCTTAATAGGGGGTTGCTATGCCAGTATACATCACTGCAAGTTCTCCTGATGCCATCGCCGCTGCACTTGCATGGTTATCCGCCCTTTTTTGTTTTTCAAAAATGTCCAGACGTGGATAGCTCCTCCCTTTTCAGTTCACACTGCATTGTGGGACAATAGTATCCATCAAAGAATGCATGGTGCATATTTAAGTATACTCAACTCTGACACTTTTATCTATATCACTTACTGCCTAATCAAGAACTAGGTAGTATTGCTAGTTGGTATGCAGTTGGGACGCCCCTTTGCCATTTGAATGTGGCCTTTGTTCTTATGTTAAACAGTAACAGCTAAAAACACCAGTCAAATGACCAAGATTCACATCTGCCCGAGGACAGCTGTTTGGATTAAAAAAAAACACACCACCCCCTACCCAGGCGATCCAGCCATGTCAGTTTAAATGCTAAAAGGCCAACATATGTCATCTCCAAAAGCTCTCCGGCGGCACGCTGGCATATTAACAGAGTCGGCTCAGCTTGGCCGGCGGCCGCCTCTGGAGGTGAGAGCACATCCTGAATAGCAAAATTGACGTATGGAGCGGAAATGGATGTTTTTAGGCATATGATGTAAATTCCAGTTGAATAGTAGCAGTATGAGGATGGAATGCTGCTATCTGACTCCCTGCTTTGCTAAACAGCAGACCTGAGTGCAGTCCATTTGCGACTGTTAACTTGCTGGCCTGGTCCGGGCAAGATGTTTCCTACTGGAAATCTGCCGACCCCTACTACGCTACATTCCCGCCGCAGTAAAATCTCCCCGGTTTTGCGCCGTTCCCAGTCATCGCTAAGGCTAGCGGATCGCTAGGGCACATAATTAGCAATTACGAATGAGGCAGATAAGCGAGTGTGATGATGGTTCCATTTCTCTGTCTGAAAGTCAACCCTGGAATTTAATTATTAATACAGCAGCTTTAATTGAGCTTCTGTCTGAGTACATGCTCCAAGTAATTAAAATGTGACTGAGATACGCTTTAAAAGTTAATCAGAGAATCAGTGCTCTATTTAAACTGTTTTATGAAAAAAGAAGGGAAAAAAAGACGGCGAAGAGTTGATGGCGAGGAGTATTAAATTTGATTAAGAAATGCCGCAGCCATCAGTGAACCCTGGGTATCCGATATCTGTGTTAAAGCCATCCATCACTCCCCCCCCAGCCCCTCCTCGGCAAACTTATTTATCTCCTGCGGTACTGTAGATCCATTTAGTGGATGATTTAAACTGAATTTTATTAAACACTAGATCAGAGGTTCTACATCCAGTCCTCGAGAGCCTATGGCCAGGCCACAGAACCACAGCAGACACACAACCACCACTACACTACATAAGGGGAGATCCATTTCGCAGGGTGAAATATGAACAGGGCTGCTCATAATGGTAGTTGAATTAGCTATTACCCCAATAGAAAAGGGCAAATCAGCTTCTTAGTAAAGCCAGAACCAACCAAGTGTGTCTCTAATAAGGGGGCAGTGGTGGCTCAGTGGTGGGAGGGCTGGGTTACTGATCTGCTAGACACATCTGCTAACTGTTGGGGCCTTGAGCAAGGCATCTAACCCTATCGGCTTCAGGGGTACCGTATCATGGCTGACCCTGTGCTCTGACCCCAGTAAAAGTAATGGAAGGAAAACAAAGCCCAAAAGCTATTCCCAACAGTCTATACAAAAAGGTTCTGTATGGTTCTACCAACAGTAGAACCCTTCTCTATACATAAGAACTGTCTCTACTGCCCAGGGAAGACTTTCTGCTAGATTGTGGAGCATTGCTGTGAAGATTTGATTGCATTCAGTGAAAATAGTGTGCATTAGTGAGGTGAAGATGTTGGATGATCACCAGCCTACCTCATCCTCAACTCCCCAACTCATCCCAAAAGTATCAGATGGAGCCCCAACCATCATTCCAGAGAATACAGTTCCACTGCTCCACAGCTCAATGCTGAAGGGCTTTATACCCCACAAACCCACGCCTGGCATCAGTCATTGGGTTACCACATCATGTGGGAGACTGGGGTTTGAGTCCTGGTCTGGGTGACTATGCTGCGCTACATCAAAGCTACACATAAAAGTCCTTGGGCAAGACTCCTAACACTACATTGGCCCACACTGTAGGTCGCTCTGGATAAGAGCATCCGCTAAATACCATAAATGTAAATGCAAACAAGTTCCAGAGAGTCCTAATCTAATGGCAACACTTCTCTACAGGGAATAGACAAGCTGTGTGTTTGTGTATTTGAACATTGCTTAGTCAGCAATGGGTGCAACTTAAAGTAGCTGCATGCATGGTGTCCGCAAACATTTGGATATATATATATATATATATATATATATATATATATATATATATATATATATATATATATATATATAATATATCAGAACCACATCCATATCAGAACTACATCCAATCAAAAATAAGCACAAAAGGGAACATCTAAGGATGGTTTAAAAATGGTTCCTGAAAGCACCAAAAGGAGAATGTATAGAGAAAGGTTCTACTGTTCTACAGAAAGGTTCTACAGTTGGTAGTACTACACAGAACCCTTTTTCTGCATGGAGTGGACACTACACATTCTAGAGGCCTCCATTTTTCGTGCTGAAAATGCATCTTTGCTGTTTTTTTTCACTCAGTAAACCAGATTAAAAGCCAGTATATTCACATTTGAGCACACTCAAAACATGACCATGCTTCTGCTTTTGGTCTAAAGAGCTTCTGGAGACTCATTGATGGTCTGTTTCATTGCTTTTTTTGGGGGGGTGGGAGGTGGGGGTGAATGTTTTATTTTTAATTTTTTGGCAGTGAGCTACAATTAATGTTATTTTCATAGCCAGAACAGTACGCTCTTAAAAATAAAAGGTGCTTCGAATGTTTTTTTTGAGCAATGTGATAGAAGAACCTCTTTTCATCCCATAAGGAACCGTGTTTGTAAGAACCTTTTATATTTTTTTAAACTTGTACAGAACCTTTACATCACTAGCATGTCAAGAACATGGTTCTTTATGGAGCCAAAAGTGGTTCTTCTATGGCATCACAAATAACCATTTGCACCATGAATATACATATTATTAATTATATAACTTCCACTGATTACTAAAATACCCTTAGCTACTTTGTATAGATGAAAGGTCTGGTCCATTCTTGGCTTTGTAGGCCAACATCAGGGTTTTGAATCTCATGCAGGCAGCAGCTACACCAGGAAGCCAGTGAAGAGAGAATGCAGCAGAGGAGTTACATGGCTGACTCGTGAAGACGTTGCAGACGACCCATGCCGCTGCATTCTGGATCAATTGCAGGGGCTTGATGGTGCGCAAAGGGAGACCAGCCAAAAGGGAGTGGCAGTAATCAAGTCTTGAAGTGACAAGAGACTGAACGAGAGAGGAAGGGTTGTCGAATTCTCTGGATGTCGAAAAGGAGAAATCTGCATGACCGATTCAGATTCGCAACATCTGTTGAGAACGATGTGTGAAGAGTACATATAGTCTACCTCAGTAGACGATGGCCTAACTCCTCTAGAGGTCCAACTCCTAAAGGTTTGTCTTAATGCATACATGGAAGTGTTATTTATTAATGCATCTGGTCCATCTACATAGCACCTTTCTCGTACCCAAGGTCACTCAACAAAGAAAGGCAAAGGAAGAGGGATGAAGGAAGGGGAACAGGGTCGGCCTTTGGTTGAACAGAACTCGCGCCCTCACAGAGAGATTGGGCATGTGGATGTAAAGATGGAGTGAAACCATAAAGGCTCTGAATGTGAGAAAGAGAATTTTAAATATGATCTGGAAAGAGACAGGCAGCCAGAGACGCTGATGAGGAATGAGGAATGGGAGATATGATATGAGCAGGCCACTTAGCATGTGGCAGTGGAGTGGGTTGTAATTTTTTTTTTTTTTTTCATATGTGAGATTTACACTGCTGAATTTCTTCATAAACATTTTATGGTCAGGGCAAGGAGTGTGCACTTACAGGACAGCTGCGTTTACAGAATCACAAGTTATCGCCTTTCATTAGTTGAGCAGTGGACTGTGCGGGCCCATTGTCTAGGTTGTCGCTAGCCAAATTGGGTTGGTCTGAGTCCTATGAGTCCTTAATTATATTATATAGAACACGCTGTATATGGTCCCATAATCACTATTCCCTACATTAGAACACTATACGGTACACTATTAAAGAGAACACATTGTAAATGGTGCCCTAATCACTATTTACTACATTAGAACACTATATAGTACACTATTTTTAGGGAACACACTGCGAATGGTCCCCTAATCACTGTTCTCTTCATTGGAACACTATATTAAACATTATTTTAGGGACAGAAATAGTCCTGCAAACACTGTTCCCTACATTGGAACACCCAATAGTAGAGAACATACTGTACATCATCTCCTAATCACTGTTTCTCAAATTGGAACACTATATAAACATTATTTTAGGGAACACATTGCAAATGGGTCCTTAATCACTTTCCCCTACCCTTGGAACACTACATAGTAGACTACTATATAGAACACACTGTATATGGTCCCGTAATCACGTTTCCCTACATTAGAACACTATGTAGTACACTATTTTGGGGACCACACAGTATATTGTCCCCTAATCACTATTCCCTACTTTAAAATACTGTGTAGAACACTATTATTCAGAACACATAAGGTTTCTCTAATCCCTACTCCCCTACATAAGAGCACCCTATAGAACATTATTACAGGGATCATATACACTGATCAGCCATGACATTAGCATCATGTGTCTAATATTGAGAAGGCCCGCCTTCTTCCACCACTACAGATCTGACCATTGGAGGCACTCCTTAAAACCTTTGAAGGAATCCTGTGGTATCGTTAGCAAAGTGGCCCAGATTCATCCTCTTGCCCATTACCACTTTCTCCAAAAAAAGGTAACATTGCTTGCCATCAGCAGCCAAAGCCTGAGTGAGCACAATAGGTTGTACTGTTTTTGGGTGGGTAGTTCTCGGCCCACTTCACTCTCAGCGGGATGTTGACCAGCATGGGTGTCTGTTAGCTGATGGGGGACTAGGCGCTTTCGTCAGAGTGATGATGTATCAGCGGCAGTTGGTAAAGAGGCAGTAGCTAACTGCACATACTGTTTTCTACATTAGATCACTGTAGAGGACTATTATAGGGAACCTAACTGGCCTCCCAATACATAGAACGTTATTACAGGTAACTGAAATAACCTCCTAATCAGTCCATAGAACATTGTTATAGAAATTATGCCCTAATTTGATACTTTATTTAGGAATGATAAAGTTTCCCATGATCACTATAAAGAAAATTTTTACAGGGACCAACATATATGGTCCCTTATTCACTGTTCCCTACACTAGAAAATCAGTAACACTATCAATTATGGGGAATGGAAGTGGTCCCCTATAATAATAATAATAATAATAATAATAATAATATGGATTTATAATTTGGTTATCAGGACATTTTTTATTTTTTTCCCCAGCATTTTTAAAAGTTACCCTGGACATCAATTTTGGGTTCGTATTACTGAGTTGGGAGCTGAAGATAACCACAGACTGGCAGAGTGTCCCTGTAAACAAGACCCAGACCACTGAAGTCGAGCTTAAATAATGCTAATTAGCTTCTCTGAATTCCATATCACAGTCCTAAAAATGCTGCCAGCCACAGAACATAAAGCACCTATTGATTTCCACATTAAAATATATGCATCATTAAATTACAGTGAAGGAGGGAAAGCTGGCAAACAGTAGCCTGAAAATATAGAGCATATAATTGCGGTTTAAACGTTCATCGATAGAACATCAAAAGAGCAGAGCATTTGTGAGCCTCTCCAGACGCAAAAACTGTATTTTCTCTCCCATTCACGCCACGCTGCTCTCAAGCTGCTTCTAATTGCTTGCAGGGTCACATTAGAAATCCCTCCCACATGTGTCCCTTTGCCTCGATTAACTGTAAGAGCTGCGGGCAGAGGCTTCGTGCCCATTCAACCTGAGAGGGCATGACCTCTAAGATTTGTTGTTTTTAAAGAGTAACTCAACTTGTGTCCCATTTTAAAATAATGAGAAAATATTAATTGTTATAATATATTATTCAAATATTGTTATTATTATTATTAAATATTATTATAATAAATAATAATTGATTTTTTTTTTATAGCCTGTTACCCACCCATATAACCCACTCAACTCACTAGGACTCCTTCTATCACTTGCAATGCTCCCAACACTAGGAGGGTGAGGACAAGCACATGCCTCCTCCGATACATGTGTGCCACCCACTGCCTCTTTTTTACAAACTGCCACCAATGCAGCATCACCAGGCAACCGACACGCTCAGAGGAAGGCGTTGTGTACCCAGCTCTGATGCGTTGGCCAGCAGATGCAAGTGCCGGCCAGCATTGCACTGGACTGATGTGGGGAGAAAGAACCATCCACCCACCCTGGTGAGAGCAGGGCCAATTGTGCTCTCTCAGGCCCCGGCTGCCGATGGCTAGCAATCCTCTACTAGCTATCCTCTGGTCATAGTGACAGCGTCTTATTCCGCTGGACCACTCAGGGCCCCAAACTACACCAACATTTAATAATAAATTCACTGTGTTACTCTGGCAGATGATGAACAGAGCTGTAGATAATTCTTAAATGAGTGTAAAAGCTGTAGAACATAAATAATAAGGGTCTAATAACATGAATAACCAGAATGCTTCATTTTTCAAATGTGGAGATGAAATGTTAAGGCCTGACAAAAGTCTAATATATGATTTATTGCTTAAATGCATTCTTGCATATCAAGTATTTATCAACAGCTTTCAATGTGGCTAATCAGATTTAGAATATAGATTTAGATATAGAATTTTATAATGAAAAATATTTACAGGACTTTTCCCTAGACACTTTGCTTTGAGTCCCCTATAGGTGTGACAGTACAGTGTCCAAAAAAAGGTGACGGTGCTTGCCATCGGCAGCCGGAGCCTGAGTGAGCACAATTGGCCGTGTTTGCTTTGAATGGGTAGGTGGTGTTCTCGCCTTACTTCACTCTCAGTGGGATGTTGGCCAGCATGGGTGTCTGTTAGCTGATGTATCAGGGCTAGGGACCTGACGCTTTCCTCAGAGTGCGTTGGTTGCCCAGTGATGATGCATCAGCAGCAGTTCGGAAAGAGGCCATGGCTAACTGCATATGTTTCAGAAGAAGCATGTGCTAGTCTTTCCCCTACCATTGCTAAGGGCATTGCATGTGATGGGGGAGAGTCCTAATAAGTGGGCTGGGCTATTGGCCATCTAAATTTGAGAGAACATTATTATAACTCACAAAAAAACCCTACCTATGCATTTTACATGTATTGGTTCCATAAAAAGTCATGTTTAAAAAGAGATTTGCGATTGTAGAGAACCATTAAAGGTTTACAGAACCTTCACATAATATAAAGTTCTAGGCCAATTTACAGACTCTTCTTAGAGAACATACAATATATTATGTAGAGGTTCTTTCAACTTTAATAAACTTCACTTTCACACATGACATTTACAAAATGTCTCTGTGAAGAAAGAGGTTTTACCTTTTGAAGTACATGAAAGTGGTTCTCTATTTTTGTCGTCTTTGTTTTTAAGAGTGTAAAAGGTGCGGACATGAACTTGCGTAACTGCACCCCTTGAGAAAACTGGGCGTAGAATCCCCTCTGCTTTGAGTTGCAGGGTTGGAGGGTCCCCGCTGGTGCAGAATGGAGGATATCAGTATGCAAAGCATGGGGCTGCTCCGACCCCCCCTGCTGGGCTGGCGTTGCGCATCGCAGCCCGTGAATCTGTAAGCATTTATATTGATCAGTGGAGGAAATTAGGATTCAGTGCCAAGCTGACTGCAGGGGCTCTCAGAGGCCTTTTGCTCTGCCTGCAGAAACCTCCCCTCTAAAGGCTCCTTCCAGCTCCGGGACGGAATAGAGACGTAAGACTGGTGGCGTAAAGAGCCTGCCGCAGTGGGTGAAGAGAAAAAAGGAAGGATCCTCCCCTCAGCCGGGCCGGAAAGGTCACCTTTCATTTGCTCCCGCTGTCATTGTTCGACAGCGTCCAGAGAGGGACTGGGGAATATTAGAGCTCGGAGAATCTCTGTATTAACCTTAATGCCGAACCCAACACTACAGGATTTCGAAAAATCCGAACCGATGCTGTGCCTCTCTCATGATGACAGATTTCAGCCACTTTTTGTCCTTGGTCGTCCTTCGATCATCACAGACCCCCATGCTATAGGATTTACCCAGAACAAAACATCACACACTTTCGGATTAGACTCCCAAAAGCTCGATCAGCGGGTCTGACTCTCAGAACGAGAGGTTTTGTAGAATTTCTCATGAACAAATGTGACTTAAGATCAGATTAACATGCTAGTTGAGTGTAGCATCAGTTCACAACGTGTGCCAGTTGTGAGCAATCAGTGTGTACCATCAGCCACCAGCAGGGGGCCCGGCCAGCAAAGTATGAAAGCTGGTGGAGTTGGAGCAAAGAACTCCAAGCCCCAGAATCCCCAGCGGTAATCAACGCTGACCAGACCCACCTGTGTGGCACGGTATAAATACACCCAGCCAAACACAATTCTCTGTCGCACCTTTGTAGAGGGGCGAACGGTAACAGTGGGTTTAAGTTGTGAACAGTGAAAAAAAAAAAACAACAAAAAAAAAAAGCTAAAGAGAAAAGCATGTGAATTGTGAACAGTAAAGAAAAGCTAAAGAGAAAAGCGTGTGAGTTGTGAACAGTGAGAAAAAGCTGAAGAGAAAAGAAAAAAGCATTTGAGTTGTGAACAGTAAAGAAAAGCTGAAGATAAAAGGGAAAAGCATGGGAGTTGTGAACAGTGAGGAAAAACTGAAGTTAAAATAGAAAAGCATGGGAGTTGTGAAAAGTTGAAGTTTAAAGAAAAGTGTTTGTCATAAGCAGTGGCTTGATAAATTGAGTTGTCTTTTGTTTGAGTAAACATCACTCCTGGTGTTTCCTTTGTTTGTTTTCCTGCCCTTTTTCTATATTGCTCATAAACAGTGTTTATACTGCCACCTCTCACAGCTGTGGTGGTGCAGTAGAAGTGCACTGCACTCCTATTACTAGGGTTGGGAATTCAAGCCCAACAGTCACAATCGCAAAGCACACACCATAAAAGGGGTAGTTTCACTTACTAATAAAGCAAAAAGTTTAACTGCACTTGAGTCCAAACACCACACCGTAATGCCAGTATTGTGTTGATCCTAATCTGGCCTTCACATTTCCATAAAATGCTCTAATTGAGCTGACCCCTCACATTCTCTGCTGTCTACAGATCTCCTGCCATGGTTAGAGTTTCCTTCTCCACACATTTCCCAAAATATTCCTACAAGCTCTCCATGGGATTTAAATCTGATTGGGTTTGGGTTGTCATGATCCCACGAGTTTGCTCACTCCTTAACCTACTATGTGGCTTGATGAGCTGTGTGGTGTTTTGGATTAGCTAGACCATCAAGTTGTTGCTTGTTGGTCTTCACCAAAAGAACATTTGTGAAGTGCAGACCATGCTAGCTGAGGCAAGGAGCAGAACTTGAGAAATTTGGGCTGAAGTTCTGGGGGGCTTTGAGCTGAAGGGACCTGAAGCCAGACACCCCCCCCCCCCCCCCTGCCAGGTAGAGGACTTATTGTTTAATAAATTTATATTTATATATATATATATATATATATATATATATATATATATATATATATATATATATATATTTTTTTTTATATATATATATATATATATATATATATATATATATATATATATATATATATATATAACTAGTAATCCTAAACCCCTGTATATTTTTGTATGTCTCAAAAGTAGGCCATGGTTGTCAAACAGCACAAATTGATATAATTCTTGCATATCAAGTATTTTTCAACAGCTTCCAATGTGGCTAATCAGATTTTCGAACCAGAAAAAATTGATTTCTAGAATTATATCATGAAAACTATTTACAGGACTTTTGCCTAGATACTTTGCTTTGAGTCCCCTCTAGGTGTGAAAGTACAGTCTCCAAAAGAAGGTGACCATGCTTGCCATCGGCAGCCGGGGCACGATTGGCTGTGTTCACTTCGAATGAATAGGTGGTCCCTCGCCCCACCTTACTCTCAGTGGGATGTTGGCCAGCATGGGTGTCTGTTAGCTGATATATCAGGGCTAGGGACCCTGCTTTCCTTAGAATGTGTTGGTTGCCCAGTGATTCATGGATCAGTATAATTGGATCATCAGGAGGTGCAGTGACTTTGGTGGGGTGCAAGTTTTTGTCTTGAAGTGCATAGAAATGGAGGGGAGGAGTTTAGGCGTGGTCCTTCTCCCAAACTTTCAGTCATTACATAACTCCATATAGAGGTATAGAGACTCTGGACATGTTTAATATTTATGTAATTTAAGATTAGAGGGAGTAATATTGGACTACTTGCACAGGATCATTTGGAAAGGTCAGTGCAAACTCGGGACATCATAGGGAATTGTCAGCCCCCAGATCAGCCCTATTCTGAGTGCCATTTGCTTTTGTTTCACCCTAATCCCACCTACTAGTTAAGACTAATGTCAGTGCTGGGTGGGTGAAGCCTTGCAAGGCTCCATCTCCTCCATCTCAAATAAAAAGAACCAACCACATCTTTTCAAACTGCTGCTAACACCACCACTGGAGCGCAACACACTTGGAGGAGAGCACTAACCACCAATTCTATTGCATCAGCTAACCGTGTCATCCATGCTTCCTGAGGATGGGGGAGAGGAAGGCATGCCACGTTCTCTTGGACTCCTGGACATGGACAGTTTTCGAATTGTTGAACTTCAGAATTCCTGATCCATCCATCTGTCCATCCATCTTCTTATTCACAGTGGGTATGGAACCTACCATTGGCCGCAAGGCAGGAATAGAAGGCACCAGTCCATCGCAGAGTAATCTAAGGGGGCAATTTGGCATAGCCAGCCCCCCAGCATGTGTGATTCCTTGATAGCTGCCCCCAAGTTATGTTTTAGTGGACTGCAACAATCCCACAATTCCAAGTGATGTTCAGTAAACGAACATGGAATACCCATAATCTATAGCAATGTTTGGTTTGACGATTTGCATGCAGCTTTTCTTAGGAACACCGATGTTCAGACTTTTTTTTTGCGACGGTTTCCTGTCAAATTGGGCAGATTTTGTAACATCATGGTCCTTTACCAGGACTTGCGAGATTGCTGTGCAATAAGCAAACACAAGTCACGTTGCTTAAGTATGAAGACTTCAATGTGCTCAAAGTTGCTGGGGAGATGTGACTTCTTAATGTACTGGTTAACTCAAGTAGAGTTATCTTGGCAGAGAGTACGTAGTTCTGCAGTATACCTGTACACAGTTCTGCTGCTGGAAAAGGGAATGAGCAGTAATGCAGGTAAGCAGGTTTTATGTGTAGGCATAGCTCTACTGCTTTTATTGCTTTTAAGTAACTTTTCTGATTTAGCATTACAAATAATAGCATTAATAAACATGCAAATAAAATCATTTAAATGTCCTTGATTTTTTTTTTTTTTAAATTAATTATTTATTTATTTTTATATTTCAACCTTTTTAGGTCATTTTGGTTTGGCTTACTGTTATTGAAATGCTGGACATCAGCTGTTTTTGGTGGTGTTGATTTTTTTTTTTTTTTTTTTTTTTTTTTTTTGTGCATGTTGGCACATTTTTAAACACGTTTTGGCTGGCAACCTGGCAACTCTCTATGCGACGTGTCCGCACATAACAACGTGTCCAAAATCGTTCACTACCTTGTTGAATTCTGTAACCTATAATGGTGTTCTATACAGTAATTGGGGGGGGTTTCAGACACAGGGAATGTCTCCTGTTCTACCCACAATCATGTGATTGAGAGGGAAAAGTAGTCAAACGAAATGTAAGAAGGTGCATTCACAGCATCTAGGCCTACATCCTAAAGGGCCTAGACAGGTTTAAAAAAAAAAGAGACCCTCACAATCCACAGATCAGTGCGATTCGGCGCTCCTGCAGAGTCGTGTCCTTTTCTACAGTCAGAGAGAAAGCAAGAGAGGGAGAGAGTGCGAGAGCAACAGTAAGCTGTTGGTCTGATCAAAGCCCTGGTGGACACCTCTCATCCAGACAGACCGGGGAGAAGGGGGTTTGGCGAACAGGAATAGTAGCGGCGTCTGAAGAAGATTAGATACAAAACAGCAGAAAAGCAGCAATTTGAGCCGGCTCGGAGGGATTTAGCCCGACCCATTCTCACCACGCAGAGCTGGTAATTGGCTTCATGTTAAATTTTTGGAAACCAGCCCATTAGGGTTTACTTTTTATCTAACTCTGTCTTAAGATCATTCATCTTAATTGACTGAAGGGACGTGTTGAAGAGGTTCCCAGTGAGCTGTGGAGAAGAGAGGAGAGAAAAAAAGAAAAAAAAGCCTTACAGTCACGCGCCTGACCCTTCTCATTCTTTATTCACTCGACTAACTGACCTCGCCACTCCTTACACACCGTATTACCCATAATGAGCGAATAAGATGCTGTAGACTCAAAAAAAGGAAGGCGTCACAAAGTTTCTTTAGTAAAACTTCATTGTTTAGAGGCACTTACTTTGAATTGTTAATGGATCTTCCCTGTCATGAAGTGTGTGTGTGTGTGTGTGTGTGTGTGTGTGTGTGTGTGTGTGTGTGTGTGTGTGTGTGTACAGTTTAAGGGTAGAATGGGTACCAACATTGGTACACAGCTCCATGTGGGGCCTGTAAAGGTAAGTGTCCACATTGGCCCCACATATGGATGCTCAACAGGGTCAGTGATTTGACTAGGAGAAGTTACACATGGGAACCATCTGGGTGGTACATTGCATGTGGGGCCTAGATGTGATATTTGGGTGGGCTGTAATAATGGTGCCCATTTGGGAAGCCCAGCATTTTTGTTTTTACAGCGAGAGTAAAGTACCGAAAAACAGTACCGCTGGGTACCTGTACCGAATTCCAGGTATCAGGTTACATGTGAACAGTACCCAATCCTATTTAAGGAACCTGATTAAAAGATTTCAGTTACATTTACATTTAAGGCATTTAGCAGATGCTCTTCTCCAGAGTGACTTACAAAAGTACTTTGCCATTTACCCAAGTAAAACCTCAGCTAGTTTAAATAGACAAAAAAATTAAAAGGTCCTCTAATCTTAGACTCTACTAAACACAAGTCAATAAGGAGACCACTCTACTATTCACCCAAGTACTCTCGGAATAGGAGGGTCTTCAGTCTGGGTTTGAAGACGGTGAGCGTTGGACTCTGCCGTTCAGACACCCAGGGGAAGCTCGTTCCACCACTTTGATGCCAGGACAGAAAAAAGCCTGGACGCACGTCTTCCGTGGATTTTGAGGAATGGCGGGTCGAGCTGAGCCGTACTTGTTCAAGTGTTTAAGAAGTCAATAAAAAGTGGTTCTTTATCAGCAGTATTGGACTTATAAGCAGTGGACTCTTAAAACCCCCAAAAACCAAAAAGATGGTCTAGGATTCTTTAGAGCAGTGTTTCTCAATCTAGTCCTTAGACAACCAGCAGACAGTTCCTCAAACCAAATTTGTTGGGCTCTAGGATGTGGAAAAGTGTGGATAACTGAGAAGCCCTCCTTTAGAGTGATGCTACACTTCCTCCGTGAAGCTAAAGGTTCTATTTAGTTAAAGAACTCTGAATTTGGGTCCACCCATCCATCTATTTGCTCCTTCCTGGTCAGGGTCGCAATGGTTCTCTCAAACTGGTATAAAGAGGTTCTTTGGGGTGGTGTTGATGGGTTCTATAAGCAAACCACTCTACTATTGCTAAACTTTAAGGGAAAAAAGCAAGGGTCCACAGTCCACTGAGTCAAATAAACCTATTTTTGCTTGGGGTGCATGGGAAAACTATCTTTGGGTCTCTAAAGAACCTTTCAAGAACCATTTTTTTTTTTAAATAAATGTGTTTCAGTGTTAAGAACCATCATAACGAACCTACACAGAATGTGCAGGAGTGCTTTTCATTAATCTCCTTATCCTTTAGGGTCAAGGTCACGGTGGGTCTGGAGTCTACCTGGAATCATTGGACGCAAGGACAGGGTGCCAGTCCATGGCAGGGTAGTTCAACACCAATGAAAGCTATTTCGTAGAACCGCATGACCAAGCCAGGAACCAATTAGGAACCTTTGTTTTGAAGAATGCATTACTGAATGCTGCTCATTCCCATGATTGAACTTGTGCTCATATATATATATTTTTAGCAATCTAATGAATAAATTGGCTTAAAAAGCATCCCCCATCATCCTCTGTGAGTTTGTTGCCATGGGAGACGGTCATCATGGGTGATGCTGCATCTTGACAGCATCTTGACTGACAGTGTTCGCTCGTGAATGGCAGCTAATTTGCATCTTTCTAACAACCAGCGTGCCAGGAAAAAAAACAGCCTTACTAACTAACTATAGCTGAACGCCCGCAAACCATTAGGGCTAAGCGGCTAAGCGCTGTGAGGCCACTATAAGGACATCGTCCGTATGTCTAAATCTCCAGTACTCTCACTCAGCTGCTCAATACCGAAATGAAGAGATGCATCTGCTCAGCGGGAATCTCTCATCCGGCGCTTACCGCATCAGCGCTAATGCATTTGAGTACATGCAGCCAGGCCGATATATCAGTCAGACAACAGATGATATTGAGGCTGCAAATTCTGCAGTATCTGCAAAAAAAGCCCCAAAGTCTAAAATCTCCTAAATCTTGGCTTTTAGTGGAAGTGTTTTTTGTGTGTGTGTTTTTTAAATCCCCATTATTTCAAGGAAAGTATGAAAGACCCCAAGATCACTGTCAAAGCACCTGAAAGCTGAGGCATAAACCATAACCGTTCATTAAGTTCGGTGTGTAGAGAAGAATGAGGATGCATGAACCTACCCAGAGTTGATCCAAGGGGCATGCTGATCCACTACTGTTTAACCAACCTTGGGTAAGAAGCATCAGAATACTCTTGAAGATTGGCATCTTTCAAAAAAAAAAAAAGGAATCAAAGAAATTAAGTTTAATATTGGGAGAAAGACCACACCCCTACCCCCCACCTTCTTAAGGGCCTCGTCCCCTTTATATACCCATACCTCACCCGTCTATCCCTGTCCGAACAAACGTCACAGACGCCCACCTCCTCGTTGTCTCTTCTTCAGGCCGACATGGACTCTGATTTTAGATATCACATTGATCTGTTATTGACTATTTCGATGACGTATTAATAATAACAGTGATGATGATTATGATTTGCTAATATTGCAACAACACTATGATCCGATAACTGCAGAAAATCAGATTTTGTCAGGAATCCGATCATGTTTACATGCACTTGAGTATTTGGGTAATTGAAAAAAGCCAATAAGAAACTTGCAGAATAAGACGGACGTCACGTGAAATCCAATCTTCATACAACAGCTTTACTTCATACTACTGTCACGTGCCATTAGTGACATCCCGGACCGTCTCGACTTCAGCAACTTCCACCATGATTACTGCAGTCCCTCCTGGTTGAACCTAGCCTTCCAAACCCGACCTTTGCTGGAAAATAAAAGCTCACCTGTACTGTCGGCCGTACGCTAAGTGCAGAAACAAGTTACTGACTGTTCGGCTTACGTCTGTGTCCCCTTACTGTCTTTGTACCTGCTCCATATCTGTCTATACAGTGGATAGAAGGCCGCAGAAGAAAAAGCTGCAGGTAAAACGACAGGTTTGTTGACTCTTATCTGGGAGACGGAGCAGATAGTGAAGCGTGTTTCCCTCAGGACACTATCTGTGATTTTAGCAGTGACATTCAAGCCTCTGCCTCTCTGATTTGGGATTCAGTGATGACCCGGTGCATGCCGATGTCTCCCTTAGAAGGGAATGGCATTTAATGCTTTTATCTGCACAAAGCAGCAGATCTCTCCAAATATCAGCAAACAAGCAAAGAAAAAAAAGAGAAATGAAAGAAAAGCCAGGCATTATCTAAGTGGATTTTCATTCAGTTCACATCTACCAGACAGACGAAGCAGATTTCCTAACACGTCTGGTAAAGGAACATGCCTGAATGCTCTAAACAAACACTGCAGCGATTTAGCAGGTTCCAAATGGTGCGTCTTAACTGAATGGACGGATTGTAAAAATCACTTAATACTTGACGCACCCCTTGAGTATATTCTGTAACTGTCAGGTTAAAAAAAAAAATATTGGGACACCTGCTTATTTATTGTTTCATTTCAAATCCGAGGTATTAAACAACAGTTAATCCTGCTTCTCTTCTGTTCTGCTTCTGCTAACTGTCTCTACTGTGCAGAAGAAAGCTTTCTATTAGATTTTGGAGCATTGGTGTAAGGATTTGATTGAATTCAGTGACACAATTTTGAGTTTGTGGGGTCATTGTGTTGGACGATTACCACCACACCTCATCCCCAACTCATCACAAAAGTATTGAATGTAGCACCAACCATCTTCCCACAGAACACCGCTCCACTGCTCCACAGATCGATGCTGGGGGGCTTCATAACCCTCTACACCATGCCTGCTGTTAGACATGGCAGCAATAGGTTCATGTTTATCTACTCCAGATAGTCTAGTCTATGGTATCAGCAGTACTTCTCTACAGGGTCGTGTGTGTGTGTCAGCATCCACCAGTGCGATTACTGAAGTTCCATTCTGGTTGGACATAACTTTCCAAACCCAACCTCTGCCAGAAAACAAAAGCTTAAAAAGCCCAGGGCCCAGTCACGGGGTTGTTCACGTTGCCATGGCTACATCACTGTGAAGCACCACTTGGTTTGAAATGCCCACACAGTTCTGGTTTGACAGGGAAGTAGTATACTATGGTTGGACACCATATAACTGAAATCCACCACCTTCCAAAGAAGAACCTACATCTATGGTAGAAGGTGCTAAATAAAAAAACGTCCATATATCTGTTCTTACAATTTTGTGGATGGGAAACCAACACCAGAGCATCCTTATCCTGGGAAACCACTCTGTTCTGAAGCCCTGGTGAAGTGGACGCCATAAGGCTCTTAGCTAGATTAGCTCTTAAGCTAACGTCTTACCTGACGGCCTTACAGGCACCTGATGCGTCCTCTTCACTGGAGCTTCATTATTGAGTTTCAACTCAGCAAAATGTTAAGCACAGAGGTGTGGTTGGGGATGTTTGGGTGGATGTCGGACATTTAGCACCTTCAACCATAGATGCCAGTATTCTTCTTTGGAAGGCGTTGGATACGAGTTAGCTAAGTGGTGCCCCACATGACTCTGGTCTTATATTAAAATAGCCTGTTGGAACCCTTGAGTTAGCATTGCTAGCTACTTTATGATCAGTGTCCACAGCAGTAGCCTTCAACCATTGATGCAGGTCCTCGTCTTTGGAAGGCGTTGGATAGGGCGTTAGCTAAGTGGTGCCCCATAGGCCTGTTGCACTGTTGGGTTAGCATAGCTAGCATAGATAGCTCCTACTTCAGACAAGCAACCATTCTAACACAAAGGCCGAAGAAACAAACACTTGAAAGTGGGCTTGGCAGAATAAGGTGAATACAGATTACTGATATGAGGTTATAATGTAGACCCTATGTGTGTATAATGTAGACCCTATGTGTGTATAGTGGTGGTTGGTTGGTGTGGTGCAACACATAAGACCGCTACCTGCCAGTGAGCTACTACACCACGTGGGAGACTGGGGTTCGATTCCCAGTCTGGGTGACTATGCTGCGCTACACCAATAAGAGTCCTTGAGCAAGACTCCTAACACTACACTGACCCTCCTCTGTAATACGAGTAACCTTGTAAGACGCTGGATAATAGCGTCTGCTAAATGCCATGAATGTAAATGTAACATGGCTCAGCCAATCCAATTTGAGGAGGACCAGCCCAGTTTTAGTGTCTTGTTTCCAATGTTTACAGCATATTTCTTCTCTATTACTGCGCATCATAACGGAGTGTACACTTTTATCCTCACAGCTTTTTACTAATTTTAATTAGTCCCTCATGGTACTCAAAATAAAGAGCACGGAACTACAGCCTGTACGTGGTTTTGACGGACATAAAGTACTTCGAAGAGGGACATTAATGGCACTGATCTGAACACTGTACGATATGTATGTGTGGAGTGTTTTTTTTTTTATTTTTTTATTTTTTTTTATTTTTTTTTTTTTCTAGTTACGAAAGCCACAACACTCAGTATTTTCAGCTATTTTTTTCCGGGAAGGCAGCGCGGGTCTAAACTTAGCTCTGCAGAAGCACAGAAATGCGCATTTAACAAGGCCCCTATTTGCGTTAACAAGGAGGACGGCATCCTCCCTTTTCCTCCCGAGCCATTATGCATACTTCCCGGCATTTTAATGACCTGCATCCGTAAAATAACCCAAAATGAGCTCCGCGTAATGGTGCGGGCCCTGTCCGCCAAAGCAAGCTTTGCAGTGCTCCCTGGAGGGAAAGGTGTGGCGGGATCTGTCAGGCCTTTCGGGATTCCGGCCACGCTCTCTATCTCCTAATCACAAGGATGGATTAAAAAAGTGATGGAGTGGCTGAGCGCGATCGATACCCGACCTCCAGTCTCGGTGCTTTCATTTTATTAGAAATGAAATAAACGACCCACCCTACCTCTTAACATGGAAATAAACGAGGGCTTCGCGGACCGGCTTGCCCAGACAGTAGATAAAGGCGAGCTGACAGCTGTGTGGCTTGTGCGAGGTGTTTTTGTCCTTGGTTAAATGCTCCGGTAGCTTATATAACACCTTTTGTAGCGAGAAGGAATTAACATTTTGCCCCGTTCCTTCACTCCCGTTAATATAAATGTAGGAAAAAAAAAACCCTTAAACCACACTCCACACCTTAGCCTAAGCACTCACACAGAGGCTGGAGATAAGTTTGCTACAGCAGTATGGGCATTTCTGCACCCTATTCCTAAGCATGGTTTTTGTATTACTTAGCCATGGAGAGGAAAAAAAGCATCCAACAGAAACTCAAACAGTCAGGTTTGCGTCTGAGTCTCAGCAGGAGCGAGCAGACTGACAGGCCGCTTGTCCGCCATAGCCAACAGCCATTTCACTTCAGAGCCTTCTAATACCTCCTGCAATGTTCCCCTTGATCAAAGGGCTGTTAACAGCTACAGCGGAGGCTTGGACAGGACAAGTAATGACACGAGAAATGTGTTTTTCTCTCTCTCCCACTCTCTCTCCCTCTCTTTCGCTCTTTCACCCTGTACAAATATACTTGACTCATCTGAATAATGCATGTCTGCTGTCCGCTTAGGCTGTTATTCAGAGACAGCGCCTTTTGTATTTATATTTGTTCACCAGGCAAAAATTCTTACATCTTTTTATTTTATTTTATGCAAACCAGAAGCTGGCATGGCCGAAGTGGGCATGTTAATCCTGCAAGTCAGAACAGTGGTCAGATCGTCTGGTAGGCCCAAAATTGTGCCATTTGACGAACCTCCAAAAGGATTGATGAGCACATTCCATTGGGTCCTGGGCTTTGCATCTTCGGCCTTGTCCCTAAAACAGTGTCATTAAGAAATTATGAATCCAAGCAAGTAAAATTCTGTCTATTATGTCATTTATTATAAGACTTACAGGCTATTGAAAGGCTAACACATATATATATATATATATATATATATATATATATATATATATATATATACACAAATGGAAAGTAATACTCTGCAGACTGTGGTTTTATTGTTTTATTTTTTTCTTTGTTTTTTATTTATTTATTTATTTATTTTATTTTAAGATAAAGACACTACCTAACATACCCCTAACTGACATGGATGATATTTTCCCCATTGTCTGATTTTGGGAAGAAGTATACATTTGTATCTATTTGTGCTGTACTTTTTTTTTTCTCTTCTTTTATGAATTTTATATTTATTGTGTCTATTTTCATTCATAGAAATGCTTTAAGATGCCAACAAGCTTGGAAATATGTCCCTTGATTTATTTATTTATTATTTTTTTTATATAGCAAAATGCAAACTGTTCGTTATGTGCACTAAAAGTTGATTAATAAAAAAAAAATCCAGTGATTTTTGCATCCATTTTTGTCACATTGCCTTGCATATTCATATCCGGGACTGATAAACCCTCCCATTCAGCACTAAATGGCAAAATTCACCAGACTGTATAAAACAGTTCACAAAAAATGTTCCATTGTTGTGTTCTCCGAAACAGTAGGTGGCAGTGCAAAGAAATACCATTGGATAAGTACCTAAATCATCCATTTTGAATGAAGTGCAGCATGAATGGCAAAGATACAAATTCAGAGGTGTGTGTGATTAGGTAACCCACCTTAAGGCAGCATCACCTGCTAACCTATTTAATTCAATCTTGACAATGAGAAGTGAACAATGGCAGCAAGTTAAAACTGTGTTGATTGTCTTTTTGGCATAGCCCCCATCAGCCCAAGTCTTGCAACATTGGGACTCTCACAGAATCTGGCGAACTTGGTGGCAGAGGGCCGAGCAGACCCCTGGGCAGCCGTCGGGACCAAACGGATGGTGGCGGTGGGAAGGAAGGAGGGAAAGACGTGACATCAGTTCTGAAAGCTGCAAAAAACAAAAAAGTATGTAATCAGAGGTCTATTAACACAAACGGAGGCTGGTGATTGGCTGAAAAAAGGTGATGCTGCATTTGAGCCTCCTGGTAGAACTGTTGCTCGAGCTTTCATTGTATTATGAACTGAAGCTTCCTGGCTCTGAAATATTCCCTGCCCCCTATATCTTACTGCTCCTTCTATCACGAGTGAAGTCATTATAAATGGCCGCACATGTGCAGTCCGGATCAGGCGGGTGACGCAGCTTGTATTTACTCTGTGGCTTATCTGGAGTGGATCTGAGCCCTCTGATATGCTGCCCTCTTAAATGTCTTATAGATTTATCGATTATGCAACCCAGCAGTGTTCTGTTAATTAAGATTTTTATGGAGGCAGCATCACTGACGTCATTTTTTTTTTTCTAATTCCGTGCACCTCTACAAGTGAACTCTGGTGCAGTACAGACCGATCACGCTAGTCAAATGAATCTTTGGGGCTTTGGGCACAGTATGGATCATCTAGTGGTAGAGTCACATAGGGCTTTTTTACACTAGCGTTGTTTTCCAGACCCAAGAATGCCAAGTTCAGTGCACCAGGTCAAGTGTGAAAGCCTGGTTTCTAGTGGTCCAGAGCACCTGAAAACCTCCTGAAATTGGTGGACTGGGTTTCGCTTCCAGTGACCTCTGGTGCAGGTGTGAAAGCTATCTGTTGTGGGGATCCATGATTGGATCATTTTGTCATGTGACTGCTTCGACTTATCGTCTGCATGGCTACAAACCCTTTCCTTGAAATTGCACGATTGATGGTTTGGCGCTTGGTGCATCCTTGGTGCTCATGCATTCAGGACAAGTGTGAAAACGCCCATAGAGACAGTCAAGGCAAAGACCCTTAATGTTTGACTCTATAAAATCGAATGTGTTTATTGATTAGAACTGAGAAGAGTAGTGACCACCTCTTTCCCCATCGGCCAATCTGAGTGCAGCATGTATGGAGTGTCTGAGACGGAGACCAGATGTTTATTGACCAGCTCTGCATTCTGATTCTGGAAGAAAAAGGCAACTCCAGACCTCCACTCTACCCTTGGCCTTGGGGAAATCTTGAAGGCCATTCTGATCTTTAAAAGGGTCGAGAGAAGTTTCTGCAAAGCAGACCTATAAAATGCTTGATTTGCCTCGAGAGAGAGTCTACAAAACCACAGACCGCGAGAGGCGCCAACTCTTAGATCGCTCGCCCCAGAGCTACTTCTGGTGCATACCAAGTATAATTCCAGCTACCATAAGACAGCCATGCTGTACGTGATCGTGTTGTTATTGTCTCTGCACGCCGATGGCAGCCTCCTTATTGTCCACGCTGTCCATGGCCAGTTTCGGTGAACAGCTCTGTGTGCTGCTCCAGCACTGGGAAGGAGGGCATAGAGCCAGCCATATTAACAGATGCTCATGTAGCTGCCTGTCTGCATCTCTCTCGCTCTATATCTCTCTCTTTTCCACTCTCTGAACCCTGTCCGTAAAGCGCAGAGGCAGGAGTCAGCCGTGGGGGTGGGGAGGTGGGTGTAGAATTCGCATTTCTGCGGCTCTGGATCGCTTTTCCTTTGGGGATAATGCGGAGATTAAAGCCGGAGTCAAAGTGACTGGTGTTATTCACTGCATGGAAGATGATACTCTGCTGTGCCAGGTTAGAGTCCAGGGCCGCTAACTCACACCGCCAGTGTGTTTTTCCCCCTCACTTCTGTCTCTCTCTCTCTCTCTCTCTCTCTCTCTCTCTCTGCTTCCATGCACAGTCAAGGTGACGGAGTCATTGCCAGAGTTTTCCTGAGCTTTCAAGGCCTTCCATACCTGACCTTGACAGGCTATTGCTTGAGCACACACGGAATAATAAAAGCATGGGTTTTTTTTACTGTAGAAAATAATACAAAATGTAAAGAAGAATGAGGTTAGACAGTTCGTGAAAAGCACATACATTCACATACATGCATCACAAGGCAGGTTTACAATATGAATATACAGTGTAAAATCTGTGGGCTGAAGAATATTAATACAATGAAGAATTGAAGAACCATATAAAATAATCAGGGATGTCCTGATCAGGTAATTTTGCCCCTTGATCCAATCCGAGTCTTTTAATGCTGAGGATCAGCTGATGCAGATCTGATCTGATCTTTGTGTGTGTATAAATAATCCATATAAACATATGGACCTTTTGATATTCAGTTAAACAATATTAAGAAATGGGGGTAATATAACTAAATCAATTAAATTGATTTCAAATGTAATGTGAAAAATTGTAAAAAAAAAATGTCCCCTGTAAGGAAAAGGTTAGGACACCCTGCGCCCCAATAGCAGGTATTCCCCCCCCCCCCCTTGGCCGAAATAACTTCAATTAGACATTTACTCTAATGATCTACCAGTCTCTGAAAGCAACTGAGAGAGTCTTTCCCACTCCTCCATGCAGAAATCTCTCAGCTGTGGGACTTTCAGCTTTAGTTTTTATACAGATGGTCTCACATTTTCCTCAAGCTCCCTCTGATAAATAACTCTTAGTGAATTCTATGTTGGAGAGCTCTTCAGGCCCGACTGCAGAAAAGCAGCCCCAAACCAGGACACTTCCACTCCCATACTTTACAGTTGGTATGGGTTCATGTGCTCAAATGCTGTGTCTGGTTTACGCCATATCTCCTGTTACTGTATCCAAATAATTCAATAGATTAATCTGTCGTGTGTGTGTGTGTGTGTGTGTGTGTGTGTGTGGTCTAGCAAAACTAGCTGTAGATCTTGTGATGACATTTAAGGATTGTTGGAGATGCATCTTGTGGTCTGCGCTTGGAACAAGGATAGAATACTCCATCTAAAGAAGCTCGAAGCCTTGGTGTAGTCATGGATGATCAGTTATCTTTATCAAACCATATTGCAAACGTAACTCTGGAGAATTCGACCCTTCCACTCCAGAAAGCTGCCCAGGTGCTTGTTCAGTCTCTCTTCACTTCAAGACTTGACTACTGCAACTCTCTTCTGGCTGGTCTTCCTCTGCGCACCATCAGGCCCCTGCAACTCATCCAGAATGCAGCGGCACGGGTCGTCTTCAATGTTCAGCCATGTCTCTCCACTGCTGCGTTCTCTCTTCACTGGCTTCCTGTATCTTCTTCCCGCATCAGATTCAAAACCCTGACGCTGGCCTACAAAGCCAAGAATGGATGAGCCCCTCCGTACCTGATGGCAATGGTCAAAAGCCGATCTGCACCAAGAGCCCTTCGAGCTCGACCTGCCATCCCTCAAAATCCACAGAAGACGAGCGTCCAGGCTTTTTTCTGTCCTGCACCAAAGTGGTGGAACAAGCTTCCCTTGGGTGTCCGAACGGCAGAGTCGCTCGCTGTCTTTAAACCCAGACTGAAGACCCTCCTCTTCCGAGAGTACTTGGGCGAATAGCAGAGTGTTCACCCTATTGACTTGTGTTTAGTAGAGTCTAAGATTAGAGGGATCTTTGAATTTTTAGTCTATTCAAACTACCTGAGGTTATTCTTAAGTAAATAGCAAAGCACTTTTGTAAGTCGCTCTTGACCTGGCTATTTTGGCAGTTGTTGCACTTGTAAGTTATGTTGTGGACAGTGTAATGGCTGATTTCTAACTGTGTGTCTGAGATCTTTTTAATGCCTTCCCAGACTCCTCTGCATCTACAACCTTCTTTCTGAAGGCCTCAGGAAGCTCTTTGGATTTAATTTCATGCTAATAACACTCACTTTACCAATCAAGAGCAAACCCAAACTTCTCCGGGCTCTAATTCACATGTTAATGGGAATATTAATAATTCATTATAGTCAATTATATGTACATTCAGACAGATAAAGGTGCCAAAAGGGGTTCTTCTGGGCTATCCTATAGGAGAGCCACTTGTGGTTCCGTGAAGACAACCTTTAAAGGATGGTTTATTAAAGCCATTAGTTCTACCAGCAATGGCATGTGAAGTGCAGTGCATTGTCACTAAGCGGCCAGTGAAATAATACAGGTAGCCAGGAGCTTAAAGGAAAAACAACATACTGATACAAAAAAAACAAAAAACTTGAGCTTCTGCCATCCAATCAGAGTGTTCAAAGATTGGACGGCAGTGATGTTGGATGTACATCCCTGCTGTTCAAAATTCCCCTACAGCCGAAGAGCTTTCTTCTTACTTCTCCCAAGACTAGTAGCCCTCGGCCTTCACATGTATCTGAACGTATCAAGAAAAGTGCCTGAAATCAAAGGAGTGTTAAGATGGTTACTCTGCGGCGGAGTGTTCTCTTTTAACTTTCCAATTGCATGCAGAGAGAGTCTAGGTGGTCTCCCCACGACTGGATGGGAAGACTGACACTTGAAAGCCCACCTGATGTGCATTTGATACAGTCAAGGACAAAATTGTTCCCCATTATTGGAAACATTTTGATCCACTGGAAATGTTAATCATCGACAAAAGTGCTCCGCTCTCTCTGAAATGTCAGTGCCACCCTCTTCATTGCCTTCCTGTAATTAACAGCCTGTTGTGGAGGGTTTTTTAAAAGAAATATATATATATATATGTGTGTGTGTGTATGTATATGTGTGTGTGTGTATGTATATATGTGTGTGTGTGTGTGTGTGTGTGTGTGTGTGTGTGTGTGTGTGTGTGTGTGTAAAGGGAAGGCTTGCCAAGGGGAGGGGTGGGGTTTGGAAAAAGAGGTGCTATTCACACAGAGAATATGTGCCATCCACACATAGGCTAGGGGGTCCAAATGTTGAAGCACTCACAATGTGCTCAAGGTCTATCTATCTATATATATATATATATATATATATATATATATATATATATATATATATATATATATATATATATATATATATAAATATAAAATTAGTGCATGTTTTGGACTTTTACAGTATGCAAATTTGCTGTTTTGTTCAGAGCATGCAGGGCCCTTGAGCACATTGTGAGTGCTTCAACATTTGGACCCCCTAGCCAACGCGTGGATGGCACGTACTCTGTGTGAATAGCACCTCTTTTTTTCCTAATCCCCCTTTGCTAGTCTTCCCTTCACACATAATGTCTGTTTGGATCTATCACAGATCATCATGTGGTCCATTTATTCACCAGGAAATCATATTAAACATGGGCGGGCAGCAGGCGCAGAAACATGCAGGGGCCTGCCAGCACTGAGCGGGTTAATGGGAATATTAATAATTCATTATACAGTCAATCATATTTACATTCATAGAGAATAAAGGTGCCAAAAGGGGTTCTTCAGTGAAAAATGCTATAGAGGAACCACTTGTGGTTCTGTAAAGAGAACTGAAAGGTTCTTCTAAATTCTATTTAGTACAAAATTGGTTTTGAAAGAACCATCTACATTAATTATCTTTAGTTTTGCAAATATGGTTCTTTAAAGTGGTTCCTACTGCACTCTTGAAAATGGGTTCTTCAATAGTTTTTCTATATAGAACCATGGCAGCTCAACCAACCCTTTAACCCAACATGGTTCTTTAATGCACTTTGTAAAATTGTTCTATATACTGTAGCAACAAAAAACATGAAGTAATATATAGAATCCATTTTGGTACCATCCAAATCAACTGAAAGGTTCTTTAAAGAACCAAAGGTATATGTTCTACAGCAGGCCTGAGGAAATGAGGGCCAGAATCCAGCACAGTTTGGTGATTTTCGATTACGTGTGCTCTGAAAGATGTGCTGAAATATTCTATACAAAGCTTAAAGTGCTTATTCTGGGATGTTGCTGCAAGTAACACTTTGGGCACAAGTCAAACTAAAAAAAATCTTTTAATCAAGAAACATTTCTAATAACAGAACCATTTTAGGAACTGTATTGAACTTTATATTATACATTGGTCAAAATAAAATGTTTATATACCACATTGAACCAGGTTTTTTTTAAAAATCAACCATTTAACCATGCAGAGAACCATTAATGCATTGAAATGGTTCACAGTTCTATTTAGGACCATTGCATGTACTAAATAACTTCTGAGGAACACTTAAAGAACCCTACAGTGGAGTCTTTTTAGAAAATTAAATCAGATTATTTTATAAAATTGGTCTAAAAATCCCATTAAAAAATATTTTTTAACTACCCACTGAACCACTTTGACAAGGGTCAAATTATAATGGCTAGATGACTGGGTCAGAACATCTCCAAAACATCGGGCAGGTCTTGTGGGGTGTTCTTGATATGCAGTGGCCAGTATCTACCAAAAGTGTTCCATGCAAGGACAACTGGTACACCAGTGACTGGGTCATCATGGGCACCCAAGGCTCATTGATGTGATCTGTGGAGGCCCCACTTCACAACTTACCACAGGACCTCTTAAAGGAACTGCTGCTAGTCTTGTTGGTTCCCTGCCTGGTCAAATGGTTGCTGGCACGCAATTTTGTCAGCACAAGGGGAACCTGCAAGATATTAGCCTGGTGGTTTTAATGTAATGGCTGATAAGTTGACAGATATTGCCTGATAGGAAAATATAATTTACATTTAAAATGGGCAGAGCTTTGAAACTAATAATACAAAGATAATGAAAACCGCATCCTCAAAACTCGCAACATCTGTAAGGCTTCTTTCCGCACTGCATAAAGCATGGCCTCTCTGCAGCGAGCTGTCAGAATACGAAGAACATTACACAAGGAATGTAAATCCAGCCTGTCATTTTAAAGCGCATAGGGCTGCGTGATGATAAAGGAAGCTCCGAGCTATTTGCATTCCCAGTCCTCCACAGCAGTGCGAGGTAAAGGCTTTCCTTTCATGTCGAACATGCCCAGTAATTTATAGCCCAGGACTCACGCTGAAGGAGTGCGGATGGGAATTCATGAGGCTGAAGCAGTCACCGTAATCATGCACGGTGGATGATCTTTTCTTTCTGCGCAGAGGAGCAGATTTCGACCAATGTGACCTTTTTAAATCTACCCATCTTCACCACATACATCTTGGCATGGAAATGGCGAGACTGACATGCTTGACAAATGGACGCAATAGACATGCTTCCATATACCAGCTGTATTATGTGTGCCGCTTTGTGATATGCAACTGCAGAAGACCTCAAATACATTCAAAGAAGCAACCAAGCAGCAATTCCCCTGCCACCTCAGAAAGCACCTTAAAATATGCATAGCTGTAACTGCAGGCGGCAACTTTAGGGGGCCAAGCATTATTAAAAAAGGGGTATTCTTGTTCATGTCCATAAACCCAACTTTAATTGCAGATGGCAATCTGTGGGGACCAAACACTTATTGTTTCTGAATACATCTTGTAATTTCTAAAAAACAAACAAAAATATTATTTTTAATAATAATCAGAAATAAAAACTGTTATTTGAGATGTTACTTGTGATTCGATCATAATAAGCAACAATGTTAGGGGTCCAAGCACTAAAAATGGTCTGATCTTGTTGTTTTAGCATTGGTGTTGATGGTACAAACTAGCCCCTATGTGAAACATTGTAAAGACCAATGGCAACTTCAGGGGGCCAAGCAATCAGCTTTTGTATGATCTCAGTATTTAAAAAAAAAAAACTAGAAAACTAAACTAAAAACATATTGTAACTATAGACGGCAATATCAGGGGTCCAAGCACAAAATGTTTTGTGATCTTGCTATTTGAGAATTGGTGTTGGTGCAACAAACTAGCCCATATATAAAACTCATTAAACAGAGAGGTGGCAACTTCAGGGGACCAAGCACAATTTGTGTGGTTTCAGTATTTAGGAAATACTGAAATACTAGGTGTTGGGTACTGAAATCTAGCTCCTATGTGAAACTCACCATCACTATGGGCAGCAACATTAGGAGGCTGTATGCAGTTGATAATTGTATGATCTCAGTATATAAGAATTGGCATTGTATACTGAAGATTAGCTACTATATACTAAACTTATTATAACTACAGACAGCAACTTCAGGGAGTCAGACAACAAATAACTGTGATCTTGTGATTTTGGAAGTAGTGTTAGTACTACAAACAAGCTCTTACATGAAATTCACCATACTGACAGGTGGCAATTTTAGGGGATAAAGCAGTAATGTGGGATCTCAGTATTTGAGAATTGGTGTAGTAAATACTACCTTTATGTTTAAACAACTTCAGGGGGCCAAGCACAAAATAAAAACCATGTTTTTTCTTTTTGAGAAACTGATGATGGGTGCTTACCATAAATAGTATAATATGTACAAAGAGTTCTTTGTATATTTTCGCATCATGACAGTCAGAATGCAGCTGCAACTGCAATATGATCATAGTGGGAGATGTAACAACTCAAAAATGGAAATAAAAAAGGTAAAACATTAATAATAGGTTTCCATTGTGATTGAATTATTATGGTGCATCTAACAATAAAGGTAGCATGGAGATTCCTTAATGGGCAATTTAGACATGCACATAGGCCAGTTGCTTCAGTGGAATATTATAATGATTATAAAATACACATTTTAAAGATTATAATCTAAACCTGCCCATTCTGTCATTGTAGCACCAAACTTGGTCTTGTAGACAAACCTGGTCTTCAACAAACTGCACCTTCCACCATCTCAAGGAAATATATATATTTTTAAAACAATACACAGAACCTTTATGAGCCAAAGTTGGTGAATATATATGACTTGTTTATATTCATAATTCACAACCATCAACTTATATCAACTCAATGGTCAAAATCCAATCACAGCTCCACGACGGTTGCTCCTCGGGGAACGGCACGGGGAGCACTAAACTCATAAACTGCGTCGACAGCAGCGCTTTGTTGCCACACACAATCCTCATGACAATGGCAAGCACAAAACAAAGCGCTTTCTTATGGGATGCTGATTACCATTTTCAGCATCAGTATGCAGGAGCATCGCTCTCAAAACTTTAATAAAAAAAGATGAAGGTTAATTTTCTTCAATTGTTTGTGGTGACTAAGGCCCGACTAAAGACTAAACAATGTTTTAAGGCCTGCTGTGTAACTTGGAAAGTGAATATTATGCAGAAAGAAAAGAAAGTACATTTGCACAATAGCTTTTTTTTTTTTAAATTACTCATTTTATAGTAAATCATTACTTTTATTAAAAGCTACACAAGTGAATACTTCGAGTCACGTAATGTTCTTACTGAAACAAGGTCTATTACTTAAGGTTTAACTGGAAAATTGGCTACCAAATAACCCACTGTAGACCAAAGTTGAAGGTAAGCTTACCCCCTATCTTACCTTCATATCAATAAAGTGCCATAGCAGGGAAGGAAAGTGAAGGAAACTGATGTAATGAGAGTAGTGCTAATGTGTTACTGCCTACTATCTCTGGCAGCTTGAAAATATAACATGCTCATGCTTGACGGTCAGGAGCGAGCACACATAGAATCTAAAATGCATGCATGTGCAATGTCCGTCACAAAGCTTCAGTCAGTCGTACTACAGTCCCGGCTCCAAGCAGATGTGCAGCACAGCTGGGCCCTTACATCTCTCTACCCTCCATCACACTTACATCTGACACACTCAGCTGGACAAAGGCCTGTGAGCAGGGATTTGGTGGGCTGTGTCCATAGTTACTCTCATAAACCATACGCTACTGCCATAAAACCTTTTTATCAAATGCTGCTGCGATAACAAAAGTGTCTCTTTGCTCAGTAATAAACCCTGGGAGAACATAAACTGTGCTGTTGTTGATTAACAAACCTGTAAAGAACACCTCTAGCTCATACTTCCACTCGCTGGAACCTTAAATATCCTAACCCTGTGCTTCTATTCGCTGGAACCTTAAATATCCTAACCATGTGCTTCTACTCAGTGGAACCTTAATGCCCTAGGGTTAGGGTTAGGGTTAGGGTTAGCCCTGTGCTTCTACTCACTGGAACCCTAAATACCCTAACCCTGTGCTTCTATTCACTGGAACCCTAAATACCCTAACCCTGTGCTTCTACTCAGTGGAACCTTAATGCCCTAGGGTTAGGGTTAGCCCTGTGCTTCTACTCACTGGAACCCTAAATACCCTAACCCTGTGCTTCTATTCACTGGAACCTTAAATATCCTAACCCTGTGCTTCTACTCACCGAAACCCTAAATACCCTAACCCTGTGCTTTTACTCACTGGATCCTTAAATACCCTAACCCTGTGCTTCTACTCACTGGCCGGTTTATTAAAAACACCTACCTGGTACTACATACTACATTTACATACTACTCATTTTTTGGGATCCCTACGTTGTTTGAAACCCCCACATTATTCCCTCATTGGCCACTTTATTGGAAACAACGTCTTGTACCATCACTAATAGGAATTTTTTTTTAAAGAAACACTTACCCTGTACATGCGAATACTGGCCACTTTACTGGAAACCCTTACTTTGTGCTTCCACTTTTCCACTTTAGCCGTCCACCTTTTTAGAAACCCCAATAAAGGGAGTGCTTCCACACACTTCCACACACGCCGCTTTATTAGAAATACCTACCTTACTCCCACTCGCTGGCCACTTTATTGGAAACATCTTCCTTATACCACCACTAAGTGGCCACTTTTTAGAAACCCTACCCTGTACATTCACATACTGACCACTATTAGAAACCATAGTAAAGGCTGTTTTTCCACACACTGTCCACTTTATTAAAAACCCCTCTCATGCTCCCACTTAGCGGCCACTTTACTGGAATCATCTACTTTGTACCACCACTTACTGGCCACTTTATTGGAAACAGCTACCATATACTTGCACTCTGTGGCCACTTTATTGGAAACCCTACCTTGGACGTCCACTCACTGGCCACTTTATTAAAAGCAGAACATGTACTTCCACTAACTGGCCACTTTATTAGAAACACCTACCATATACTTGCACTCAGTAGCCACTATATTGGAAACCCTACCTTGGATGTCCACTCACTGGCCACTTTATTAGAAACACCTACCCTGTATGCCCACATACTGGCCACTTTATTGAAAGCCCAACCATGTACTTCCACTAACTGGCCCCTTTATTAGAAACACCTCCATATATTTCCTCTCACTGGCCACTTTATTGGAAACATCTACCTTGTATGTCCACTAATTGTCCACGTGATTGCGCTTCCTCCCACTCGCCACCTTAAAGGCAAGGTTGACCGATGAAGAGGACTTAAACTGGCCACTTTATTAGAAACTTGACCATGTCTACGTCCTTGCAGAAATGGCAACGCTGCCTGTGTGTCGTTCTGCATCTCCAGCAAAATAATTTGATTCTGAATGTCCACTCTTGACCCCACTGACCCCATGCTAACTGACTGAGTAGCTTGCATTATTTTAGTGCCATGTTACAATGCTTGAGGAAAAAACAACAACAACAACAACCGAAACAACGCAGAAGTAAACAGAAAGCACACAGGGGAGGATCAGGCAAGGGCATAGCCCAAAAACATACATGTGGATCGCACCTTCTCGTGAAAGCCGTCATTAAAAGACTTCATAGGTGCATGGGGTATAAAACACGGCGAGCGGAGCCACAGCAGAGGGCCCAGATATAACCGACAATAAAGGCTTTGTTTGTCCGCTGCCTCGGGAATCAATGCATTTAGCACAGACACACATGCTTTAATTTGCAGCGTGCCACCCACACATAGTCTGAGCGCCTGAGGCCAAGTTTAGACAGACAGTCAAATCCAGGCTCTTTTTTTTTTCACCTGTTTCATCGCCTATCCAGTGTGGATCTTTGTGTTTTCCTTAAAGGCTGAGAAGCAGAAAAACAAAGCAAACAAATGGCTCATAAACAAATACGCCGGCGTACGTACAACAACACATCCAAATTGCGCATTACAGTTTTACGCCATTTAAGTGCATAATCTGAATAAGAATAGGCATCTTAATGTAATGAGCTGCAGCCAATGTGGCCATTAACACCCGGAGCCTGACACTGTCTGCAGGTGCGAGCCGAGAGGAGGTTCAAAACATCTGTCACGGGCGCTCCAGACAGGAAAATGGGCTCTATTTGAGCAGTGAAATGTGGGGGAAATTGCAGGGTGTTTAGAATCCAAATCAGCCGTTTCCTTCTAAAGAATTAAATACTCTTGGAAATGCGGTTTGATTCCTCCTTCTTGTCTCCAGCTGTAGCTGTGAAGTTATAAACCCTTATACATGCTCACAACTTCTTATAACTACATGCAATGTTTTTTTTTTTTTTTTTCCTTGTAATTACTAAACAAATATATATGGGACTGTAAGGGGGGTAAAAGGTGTAGCGTTATTCTGCCATCACGTAAGGCATCTTTCACATTGCTTTTTACTGTTTCATGACAAATGGACCAATAGAACAGCTCCAAAATAGCTACATTACATTCCTTATATCCTATATTGTGCTCGCAATGAGCTCCGCTAATGACATTTCTGTTACCATGCCTTTAAGACTGATATGGGGGCTGCCTGACCTCAGCAGCCGGAGCCTGAGAGAGTGCAACTGGTCTTGCTCTCTCCCCACATCACTCCAGTGTGATTCTGGCCCGCACAAGCGTCTGCTAGCCGATGCAATAGAATTGAGTACCCAGGCTCTTTCCTCCAAGTGTGTTGGTTGCCAAGTGATGTTACATCGGCAGCTGTTTGAGTCGTGGCTGGTTGCGCATGTGTTGCAAGAGGCATGTGCCAGTCCTCACCCTCCCAGTGTTGGGAGCATTACATGTGATAATTAGCTAACAATAATCTAACATTGGGGAGAAAATATATATTGTGTAAAAAAAAAAAAATATATATATATATATATATATATATGTAAATATGCTCTGTTTGAATTAGCTGCCCTATATTAGGCCTCAAAAAAGCAGTGTAGGCTGAAACACACCTTCTAACGTTGGTGTGAATGGGTGGGGCTAAACTGCTGTAGGCTGAATAGTTGGCTATAGTAAATGACCCCACATCACTCCCAGGCATCTGCTAGCCAATCAGCAATCGGAGTTGGGTACCCGGCACCCGCCTTCAAGTACATTGGTTGCTGGTGATGTTGCATTGGCAGTAAGATGAAAAGAGGTGGTGGCTGGTTGCGCATGTGTGAAAGGAGGACACTATTATTTATACTTATAGACAGTGCAGTACAGAATGGTACAGTTAGTAATCTGAATGAGTGGGCCTAAACTGGGCGGGTGGAATGGCATCCACATGGCAACTTTTACATGGCGGCACTCCACCAATTCTGCAATAACGCACTAAACAATGTTGTTTGTTTATTGGCAACATCTAAACACAGCACCAGCCTGCACCACTCAGCTGAGCTGGGTATGGAAGCTACAGTGAACAAGGCCAGTTGGCTAGGTGGTGGTTATCAGCATTGCTGTGTAGATGTAGATATCTGAGACCTAATGCTTCTGACCAACCCCAGCTAAAAAGTTACTCTGGCTACACCCCTGATGTAAATGAGGTGTATTTTGTGGCATCACAAGTTTCTTTTGCGTATATATGCATAATGGGAGCAGTATGATTTGAAACGAGGCAGAGGTTGAGCTTTTATTTGCATTTATTGGTGGCTTAGTGGCCAAAGCGCAAAAAAGTTATTAATCACAAGGTTGTGGGTTTAATACCCATGCCACTGTTAGGCCCTCTCTTCCATAGCATAGCACTTTGACTGCAGCTTTCCAAGCTGGGATATGCAAAAAGGTGGGGTTTATTGTACTGTATAATCCCAATAAAGCCCCTTTCTGCTTTGCATATCCAGGAGTTTTGGAGATACAAGGTTTTGCTACCAAGAATTAGTAAGAAAACACTATCAAAATAGTTCTGGATCAGTTAGTTTTGCACTAAAGGACTGTCTGATAGCTGTTCACTGATTCGGTCAGCAACACCTACTGTTTATAGGAGCTTAGCTTGCAGAAATGTGTCGAACTGCTGGAGAAAACTGCATAAATTACTTAGCTGTCCAAACATTTGCAGTGTTATAAGAAATACCATAATTGTGACACCATTATATCACCACATCCAGCTCCAGCTCTGTGCTCCTTTTGGGTTTTCTACATTATCTGCTGCTGAATAGGCTCTCTCTCTTTCTCTCTCCATGGTGCTGAGTTCTTCGATTTGCCGGTCATTAAAAAAGAATTACCATTGTTTCCCTTTAGGGACTTTTCTTAGAGCCGTAGTACCTTATGCATGGTTAGCTCCTTAAAGAAAAGGCTCCCTGAGCTGGTTCAGAAGATACTATCTTTAGAGGAAGTAGATGGTCCCGCTGTTGCCCGGGGGTTGTGTGCGCGATGACCCGAATGTGCCACATCAGCTTCTGCACTGTCCAGAATGACAGCTGGTCACTAGATAACACCAGAGTGCGAGTGCAAGGTGTGAGTGCACCAATACTTTAGAAGGACGGGAAGGGATACTCTCTTCCTTTACACTGTGTTCTTACGACACTAAGGGACTGAGGGTGCTTCAAAGGGTTCTTTGAATAAAGTAATAGAAAGGTTCTATAAGGAACCATGTTTGTAAAAGCCTGTTTTCAGCATGTGGTCTGCATGGACTACATGAAGTGAGGCCGGACTTTGACGGCAAGTGACAGGGGGACTGTGTGGTGGAGACCTGGTGGACAAACGTACGTTATAAAGATCAGATTTTGAAAGATTCCTGTTCTTTAAATAAAACACGGCGCTCACTCACACCTCATTTTGACTCTATTGATTTATAACACCGGGGTTTATGTATTATGTATATCAATTATCTATATGCTAATATGCATAATATATAAGGTTCATATACTTGTATATATATTTATAACATAGGATCATTTTCCTCAATAAATACATGTCTAAATCTACTTTTAGGACTGATCTATCTGATCTACTGTCAATAGATGGCGGTGGCTCAGCGGTTAGCGCGCCAGGCTATCGATAACATGGTTGTGGGTTCGGTTCCCGGGCTCGGCAAGCTGCCACTGTTGGGCCCTTGAGCAAGGCCCTTTACTCTCTCTGCTCCCCGGGCGCTGGAGTTGGCTGCCCACCGCTCTGTGTGTGTGTGTGTGTGTGTGTGTTCACTACCACAGATGGATTAAACAAGTTTCTGTTCACAAACTTTCAAGCTCCTCAGTATATCAACCAATCAACATGATTGGTTGATTCCTTTGTTGCTGCTGGTTAAATTGGTGGTTAAATTGACATGCAAGGTCTTCTGTCCAGCTCCTGAAGGCCTGCCCAGTAGGAAAGCTCAGTCTGCACAGATTATTGAGTAATTTCTATTTTCCAAACAATTCTTTGGAAGCCGAGAAGGCCCTGAGGGTTCCTCTCAGACGTCTGCATTCACATTTAAGCTCCTAATTTCCACCGTTTCTTTATCTGACACCTCTTATTATTTCAGAGCAAAAAATATTTTACAAAGAGAAGGGTTGTACCTGAAGAGAAGGATCCTACACGTCTACTTTAGCTACTTTTTATTTGAGTGTGTTTAAGCCCCGCCCACTCCTCCACAGAAATGCAGACTCTGCAGAAAAAGAAATCAATGTAATGTGCATGTCGCAAGAGCCGATCATGCAGGACCAGCATTTTTTATTTTTTTTTTCAAACGTATGCTGAGAATCTCTCCAACTCTTCAGGATTCTTGTTTTGATAGTGTCATCTCGGTTCATATTTCTCTGGAGGAGGACTTCTTATTTAAAAAGAACCACAGTCTTTTAGTTGCAACAATGAAATAGGGGATCAATCTCTGCTCGTGTTCAGCTCCTTCCTTTTCGTACGTAGCATATCTTTTTTTTTTTTTTTTTTTTTATTATTTCAGAGACCTGACATTACCAAGACAAGCCAGAAAAAGGTAATGACAACAAGTTCCCACTCATTTTCTCCATCGCGGCAACACCATCTAGTGAGAAAGTGTGGATCAGCGTGAAACCATGGTAACGTCTCATTAGCAATTCTAACAAACCGGCACAGGTGTGATTCTTTCACTTTCTGTGAAAATAAAGCTGCTCCCTGCCTTGAGAAGAGAAAAGTGAGAGGCCGTTTTACAAGCTTAAAGCCTTTCCTTTGCAGAGAGAACCTCACCTCTTATTCTTCACACCGAAGAAGCATATTTGTGCACCTCCGTTCACAAAATTTAAGAGTCGCAGTGCAAACGTTTGGAGTCACTCTTTAAAAAATGCATCATCCCGGCCAACATGCTTATGGGTGGACGTGGTCTAGGTGGATTTGCGGGTTGGTATGTGTTATTACTAGGACCCAGTTGGGCCTCCCAAATTGGCCCTATCGTTACAGCCCAACCTAATCTAACATGGGTTAGGGTTAGGTTAGGGTTAGGGTATGGCTACATGTGCAGTGTACAACCTGCACCTGTACAACCTAAGGTTAGGGTTAGTGACTGATTCCTAGTTGGGCTAACCATACAGGCCCCACACAGGCATGTTATCTGGGTTATTTCAGTTAAATAATATAATAATTATGACAAGAACAATTAAAGAACAGCTAGATTTTGGACTTCAGTAGCACTAGAAGCAGACAGATTTTGAGTAATATATGGAGAAAGCTGCAAACAGTTGAGACACTTTAAGAAAACAGGGGTGTATATGTTTCCATAATGATATGTAATGCTACATGATACTTTATTAGAAATCAGACCATAGGACTAAAATGCACGAGGCTTGTTTGGATGTTACCATGCTATATTGTGTGGTTAAAAAACAGGGCAAGTTTTCTTCTAATGGCTCTTCCATGAAGTCCATATTCATGCAGGAATTGCTGCACAGTAGAATAGTGCACCACCACTTCCCGAAGGTCTTTTGCAGTCAAATGAGAGTTTGGATTTGCCTTTCTGCCAATTCTACGAGTGGTTCTCTCTGAAAATGTTGTTCATGTCATTTCTTCATATGGAAATGTCTACCTTAAAATGCTCTGGTATCTTCTGAAAGCCTTCTCCTGCTTCATGGACATCTATTGTTTAAACACACTAGGCAGCTGCTTATCAGGAGCTTGTTGCTGCTGATTGTTGGAACCAGGTTTGAGGAGTCTTTATAAAGCTGAGCTCTACCAGGCTCAGATTCATTAGTTGGTTCCTAATGATGATGGTGGTTAAATGGACATGCAGAGTCTTCAGTCCAGCTCCTGAAGGCCTGATCAATAGATAAGATCACTTGACTGAGCAATTTCTTGAAGGCCATTTCTAATTTTTACAATTTTTGTCAGCATTTTTCTTGATTTCCAAAAAATAAAATCCTTTCAGAGCTTTCTCTGGGATCTTGGAAGGCTCTGGTGCTTTCGCAGTCACATTTAGCTCGTAATTTCCACCTTTTCTGTAGCTCACACCTCTTTCTTCAGAACAAAGGTCTGACACCTTGGAAACGTCAGGAACATGATCCTATTTTAAACGCCATACAGTACAATCACTAAGGGGCACTACTCACAGATATTTAGATATTTGGGCATTGTGGGCCCTGCTGCATTGCTACATATCTACATCATCCACAGCATCTAAAAGTTTGGGGGGCTTTATATTTGAGCGGCTGGTAGACTTTTGTCAATACACAACAGCAGCTTGGGGTCATACAGAGAACCCCGGAAGGCATGTTATCTCAACTGTACCCCCGAGAACAGAACACACTCTACGTTGCCTCTTCTTTTGACCCTGTGTGGAGAGATTTCCTCTGGCGTGGCAAACACCTGTGTCCTTGACCCAAATTCTCTGCTATATTGCATCTCCAGCTGCACATTAAATGATGCAACCTGTGGACATGTGGCTGGGCCTTGAGAACGACTTCAGCTGTGTGATAAAGCTCTGATTCAGTGCTGCTGGACTGAAGTGCTTTTGCATACGCTGATGCTGGAAGGTATGTTGAGTCACATTTCAGAAGCTCTTCCTGGTACGGAAGTTAAATATTATTTGCATTAACCCTTCTGAACTGTCATTGCTGGTTTCACAGACAAGGATTAAGCTGATATCTAGGTTTAATCCCTCTCCAGGAAACCAGCCCTAATGGTCGATATGTGGCCCACACTGGCTGATCATTTATGGTAAGTAGTTAAAATAAAATGACTTAAAGGAATTATATGGAACATTTTTATACTTTCACAAACCATTAACAAGAATCATTGGTCACTGGGAAGCTATTCATTAGGAATGCTTGCCCACAAGAGCAAGATTAACCTGCTAAGAAAGAGAGCATGCATATAGGTTTCCTGGAGCTTTCAGCCTGCAGTTTAGTTTAGGTTTTTTGATGGCATGTCTAACAATTTTCTGTGCACCAAAATGGCATTTTAAACCATACAGTTCAAAAATAGTTTAAAAAGCACAGACTAGACAGCAGTCCTAAAAATTGGATTTTTATGGCCACCAATTACCTTCAGATCCAGTAATGCTTATATATCGTGCAAGTGCTCTTGTAAACATGATGTACATCATTCCTCATACACATTTCTTGATCTTTTACTTTGGACTATGATAAAATGGTGCCACCCATCTATCCATTTATCCATCCAAACATCCATCCTTTCAATCAATTGTCTATCCATCCATCCATCCATTCATCCATCTATTCAACCATTCATCTATCCATCCGTCCAATTAATTATCTATTCATCCATCCATTTATCCACCACATCCAACCATCCATTCATCCAATCAATTATCTATCCACCCATCCAACCATCCATCCATCCAATGAATTTTCTATTTATCCACCCATCCAACCATTCATCCATCCATCCCTCCAATCAGTCGTCTATCCAGCCATCCATTAATCCATCCACCCAAACATTTGTCTAGACATCCATCCTTTTATCCATTCATCCAATGAATCGTCCATCCATCTATCCATCCATCCACCAATCCAAATATCTATCCATCCAACCATCCATCCATCTATACAACTATCCACCCACCAATTAATCCATCTATTCATTTATCCAGCCACTCATCCACCCAATCAAACGTATAGCCAAGTATCCATTCATCCATTAATTAATTCCTTCATCCATCCATTAATCCACCCATCCAACCATCCATCCAATTAATTATCTATCCACCCACCCATCCCTTTATCCATCCATCCATCCATCCAATCAATCGTCTATCCAGCCATTCATTAATCCATCCACCCAAGCATTTGTCTAGCCATCCATCTTTTTATTCATCCATCCATCCATCCACCCATTCAACCATATATCTATCCATCCATCCATCCATTAATGCATCTATTCATTTATCCAGCCATCCATCCACCCAATCAAACGTCCAGCCAAGTATCCATTCATCCATTAATTAATTCCTTCATTCAACCATTAATCCATCCATCCAGATTAATTAATTAATCAATTCATTAATACATTCAGTAATACCTCATCTATCCATTAGTCCAGCAATCCATTCATCCAGCCATCCATCCACACATCCATTCCAGTTCAATCCATCTATTCACCCATTCATCTATTATTAACCTCATCTGTTCATTAATCCATCCATTAATTCATCCATCTATCCACATCCATCTATAACACTTAAATTGCTGTAGAATATTTTTTTACTGCAGTGTTCATATTATTTAAAAAATCATTTTAATGTAGATGTGTGTGCATTTATTATTAAATAGCATTTATTTATTTATTTATTTACACATTTCAAGCAGTCCATCTTTTATCCGGTCAGCATTGATGGCACGACCCACACAAGCGCCATTGTCCCGAAAGCATCTGTTTACAAAGCAGCCAATTAGCCGGCGTGCAGCGCTGCGATGCGTTCTTTCAGCTGCAAATGCAGGGCCGCTGCAGCCACCTGCACGACAGCCTCGACAGCACTGCCCAGCCGCTGGCGTGTGGAAGCGGAGAGAAAATAACTCTCTTTTATTTTAACTCAAATACAAAGGGTGTAAACGACGGCGCGTCCATAATAATGAGATCAATTACGCCGCTCCATTAGGTTGCATGCTTCCATTCCCAATCGATTCCTCTGCCGGCTCCTCTGAAGTTGCTGCTGCTGCTCCAGAGCCACTCTGTTATTTGTCCTTCACTCCGCCAAGGTGCATGCTTGATAAAAACACCCAAGGGACGATGTGTGATGATAATAATAAATAAATTAATAAATAATAAATATTGCATAGGGGGGAAAAACACCATCCTTTGAAGGTATTTTGATTCCCATTCGAGGCAGTGCAAATCACAAATTTTCACTTCTTTTTTTTGCGTTTGAAGCTCTCCTCCTCCCTGAATGACAGCGCATTAAAACGAAATCAAAACCTCCGGCTGGCATTTGAATATCAGTTGCTTTCAATGTATCGCTGCAGCTCCGCTCAAAGCCAAGAGCGCCATTATTTCAAAGATCACAGCCGAGCGTGTGCATTGTCTTCAAAGCACACACATACACACAGCCACCAAGACTTTCCTCACGCTTCATCTTTTCAGTCTACTATCTAACAATGCCTGGGTATGCATACTTTCCTAATACAGTGCTGTAGTGGAGAAACGTGGACTCTGTGGAGCTGTCTTGGGCTGGTTGCTGGGCTGCCATGAACCACCCTCCTTCTGCTCCTACTGACACCCACAGACTCTAGCGATGTGTCAGTTTCCCTCATCTCTCCAGTGCCATCCAACACTTGGAAGCAGCAATAAGGGCGTGCCTGGGGGAGGGTGAACACACTTTCAGTGAGCTAACCCTGGCTTGAAAATGAGCCATATGCGAAAAGTTAAGAGGGTAAAAACAGGGATGAAGTAGGGAAGGAAGTGGCTCACTGGTTAAAGTTACAGGGGCTTGATGCTTGGCAAACTGTATACTGTAACACTGTATGTGTTTGCTCACTAGTGTGATGATGGGTTAAAAGTGGAGGCTAAATTTCATTTAATGACGATAAATGATGAACATGGTTGTCTTAAAAACACAATGCAAGAAAAAACTGCTGTGTCTTGATCATTCACAGTTAGCGCTGGAGTCGTCAGTGATCTGGGCCACACCTGTAATAATGTGCTGTTTAGGAAACCATTTGTAGACACCTTGAGTTGTTAGCAACCTCTATGTACAAGCCAGTGTAGCTAACAATTAACAGAAGCTTGTACTGAATTACAGACATCTCACCTCACAGTTTGGTAGTTGTTCCCTGAATCAGTGTTTTAGAAGAAGTGGGCCGATGGATGGATGGATGGATGGATGTTTTGGTAGTTGGAAGGATGGGTGGATGGATGGATGGGCCTATCTACACCTAAATCTGACCTTAATCTACACCTAAACCTAATCTTCACCTGCACCTTAATTTATACATAAACCTTATCTTAACCTACACCATAATCTACATCTAAACCTAACCTTAACCTACATCTAAACCTAACCTAAACCTACACTATAATCTACATCTAAACCTAACCTAAACCTACAACGTAATCTACACCTAAACCTAACCTAAGCCTACTCCATAATCTACACCTAAGCCTACTCCATAATCTACATCTAAACCTAACCCAAACCTACTCCATAATCTACACCTAAACCTACTCCATAATCTACACCTAAACCTACTCCATAATCTACACCTAAACCTACTCCATAATCTACACCTAAACTTAACCTAAATGTACACCTAAACCTAACCTAAACCTACAACATAATCTACCTCTAAACCTAATCTAAACTTGAACCTACACCTAAATGTAATCCTAACCTTAACCCTTATTCTAATTCTAACATTCACATCACTATGAAAACAGCTATTATTCATTTGATTATTCAGAATAACAATATAAAGCATCTGATGATACAGTGAATTTCAGTGGAAGATAACAAGCTCAGCTTCATGCAGAGTATTTGGATGCCTTCATCTTTTAGGGCCTGTATGTCATTGGAAAACTGCCTGTTTTAATTGTCTTCTACCGTCTGACATCAGCTCCTTTATGAATTGTCTACCCTCTTCTCCTTCTCTCCGTCTCGGTCTTTATCTCTCGTCAAGAGAGTAATCCCCTCTCTCTGGCTGTCTCTGGCTCTCCCCTGAGGTCCTGAACGCACCTGAGTGTGGAGTTATGCAAGCAGCGGGACGTCTGTATCAAAGCGGTGGAGTTCAGCTGCGTCTGTTCGCCCAGCGTAAGCCCGCTGTCCCAGGCTGTGCCCCCTGAGGCGCCAACATGACACGTAACAATCACGCAGTCATTGACGATTTGGATAAACACAGTCACACAGTCGCCGGCGCTGAGGGGACTAAGGCATACTGAGCTGCTAAACTGCCAGGTGGAAATCTCACCTTGCTGCTGCAGGAACATGCAGAACAGCCACTGCTACTTAGCATGTGGTGTATTTTGAATAGTTTTAAGAGTTTGATGACTTATTTTGTTATTTTGATCTGTGTGTTTTTAGCTGTAGACTTCTGTATGAATGTGCTAGTGACTGTCAGAAAAAAAAATGGTTGAATTGCAATGATTATAATTGATATTGTCGGGTTTGAGTTAGGTGGGGCAGCTACTTTTCAAAGCCAAATCCCTCAAACATCACAGCTGCACCCTGACTGGAGTGAGAACGCCAGCTGCAGAAGTGCTTTGCAAGATTTAAAAATTTAAACTTAAGTAGAGTTTTGAAATAACTGGATTTTGTGGGAAGGAGCACGCCTGAAGCCGCCCTTGGCTCATCCATAAATTCCATGTGAACTAGGTTTGGAGCTTTCTGTGAGCTACTGTTTTTTCTATTACTGTATAAATGAAGCTTTATGCTGTCCTTATTGTTGGATGTACTGCGGTAGTTTCTTAGCCACTGTGCCCAACATTTAGAATGTTATTCACATCACAATTAATAAAAACAAATAACTCCTTTGATTAGTCAGAATAGCAATAAAAGGAAGTTGAAGTACTATAAATTTCATTGAAAGGTGATCAGCTCAGCTTCATGGAGAGTATTCGGTAGATATTGTAGTAGATATTTTAATAGTAGACACCCATCACTCATGTTCTGTTGGGCTTGTTCAAAAATAAATGTCTTTAGAAGTTACATTTCTACATAATTGGAGACTATATTTGGGTCAGAAATGATCTTTTTAGTGATTCTACATTGAACATCAACACTCAAAGTCAACAAAGTCACAAAGAAGTGGCTTAAGCCAGTCAGCCCGTCTATTGAGAAAATGATACACCTTAATCTACACCTAAACCTCAACTCAACCTAACCTACACATAAACCTAAACCTAAATCTTAACCTAACTTAACCTAGTCTAACTTTCACCATTCTGAACCTAATCTTAGTGAAATAAGGCATCCTTACCATTTCTCCACTGATATCAGTCCATACATTTCTTTTTTATAAGGTATTTTTTTTAGGTTTCTACATTGAACAACAAACACTTCATAAACAAATCACAAAGAAGTGGCTTAAGCCAGTAAGTCCATCTATTGAGAACTCCTAGGATATAATTTAAGAAATCTTTGTAATGGAATGAAGAACCTTTTCCATTAGACTTTTGTATTTTTAAAAAGCCCATTTCCCCAAAACTCCCCCTTTTTTGTTTTTGAGTTCTAAAAGATCTAAAAGATGTAGGTCATGGCGTGTTAGGTCAGATGTGAAGGGATGAACACTCACAGAGATGGAATCCAATGCAAGAGGGTTTATTTAGCGAAGTGAACGTAAACACAAGGGGTATGAAAACAGGGGGCAAAACCCTGAACACAACCAAAACGGTGAACACAACCCACCTGGGACTGGGAGGAGTTGGGAGCTGAGCAGGCATGAAGGGGAGACTAACGAGGGAAAAAACAAACGGGAACTAGAACTAAATCCTACAGGCAGGGCCTGGGCGATAGGGGGTTAACGTGAACAGACACTAGAGCAGCTCTCAATACATAAACAAGGAGAGCTGGGTACCAAACGGCAAGGCCGACCTAACCTAAAATTGCAGCGTGCCGCCGCAAGCGTGGGTCGCCTTGCTTGGGTCGCCTTGCTTGGGCATGGGGAAACTTGAGAATCCTGATATGAAGCAGGTCCTCTGGGCGTCCTAGAGGTTCCAGACGGTTCAATTCTCGGTCAAGAATGATGGTGGCGAGGCTCCTTAAGTACCCCCAGTCCCAGGTGAAACTCATGAGCAAAACAATGAACAACTACAACTGAACCAAAACACACATGAACCCAAATTAACTGAACCATACACACATGAACGTAAATAACCATGAACCAACTCATTTGGGCCTGTGGGTGGTGGCTCAGAATCGCCCTGACAGTGTACAAGATGAATCACACTGTCAATGAGTCTAAACTACCACCAAATGTATGAACTGCTGCCCTGCTAATATAATATGTAATTCCAAATAAAGAAAAAAAAGCAGCTAAAATGTGGAACATCCTTTATTTATTTATTTTTGTTGCTCTAAATAAACAACAGAAAATGCCATTTATCTACAGCTTTCTCGGACTAAGCCCTTTATATATCAAAGTAAATATATTACATTGAGACATTTTGAAATAAATGATGAAGGAAATTGAGAGTTTTGTCCTTTCAATAACCATTGATCATAACCTAATATCAGCGTAGATAGTGAATAATAATTCCTGTGATATAATAAGGTCCGTGGTTTTAAGGGGTTAATCTTCCATCTCATTTAATCTGCCAAGTATTCATGCTCCAACCTCCTATCATGTTTTACTTAGTGATTATTCACTTGCTGGCCACTTTATAAGCTCCACCTCACCTAGCACTTACAGGTCCTCTATACACCGCAGTCCATGTAATGAAAAAGTGACTCCCACTAAAGCCCTCATTCTGCATCTAAATGAAAGCAGCGCTGATGCAGTGAGCCAGGTGTACGGCAGGATTTTCATTAATATCAGTCAAAATACCTTTAATTCAGTCATCCCTGGGGTTCCTTTAGATTCCTTAAGCTACATATCATCTCTGTCTTAGCAAAGCCTCATTTATCTGAAATGGAAATACTGCCGGAGAGGGAACACGATTCTCTTATCTCTGATGTGTGTTAATGTTGCGAGATTTTATTCCATGCAATGTTGGACTATTTCTTCTCCCAAGATTTCATCATGAAATCTTCACACGGTATAAAAGGGCATTGAAAATAATATCAAAAAAATTGTTTTGAACAATGTACTTAAAAAAAATATGATTTTTTTGGTTCAGTTTTTTTCTACATACAAACTCTACTCTACTTTAGTAGGACCTCTTGCACTTCCATTACCTGGCCAATATATCAGAAACACCTACATTGTACACTCACTCACTGGCCACTTTATCAGAAACACCTACATTGTACATTCATTAACTGGCCAAACAGAACTTTTATTAACTGGACTGATTATCAGAGTGGCACTAACTGGCCACTTCATGAGAAGCACCTACCTTGTATACTCACTCACTGGACACTTTATCAGAAACATCTACATTGTACATTCACTCACTGGCCACTTTATCAGAAACACATATGTTGTACATTGATTTGCTGGCCACTTTATTAGAAACACATACCTTGTACTTCCACTCACTGGTAATTTTATCAGAAACATTAGTGTTTCTAGTAAAGTGGCCCAGAGTGGACAAAAAGAGAAAGAGGTTTCTGAAAAAGTGGCCAAGGAGATAAACTAATAGGATATAAATAGGATAAAATGACCAGTATAAGCCATACATCCATTAACTGGCCACTTTATCAGAAACACCTACCTTGTGCAATAACTCGTTGCCTACTATTCTAGAAACACCTACATTGGACTGTCACGTTTTCTGAGCTTGAGCTCTTCATAGGTCGATTTCTCATGCTCCCAGGAACACGTCCTTACCCTCACTGCCCTTGGTTTCCTCATTAATGGTCTGGAAGCACATTTCTATAAAGCTGCTTTGGGACAATGGCTATTGTAAAAAATAAAAAAAGAGCTTCAGCTGAATTGAAGAGCCAAAGAGGGACAAAGGCCTTGATTGTCTCCCAAATCATGCCTACACACCTGATCAGTTTAACTACCACTTGTATTTTTTTTTTAAACGCAATTAGGATATAAAGCAGCAGCCAGTGAATAGTAACCAATTAATCAGGAGAGCTACTGCAGTCCTGTGCTGTATTTGCCCACAGTTCTAGAGTATAGCGTTTGCAGGAACTTGTATACCCAAAGGAAACTGCCAGAACTCAAACTGTCCGCCCTAAATTCCTTTAAAAATGCTGCAGTAAAATAACTGTTTGTGTGAGTGTGAGTGTGTAGACATCATGTGAAATGACTAGTAATTAGTGTCGTGAATACAATGTTATTAGCTTATATCCTATTAGCATGCATTAGCCTCCTCCTAATGCATGAAGTGCTGTTCATGGCTGGTGTGCAGTTCTCCCGCTGGTAAAACGGAACAGCCTTATGATGTCGCTGTTGGTAATCGGCTGTAATTCAAGAATATAGCTGTGGTGGGAGATGTGGTTTCCCCACATGGTTTAGGCAGCATAATTATAGAGGGTAAAACAGGTCAAAAATGTTCTCATGTTCCAAGGTAAAATATTTCCACCCTGTGGATGCTAAACTGTTTTGCTGCAGGCTGGAAATAACATTGGTTAATGGAGCACCAGAGGCCACCAGAGGTCACATTGCTAGAGGTCACATTGCTCTGGCCTACAAAACCTTACGATATGCCTGATCGCAATCCACTGGATCATATCGGGACGCCCCCTACTGATCACTGTATACTCACAACCTCTACACCAGTGTATTTGCTCCGGTTAAGCAGCAGAGACATGCGAGCTATACAGTAAACAGCAGTGTTGAGCAGAAGCATTATTCACGAAGGGATGGTAATGAGCTCAGCTGGCATTTTCAGTATTGGCGAGTCAATTCAGCAGGGAGTGTGTTTTTTTTTTTTTGTTTTTTTTTTTTTAAAGCATTAGCAGGCTGGGTAAGCGTGAACAAGGCGTTTAACCCTCATGAGCTTAATATGCTCCAACTACTCCTATTCTCGTTCTTTTTGCACTGTGGTGTGGGCTGCATACACTCACCAGCCACTTGATCGGAAACTCCTACCTTGCTTTTTGTGCAGCTGGTGTACAGCCAGGCTTATTAGGCTGGTTATGCAAGTGGGTGTGTTCACTTGTGGACCACTCCCCTAGCCTTTATATCTAATAAAGTGGCCATGGAGTAAAAGTACAAGGTATGTGTTTCTAATAAAGTGGCCATTGAGTGGAAGGAAAAGGTATGTGTTTCTGATAAAGTGGCCAGTGACTGGAACCAAAACCTTGGGGGTTTTTAATAATGTGGCCTGTGAGTGGAAATACAAGGTAGGTGTTTCTGATAAAGTGGCCAGTGAGTGAAAGCTCAATGTAGACATTTCAAATAAAGTGGCCAGTTAGTAAGGGTACAAGGTAGGTGTTTCTAATAAAGTGGCCATTGAGTTGAAGGACAAGGTATGTGTTTCTGATAAAGTGGCCATTGAGTTGAAGGACAAGGTATGTGTTTCTGATAAAGTGGCCAGTGAGTGGAAGCAAAAGGTAGGTGTTTCTAATAAAGTGGCCAGTGAGTAAAAGCACAATGTAGATGTTTATAATAAAGTGGTCACTAAGTAAAAGTACAAGGTGGGGTTTTTTTTTAATTAAGTGGCCAGTGAGTGGAAGCAAAAGGTTGGGTGTTTCTAATAATGTGGCCTGTGAGTGGAAGTACAAGGTTGGGGTTTCTAATAAAGTGGCCAGTTAGTAAAAGTACAATGTGGGTGTTTCCAATAAAGTGGCCACTGAGTGGAAGGAAACGGTAGGTGTTTCTGATAAAGTGGCCAGTGAGTGAAAGTACAATATAGATGTTATAGATATAGATGATGGTGAATGGAAACCCCTTGCTGGTGTACAGCAGGTGTACAGACTGTAGCACATCTGCACAAGTTGTGTTGTTGCCTAGCCCTGTGGCCCTCATGATATTTTTGCAACAACCTCGTCCTTGTCTGTGGGATGAAAGACTTTTTGTTATTAATTGATTTCATATTTAATAGTCTCAGTATTAACAGGCGAGCATTACATGGCAAAACTGTAATGCGTAGTTGTGTGTTGTGAGCTGCACGCAATATCATTTCCATGCAACATAATAAAGATGATAAACTGTGAAAACAACAAACACCAATAATAATTTCTAGCCTGGAAAAACATAACAATTATGGGGCTTCAGGAGAGGAGAAAATGAATAATCCAGTGATGTAGATCACAATAACAGGCTAACGAAGAAGAATAAACACTGGCACAGTTAAGCTAAACAGTAAACCTGTTACACCCTTAAAAACGTTCTGCAGTGGTTCTTTTGTAATAGCAATGGTGTTCTACCATGTTAAGAACCATGACAACTTGCTGGTTCATTAATGAATATTATAATCACATTTTTCTATATAGCTCTAAAAAGGGGTTCCCGTTTGCTGCGAGTAAATCACTCCTTTTTCCGTTATCATTTTAGCTAGTACATCTTTTAAAAGGCATGGTTCTTCAAGGGCCCTATAGTAAAGACAGTGGGGGATTACAGAACCATGACAACTCAAATAACTATTTGAATCCTGAATGGTTCAATGCCTGGTTCTTTGCTGTGGTTCTTAAGTGATGGTAAACGTAATATAGGTGGTTCTTTATAAAGTATTACAGCAGCAAAAGGGGTTCCACTATTGTTATGAATCAAAGAACCCTTTTCAGTACTGTACAGAACCGTTTAGTTTGTGAATACAGTATTGTTAGCTGACTTATTTAGCTGGTTATGCTAATAAGCCTTTAGATGTATCTAATAAAGTGGCCAGTAAGTGAAAGTACAAGTTATGAGTGTATAATAAAGTGGCCAGTGAATTGAAGCATAAGGTAGAGGTTACTAATAAAGTGACTATTAGAAACACTTACCTTGTATTTCCATGCACTAGTCACTTTATTAGTAACCTCTACCTTATGCTTCAATTCACTGGCCACTTTATTAGAAACACTTACCTTGTATTTCCATGCACTAAAGTGGCCAGTGAATTGAAGCATAAGGTAGAGGTTACTAATAAAGTGACTAGTGCATGGAAATACAGGTTATGGGTGTATAATAAAGTGGCCAGTGAATTAAAGCATAAGGTAGAGGTTACTAATAAAATGGCCAGTGCATGGAAATACAAGGTAAGTGTTTCTGATAAAGTGGCCAGTGAATGAAAGTAAAGGGTAGAGGTTTCTAATAAAGTGGTCAATGAGTAGAAATTCAAGTTAGAGGTTTCTAGTGAAAGTAAAAGGTAGGCATTTCTAATAAATTGGACAGTGAATAGCCGTACAAGGTATGTGTTTCTAATAAAGTGGCCATTAAATGGAAGTAATGGGTAGAGGTTTCTAATGAAGTGGCCAGTGAACTGAAGTATAAAGAAAGGTGTTTCTAGTAAAGTGGCCAGTGAGTGGACACACAAGGTAGGGGTTTGTAAGAAAGTGGCCAGATAGTAAAGTCCAAAGGAGGCGTTTCCAAGACCCCAATGATGGACGCTCTACTTTAGACGATTCTGAATTCTGCTCACTACAAATGAATTAAGGTGATGATTTGTGCTGAAGGCTTAAAGGATGTGAGAGCAGTCCAGTGATGGCTGAATTAAAGCTACTTCAATAGGAACATATGTCCTGCATTACAGCCACCTCGCTGCATCTGCCCTGCTCTCATGCAGACACTGTAGGCAGAGCTTTAGAGAGTGTAGCTTTTTTAAAATTATTATTACATCCTGTTTTAGAACAGAACACCTCATTTGACTAAAAGCCTCAATTTACAGTGTTTCTCAATTGATTTAGCACACTGCTGCCAACCAAGGTCAGGCCAATAAAAAGAGTTAACACAGCTGCTAACACAAAACTATTAGGGGTTTCCGGAAAATGAATTCTACATTATATTTCTCCCTGGAAACTAGAGCTAACGTTGCTGATGGTTTCAGGCTCTTACAGCTTCACTGAATCATGTATAGAACAGAATTGTAATATTGTTTGTCGGTTTGACCAGCGATGACAAAATCTTGGTGTAAATTAAGTATTCACTGGTTACACAATTAGCAAAAAAATGAGGGAAGAAATGGTGCAGATTTTAATGAAAAGAACACATTTCCAACTGTTAAGCACAGTTTGGAGGGGTTTGTGCAGCAGCCAGTGGCATGGGGAACATTTCACTGGCAGAAGGAAGGATAATCCAATGAAATTCCAACAAAATGTAGTCGCAAACATCAATCTGTCTGCAAAACAACTGAATATGGCTTCTACAGCAGGACAATATTCCTTACCCACCTCAAAGCCCACAAGAGAAGCAAGGTTGAGGTTTTTTTCCCATCCTTACAGTCTCTAACACTAACTGAAACATCATCAAATGGGGTTCCCAAACTTTTGCATGCCAAAAAAGCTATTGTTTGGTGGAGAGGCTCATTTTGCAGAATGAAAAAACTTGAAACCATCAGTAGTGCAGAATACAGAACTGCACAGGGCTGTAATTCGGTCCCCTACCCAATCTAATGAAGCTAATCTGGCTCCTCAAAAAAGGTCTTATGATCTTCTCAGAGTCTAATAAATGTCTGCTGGAGTTATACCAGTACTGTTCTCCTCTCCATGTGGAATGGGTGGTCCTAAAAGTGGGTCAAGGTAGGGTTTAAGCTAGCATAGCCCTGAGCAATCACAAGGCTAACATGGCTTCTCCATCTTTTGAACATCTTTTTGAACCTGAGGAGGTCCCATACATCCGGAGAGACAAGAGGCGAGAGGTCCATGCATGCAGCACCGTAGCCCAGGAGATCCTTTGCAGGAGGGGCCGGGGGCTCGAGCTTGTGTCTATAGATGGACTGGTAACTCGGTTCCAGATATCAGAACCTCAGTAAAGCCTAAAGGTCTGTGAAAGCACAACTCTCGCAACTTCTCCGTCTGTAGGCTGTGTGCGTTGCCATGGCAACATAGCAAATTTTGTTCGCAATTGATAGAGGGCTTATAAGTCACGCGTGTTCATTAGAATATTAAGCCCATGCCCAGTCCACAGTCTCTGAGAGCTCTGATGAGTGTTACTGCAATTTCTGAGGAGTGTTTTATCATATTTCTGCTTTGTGTTTTCTACTGAAACTTAGCTGAACGCTTTTCTTAACACCCAAGTTTAGTGTTATCCAAAAATCAGGATATCGAAATGTGTTCACAGGGGTTTTAATTTTTACCTAAACTTTCCATAACCTTAACTGAACCATAACCATAGTAGAATGTGAAATTCCTGAGAAGCTGTGTTGCTTGTACTTGGTAAAACAGCGCCACCAGTGGATGGGAGCTTCTTGTGAATCATAAAATATGTTATATTCAAATTTTCTCGGATTGATCTTGCTGCCTATGGTACTCTCTCTCTACACACCCAAGTATGAGTCATTTTCTATCCTATAAATTGTTGCATAATTAAGTTTAGTCAAATCATAATATAAACTAAGCTTCAATCTATAAAAGCTGAGAGACTGATGACACAGGAGTCAGAGCTTCTTCATCTCTCCATCCATCCTCACACCCTCAGATCCTCTGGCAATGAGCTGCTGGCAGAACCACATCCCAATATGATGGAAATGTGAAACATGTGAAGGAAAACCAATTAACCAGCACAAAAAAGTGTTAAAGTGCTTAAGTAATTAAACAGCTACATTTATTGCATGAGGAGATACTGTGCCATCAGCAGCCAGGATAACGTATAGGGTGGGGGGGTTGGCAAGGTAGATGGAGAGTGGAAAAAATAGGGAGAGAGAGAGAAAGAGAGAGAAACAAATCCACAACAAATAAATTGAACATGACAGATGCAGCACAGAAGTCATCAGTGGTGTGGTTTTCCCCGGAGAAGCGCAAGCTCGGCAATGATTCCCTCAGTGGAGAGGAGGGAAGGCTGGCCACTTCAAAGCCATAATGACCCGGTTGGCTCCATCGAGTAAACATCTGTATGCAGGCACATTCAAAAACACATCTTTTTTCTATATCTTTTCAAGCAATGAGATCATGCATATGTCCTATTATTATATACAGTCATATCAGAATAGTATGACCATCCTTTGGCCCATTATATCAGTTAGTAATAGGCAATTAATATACTATAATGTATGTATAGTGCTGCTGGAGTTCACTCCCTGTCCACTCTATTAGTCACTCCTACCTTCTTGGTCCACCTTGTAGATGTAAAATGAGAGACAGAAGCTCATCTGTTGAACAACAGTTTGTGCTGGTCATCCTCTAGTCGTTCAGTGGTCACAAGACGCTGCCCGAAGGAAGCTGTTGGCTGGATATTTCTGGTTGATGGACAGTTCTGTACCTCCTGTACCTGCTCTGTAGTGGTCCTGTGGGGTCCTGACCATTAAAGACATATTTACAAATGGAACTTTTTGGCTGCAAAGAATTTCATGAAAAGAACACCTCTCCAACTGTTAAGCACAGGGGTGAATCGGTTTGTGTTGCAGCCTGTGGCAAAGGGAACAATTCAATGGTAGAGAAATGGAGTCAGTTAAACACCAGTAAAATCTGAAAGCAAAAATCACACCATCTTCAAGGACGAAAATCAGGATAATGATCCCAAACACACCTCAAAAGGGGTATGAGATGAAGGTGTGCAATGCCCATGTGCACATGCATATGTAAGTACCTATCCAACAACCCCATGCTGGGAATATTTGGCACTCATAAAGACCTAAAACACACACCTCTGCTGGCCACCACACAGCAGCTAGGGCACCTTACATCCTTTACCCTCACATACCCCTTCAATTACACAGTCTGCTAATGCAGGAGAAGCCACAGTGGATGCATTAGCACCTACAGCCTGCTGAACTGTGCGCACTGGAGAGAAGCAGAGATCTCGCCGCATGCTGCCTTTTCGTTTCATCCAGCGCAGGCCACTACATTCACAACTTCTCGCTTTAGAGGAGGTGCAAATGGAAAATTATTTAACCCCTTAAACTGCATGAGCTTGTATGTCCACAAAGATACTGCTGTAACAGCTGCTACTCTTTTGGGAAGGCTTTACAATAGATGTTCGAACATTGATGTGAGGAAGATTTCATGGTTTTCAGCCTCACGGAAGCAATAGGGAGGTCAGGTACTAATGTTGGATGATGAGTTTGGGCATGACAACTCATTACAAAGGTATTGGATGGAGCTCCATCACTCCAGTGAACACAGCCCCACTGCTGCACAGCCCAGTGTGTAGGGGGGCTTTACGCCCTTCTAGGTAATGCTCTTCATTGGGCAGGGTGACCTTAGGCCCACATGCACCAGCTCTAGAACGTTCTGTTCTATTGCCAAAGCTTTATACTTAGCCTGGTCTCAGGAGGAGTTTGTACATATGCCACAGAAAGATCATTTCAGGCATGTGCATGAATAGGGCACAAAGGTTACAAAGCAACCAGTGAAATTTTATTACCTGAGCCTAAAACTACAGCTGAACCTAATTCTAACCTTATCCTATCCAAAACGTATCCTCAAACGATAGCAAGACTTAACCTACTACATCTAAACCTAATTCTTACCGTAACCTAACCTAAACCTAACCTTCTACACCTAAACCTAATTCTTACCTTAAACTAAACATAACATACTACAGCTAAACTTAATTCTTACCTTAAACTAACCTAAACTTAACCTTATACACCTAAACCTAATTCTTATCTTAACCTAACATAAACATAACATGCTACACCTAAACCTAATTCGTACCTTAAGCTAACCTAAACATAACATACTACAGATAAACCTAATTCTTGCCTTAACCTAACCTACTCCTCAACTTCCCTACCACACCTAAACCTAATTCTTACCTCAACCTAACCTAAACCTAAGCTACGACACCTAAACCTAATTCTTACCTGAACCTACTACACCTACCATTAACCTACTACACCTAACCATAATTGTAACCTTAAGCTAACCTAGACTTCACCTAGCCTAAATTTAGCTAGGCTAATCTGCATCTAAACCTGAACTTACTAAACCTAATTCTAACCCAACCATAACCTAAACTTAACTTAACCCTTACTCTAACCATAACTATAGGAAAATGTGAAGTTTGTATAATTTCTTCAGTGGCCATATATCCCAGAAGGGACGAAGAAGACTGAGAGAGATTGTTTCTTCAGGAGTTTCCACCCAAAATTCCTTGTTTGGAAGCTCCATAACAGAGAAGAGCAGAATGCTGTGGTGCTGCTGTTTTACTGATTCTTCTTCAAGGACATGACAGGCTGGCAATTGTATTAGATTCTGTTATACAAGCTGTGTGTGTGCAATGCAAAGTAGTAGAATAGCAGAAATCACTATTTAGAAAGTGCCTGGATACTTTTGGACATTTTGAATTTTTAACAACCAAGGGCACATACTTTTCTGATTAAACAAATCCACAATAAGTTTCCATAGCACTAAGGGTCTGTAGCGATAAGCTCACTCCGTAACGATCACAGTGCATCCAACAACAAAGGCAGCATGGAGCTTCTTTTACACAGTGATAGAAACACAATAGCTCACAGAAACTTCCACACACATTCTTTGGAAACAAAAGTTGCAGCATTTAACAAAAAGAACACCTCCCCAACTGTTAAGCATGGGGGTGGATTGGCTTGTATTGCAGCCAGTGGCACAGAAAACAGTTCACTGGTAGAGAGTAAAATGGATTCACTGAAATGCCACAAAGTCCTGGAAGCAAACCTGTAAAAACGAATCAGTAATAGCAGTCCATAGCGATAATCTCACACAGTAACTACTGCAGCGCATCCAACAGCAAGGGCAGCATGGAGCTTCTTTTATACAGTGATAGGAATGTAGCAGCCCATGCAGTTCACCGGCTACCCTGGGGAAGCTTTGACGGAACGTTAGGTTTGTGAAGGTTAATGATGTTACATCAGTGGTTATCTAATGTGTTTTCATATTTAATATTTAAACATATGTCATATCTAACAATGCGACGCAATATGAATGCACTCATTCCTCATTAACACTCAAGCTTCTGAGATCGAACATCATTAATTTGTACAGTTTTTTTTATGTACAGTAGACGCCTGTGAATAGTCTTGGCTGTTCTGCTCTATATAACTTGTCAGACCCCTTGTGTAGTTCATGATTGACCTCTGCAATCCAGTCACACACGATCGGGCAGTAAAAATAGGCCGCCACTGCTGGGAGAATGCCGCACAGAGCTGTGACAGGAGCAGGGCAGGGGAGTGTGCAAAGGTGTGAGAGAGAGTGAGGGAGGGAGGGAGGGAGAGAGCGAGAGAGAGAGAGAACGAGTACACATTCGAAGAAAGAAGGAGAGTGAGAACGAGGGAAAGGGAAAGAGGGAATGAGACCAAATGAAGAAAGAATTGAACAGAGATGAAAAGTCAGAGAAAGAAAGCAAGAAAGACACACAGAGAGAAACTCCAGAAAACCAAGGCCATCACCAGTGTAGCCAACATTTAAGCGGAAAGTAGCTGAAGCCAGAGACACCATTAATGAGGAGGCCTCATAAAGCTCAACTTGGTGTCTGCAAAAAACAAAAAGAGCCTTGCTGGTTACATCATGAGTGAAGGAACCCCCACACACATGAGAAAATGCATTTAGGGTGTTGCAGAACAATTGGGAGGACTAAAGTCCCTTAAACCTGGCCTAGCAACACCTCTCGCTGTACTCGCATGTAGTTTCTGCAGTGCACAGTTCAGTCATGAGCCTTAAAAAACACTGCACCGCCATATTTACCACGCTTTGTATTTTAAACAGCCGATCCAGTGCCCGCCCACGCCTGACGCCATGTGAACAATTTGATTTGTTCTTCATGAAGAAAGAGAAGCGGGGAAAAAAGAGCCCAAAACACTACGTTATGCCGCTCCTCTGCTCCGCGCGCAGACAGAAAGCGTCAAGCCCGTAGGCCTTCCTGATGAAACGCTGCGACGCGGGAGACCCGCCTAAAATAAGGCATGAGAACTCAGCTGGACGGCCCAGGCGGCTGACAGCAGACCAGAGCGAACCCACTGGATTAGCGTCTCTGTGGGGGACTGTCCCCGCTACCAGCCGTCATCCACCGACTCACACAGGGGGTGTCAGATCTATAAACTGGCTCCCAGCGACGCCTGGAGGCATGGCTTTCGCACACTCTCACACATGCGTGCACACTCACTCACTCACTCGCCGCTGCATACCTGTGGCAGCTTGACGAATGAATATTGCCTTGGACAGAATAGCACTCCTTCTCATGAAGCGCCGCAGCCTTCACCACAAAGTGGGCTTGGTTGAGGCACCTTAACATCAAATTTCCATAGTTTCTGTAGGGCAAGTTTGGTGTGGGAGGTTTGCTTCCTAAGTTTTACACTTGCGGCTATGAGGCTAATGTGGCTAACAGGTAATTGTTACCCTGCCAGTTCAAGATCAACTTTTGGCTGCGGATTTTCTAAACTGGTCATTGGTGCTCAAGATAGTTGAAAAGCTGGTTATCCAGATGAAAACACACGCTCTTGACCAGCAAAGTGTATTGCATTTGATTTTGATCAGGTTTGGTCATGCTGGTCGAAGAGCGTGGTGATTCTGGTCATGCTGGTCAACCAGCTTGTCAATATGGTCATGCTGGTCGACCAAATTTGTTGATAATGCTTTTAGAGCAGCTAAACCATCAAACTCAAGCAAAAAGATAAAAACCCTACGTTGGTCAACTAGCTTAACCAGCTTGACCAGCTTGTGCTGACCTTGTAACCAGGTTACAGGTCCCCTGCTGAAAATGTTATAGTTTAGATAGTTTAAGCTGGACTTTGATGGTCAAGGTGGTTGAAAAGATGCTCATCCAGGCAAGCTTGTTATGCTGGTTCAGTAGTTTCTCAGCCAACATGCTCATGTGCAGTTCACATTGGTGAAATGTGGGCTAGGTGGGTTCTGGTTGGGCTTGTACATACGTTTTTAATGGGACCCAGTTGGGCCCCATTGTTACAGCCTACCTTAATCTCACATACCCAGGACCATCTAGGCCTCGTATGCAGTATACAACCCAAATGGGACACACGTTTAACCCCTCCCATGGGCATCCATCCAATGTGGAACCTGAGGACAAAACTTGGTTTCTGGGCTACCCATATGTCCGGCCCATATTGACATACCAGCTGGGTTAACTCCTGACCAGCATCGCCATTTTTTTCCTTTGAGTTTGATGGACTAGCTGGTTGATTATCATGATCAATTTAATTAGCATGATCAATAATGAAGTTTAGCTGGTCATAACTGACTAGTTTAGACTAAGCTGATTGGCAAGTTTGGTCCTACTGGTGGTCGAACGAAAACAACCCTATGTTTGTCCAAAGCTTGAGCTCGCCACACTATTTCTTTTTAGCACCGCCTAACACCTCAAACTCTGTTGAGTTGTTAAGTAATCTCAAATATGCTCTGACATTCAGAGATGAGGAAAGTCATCTGTTGACTGATTTACAAATCCATTTGGACTCGCTCTTAACTGACTCATGACTTTCAAATTTCAAAAACTTAAAAAAAAAAAAAAAACACGTACCATTAACGTTAATGTGGTAAACAACCTGTTGTTTCCCAGCGTACGTGGAATTTTATCTGTCAGTGTTCTTCCAGTTGTTCTTTTCATCACAGAACAAACCTCAGCCCGATGGACAGAATGAAGCTGAGGACAAAACTTGAAAACTTGAAACTGTGTTCCATTTGAACCGAGTTCCAGGGTGGGAAATTTCAACTGGAACGCCCCTGGAACAAGTTGGAGAGCCACATCAACCCAGAGTTTAAAATCCAAGATGGCCACACCATGTATCAACAGTAGTAAAAGCAGTAGTATTATACAGTATTACCCAGTACTGTCCGACTATGGACTATGTTTCTATGATGTTTGGATGGGCAAAATTCTGTCAGCTGGTATTACTAACAGTGCTAACCTGGGACATAAACAAGTGGGGCATATTTTGGTTAGATTCACCATAAAACACCAATAAAGGATTGTCAAATCAGTGGTAAACTCCAAAGGCTGTGTTTTAAAATAGTTATCAGAATGTTTAACTGGAACGTGGTCAGCAGTAACAGGTGTCTTTTGGAACAGGGTCAGCAGTAACATGTCTTTTGGAACGTGGACAGCTGTCACGTGTCTTTTGGAACGGGGGCAGCGGTAACGGGTGTCTTTTGGAACGGGGTCAGCAGTCACATGTCTTTGTCCTTTCTTTGTTTTCCATTCCTGCTCTGCGTCTCTGTTTTGCTCTGCCATGTGCACATCATGTTTATGTTTGTTTTCTTGTCTCCACCCTATAGCCCTGCCTTGTCATGAGTGTTCCCACCTGTGCCTCTTTTGTAGCCCCACCCACTTGTTAGTCTCAGGTGTTCCTTGTTGGTCTGTGTATAAGTAGTCCCTTTGTCCCAGTGGTTCTTGGTCTGGTCTTATACATGTGTGGTAATGGTTTCTGCTTAGCTTAGCTTAGCTTAGCTTAGGTCTTGTTAGTTCCCAGTGTTTGCTTTGTTCTCCATTAACCAGATGAAAACATACCCTATATTGGTAGGCTAGCTGGTTGACCAGCTGTTGGTCCTGTATAAAAAAGTCCCTTTATTTCACAATCAACACAAACCAACCGAAAGCAAACTTGGCAGAATGGGAGAGCCCTTCAATCCTTGTCCTGTTCGAGCTGGACCTGCAGTTCCACTCAGTCGACTCTTCCCAGAAAAGAGGGAAACCTGTCCCTTATATCTTTTAACAAATCGAGGAACTATGCGTGGGTGAGAGCGGGGGGCCAACCACTCCTACCAGGCACAGCCTTCAGCCACTATCACTCGTACATTCCAGTGGTTTCACAACTGCATCCTCATAAAAACAAGTTATATGATTGATTATATAAATGTGAGTTTGCAGTATAACAACCTGTAACTTAAAACAATTATAATAGATAATAAATGATACATACATAATGACAAGCATACCTTTTTAATATAAGGTAAACATGGACGCATTATATCCTTATATTTGGATATGTAGACCAAAATAGCGTGGTTTCTTAGTGCACCAGCACCACTTCATAACACCTTTCATAGTACAGACACCCTTGCTGCCTATCCAAAAGGGGTAGGCCTCTTCCTAGTGGTTACATCCCATAACCGAACCGCAAGTTGTTCATATGATACAGTGTGTAGTAATTGGATGGAGTACACCCTAGGCCAGCGCCTAGGTGTCAGCAGGGCAGAATTCATTCTTATTACATAGGGTAAGTGGGAAAATTGTACTGTTGGTTATGCTATCCGTAGTTTCCCACTTGTGTGGTGAGAGCTTTGTTTCAGCTTCAGATTAGCTTCATGTACAATAGGCTCATTGAGAGCACTTCCGTATAATTAATATTTCTATGAATAATTATTGCCGTGTGTGATTCCCATGTTTACGCTATCACCTTCTTCTCATCTTTTCTCGGCTTATTAAGTCCCTTAATCCAGTTATCGCTCCAGCAACCTGGCCTTTAACAACACTTTTACCATTCTCTCCCATTACTAGTTTCAAGGCTCTTACGAAAAAAAAGAACAAGAGCCCGTTTGGCAGAGCGAGGTTCACGGGATGCTGCACTGCCTGCTAAGCGCCTTGGTGGAGCGCACCGTGGGGACTGTGCTAATTGCAGCGCACTGCCTCACTCTGGCAAGCGCGCCTTCACGCTTCTGCATTTGCTCTCTTGATCATCCGGAAGTGCAGAAAGATCCGTATACGGCCCATCTGCTGTTCAGAGTGTCACCAAACGAATCCGCTTGCTCACTCACGAGCCTTGGGGACGACTTAATTGTGATAAGGTGTGGTTTGACAGGCTCAGCGTGTCTGAACAAGGCCCCTCTCACGCTTGGTAGTGTAAACGCCTTTGAACGACAGCGTCCCCCGGGGCTAAAGAGCGTGGGGGGGTGGGGGGTTGATGGCGGGTGTTGATGGCGGACGGGCTGAGATTGAAGATGGCAAACGAGAGGGAAATAAACGTGGGCTTCAATTAACTCCGAGGCAATATGCAGCTTGTCAGATACGGTCGGCTGGTGGGGCTTGAGTTGAGACTGTGTGAGTGTAATGACTGTGACCCGGTCATATCAGTGGAGCTGACCAAAGCACGCAGGGGGTAAATGGAGCTTGAACAGGGTTTTGGTAAGGGGAGAAAATGGCACAATTATTCAGGAGATTCACAGTTCACAGGAGAAGTTATGGGCCACATATTTAAGCTTGGCAGAGGGCTAAGTTCTGAGAACTTCTGATGATGGCCTACATGCAGTAGACTTTATCATAGCCCTCATAACGTTCCATTGGTTCCATTTTTGTAATAGAGATGAGTGTGAAAAACCTTTTAAAGGCTTTAAACACATTCCTCTGCCAATAAAAAGGTTCTTCAAGGAACCAAAAGTGGTTCTCCTATGGCATCACACAAAGAACCTTTTGTAGGACCTTAATTTGTAAGAGTTCGTAGCCACCTGCTTTATGACTAGGGATTTTGCCTTCCACTATTCTGGAACAGCTTTACACTAAATTTGTCGAATATTGCTGTGAGGAGAGTTTGATTGCATTTCACCACAAGAGCAGTAGTGGGGTCAGGTCCAGAGTGTTGGATGGTTACTTCTGGATCACAATCCCCACTGCAGTTAGCAGAGTTATCAGATGGCGCTCCTTCTGTATATCTTTATTCTCTTAAAAGTAAAGGTGCCAGGGTTCTTTGAGCAACAACCTCTGGTTCCTTTAAGCATGAAGAACCATGTTTGAAAATATTTTGTAAGGATTCTTACCTGAAGGCCTTTGAGAACCATTTTTGGCATTTGCTTGGCGTTGGCCATGGTGAGGTTGTTCTTGAAGGACTGAATTTACCAATTTGAAGGATCTGGAGAGTATTGGATATATATAGCCACCCTTGGCTCAGATGACACTAGCGAGATGTCGTGGCATGGACTGTATTAGGCGACAGAAGGTGTTCATCATAGAAGATAGAAGAATGCCACTCGCCGGAGTCGTCTTTCCCCTCTGGCATCAGTGGTCCATGGGGCACCCCTGTTACACCATTGGGAGGCCCTCAATGTGGAAGACGTCTACTCCCTCACTAAGATGTCTCTAGAACGTCCCACTTTTCCCAGTACCTCATCATGCCCTTTTGGACATCAGTCAAATCGTGTTCTTTGCCCATGACGATCTTTTCGACTCGGGCTGAGGTCATTCTAAACCAGGCATGGTGGCGTCTCAGAAATTGCTAACCTGAGGGGATGCTCTAGAGCTGAGGCAGTAAAGGTGTACAGAGACCCCTATAATGATCACATGGCATGTCGCTAGTGTCATCCAAGACAAAGGTTGTTATTCCCACTATTAGGTAGGTGGTCTTAATTGTCAGATATGACTGTGTGCAGGCCAACTTATGATTTAGTAATTTGCTAACCAGGACTTATCTCTGTAGCCTGGCCTGCTATAGTAGCTATACAGTGTTCACCATCTTTAAAGTTCCAGTAGCTCCAAGAGTCCCTGCATGAAAATAATGTTTCTTCATCCTAAGAAGCATGAAATCAGACCAAATAAGCAAATTAGTAGCTCATCTGGTTAAATAGTCACCTACCAGAGTGACTGTGCTGAATAATTCCCATCAGATACTTTTGTTCTGCTGCTGTGTTTCTTCCCTAAACCTGAAACATTCAGGCTTGGCCCAGGAATTATGAGATCTACCACAGCACCCGTTTTAGACTGTGTCCAGGTCAAAACATTGGTTGACCTTGGTTTAAACTGGTTCGCTAAAATTTTCACGTGATATATAGCTCCTGTCCAGCTCTGCCCCGAGTATGAGAGTGGCTGAGTAGCCTATATACCTTTTTTTTTTTTTTCCACCCTCATGGCGGGCTCTTCGTTTTCTGATGTCCACTTCCACTCGTCCAAAATAAGCCTGCAAGCGTTTATCCTAGTTCTCAACCCGCAAATCTACCCCATTTTTTTTATGGCTGTTGTGCTTTGATGGTGTGTAAAGCTGACTCTTTTCGACCAGAGCATGTGGAACTCCACCACCTTCTCTCCAGTTTCATTACCCTCACTGAAGGGATGCGACCCGAGCTGACCAGAGAGTCGTGTGGTAACGGTTTAGGAAAACCGCTAAACTCTGCTAATGACAAATGAAAGGCAAACAAGCATTTTACAAGGATACCATTACCTATAAAATTCTAATGTGTGTTTAAAATATTGATGTGAAACCCTTTCATAAATTCTTTAGACAATTATGTATTTATAAGCCGTGAATCTGTGTAATTTGTTCTCTCAGAGGTGGGACTGGTTTTCCAGAGGGAGGAATTTGTGCTAATTTGTTAGCAGCTCAGAGATGTAAGTAGAGTCTTAGCATGTTCCATGTGATCACCATGGATACCTGATAACCGTAGGGAACTGGAAATGAAGTGGAGCTGCTTTTCTAATGTGCTAATGTGTTCTCCAGTGGATTTGTTTTATAAGAAATGAAGAAGTGAAATAACTTTGCGGTGACATTCTCTTGAGGCTCAGTTTTTTATCCATGCTATGATTAGGACCATTCATTGAGAATGAACATAGATCATTTTCTAAGGGCCATGAAATTGGAATGTGAAATTATTATTCCAAGCAAATGTCAACACAGCAAAGCCAAATCCCAGATATTTTAGTCAGTGGTACTGCAAATGAACCCACCCGTCCATAACTCTGACACTCTTAAAAGCAAAGGTGCTACAAAAGGTTCTTTAAAATATACCATAGAACAGTTTAGTAAGGAACCATTTTAGTAAAGAGATGTATGTATGAGGAACCTTTTAGAGGTTTGATGTAGCACCTTTTGAGTGTGGGTATGATTTCTGAACAATGTGTGTGTATATTTTTAGTTATATATCCATAGGCGGATCTTCTTGGGTGGCATAGGGTGGCTTTCCCAGCCTTGCCACCCCTGCTGCCACCTCAGTTGGCAGCAACGAATTAAAAGAAAGGTTATGGCCAATTTGACACTTATGAGCGCAAATCTCAAATGTCCGAGCACGGTGAACGCAGCACGAGATGATTTGTTTGGAAAACTGAGTGGCGATGCTGATTTTGAAGTGATAAATATCAGGTTGAAGAACAGAATTGTGCTAACTATACATGTAATGATAGCTATAGGTCTGACATTAGTTATGTGTACCCACATACAGTAGTGTTACCATGCTTCCTATTAAGTGAGATCACATTGTATGGTCACTTATTCCTAAAATGAACTGTTTCACCTGAAACCTCAAACACAATGCATTGATAAAATGATATTAAGTTTGTCTGTCTGAGTTTTTCTATGAGATCCTGTGTCCTTTTATATTGTCTACATACTATTTCTCATCAAACTGTAATTAAGTTCAGTATATATGTCTGCCATATGTTGCCACCCCTCAAAAATTCCTTCTCCCCACCTCCCCATGTATATTTTTCTAGGTCCGCCCCTGTGTATATCTATATATCTGAGGTAGCCTATTTAGAGCCATGTAAAAGTCAGCACAGGCCTTCAATGACCTGGGTAACCATATTTTGCCTTAAAAATAAAAGCCAAAATCCCAGAAATTAACCCACCCATCTGTAGCTTACTCTAGCACTAGCAATGCTCCCGACACTTGCTTGCACGACTGAACTGCTGCCAATGCAAGGGCCACTGACGGAAAATACCGGGTCCCCAGCTCCAAAGTGCCAGCTAATAGATGCCTGTGTCGGCTAAAATCGCTTTAAAAGTGATACAGGTAAGGAAGGAAGCACAGACAGTTGTGCTCTTTCTGACTCTGGCTGCTGATGGCAAAGCACCTTGGCCTATGATTCTATCTCGCGACCCCTTGGCCATAGTGGTAGCGCATTAGACCTCTGAATCACTCAGCAATTTTGAAATTAATTTAAATATCTCATATATTTGGTCCCCAAAAGAGGCCATGACCTGTAAAAAAGAGGACATCTGGTTGGCCTAGCATTAATACTGTAACTGCCATTGTGCTTGGCATTACAGAAAGGCCCATTCAGACCACACTGACTGAACAGCCTCAAACAGAATCAGCATCTGTAACCCAATACCTACCCACACCTACCAGCTTTCCTTTAACCCAGTCAGCATTTTTGAGATGGATTAGTCCTTCAAGTCGTCCACTTGTTGGGCTGAAACGGCCTCTTCATTGTGCTTGTTCTCCATGAAAAAAGGATTGGTCAGCACTTCAAACGACAGTGGACCAAAAGCCTCCAATTTATCAGAATATTCACGGCCCCTAAACAGCTCCTCGTGCTTGCTCCCTTTTTTTCTTCTTCTTTCGTTCCCTCCATTTCTTGATGAAATTGGTTTGTGGAAAGCGTTCATTGTTCCTAGTGACTGCAAACTGGTAGATAAACAAGCTCTGCACTAGAACCGCAGTCCACATCTTAGAAAGGGCGCGCAGGTCCCTGAAAGTAATTACCCTCAATCTACGCACAGAAAGGCCGTGTGTCATCCATGGGCCAATAATGAAATGGGCAATTATGTAGTTCATTATTTTTAATGCAGGCTGCCATGTTGAACAGGGGCGTGGAGAATCTTCCGACGTTTCGCTTGCCGCACCATAAAAGTAGTCATCAAAGGCAAGTGTGGGAAATTACTGCGCACCAGCTAGGTCTGTGTTGTACAGCTCATCATGGTTTGATTCCCCAAGCAATTTATGCAGTCGGGATCAAATGCGTTTGACATTGCGGGACTCATCCAAGGTCTATTTTTGTGGTAACTAGCACATCTGAGAGGGAGTCGAACAATAGAGGGATAAAGGCGCTATGAAAGAAAGATGCACTGTGCTAAACCGTCCTGGCAGCTCCCTCTCTCTCTCTCTCACACACACACACACAAACACACATATACACAGTGTACACAGAGGAGGATGTGAAAACAGTATCCGGCGTATACAATTGATTGTATTATCCGGTGAAAAGTGAATAAATAAACAAACAAATAAATAAATAAATAAAACCACACTCAAAATGGGTGTAAACAGCTCAGTTGTTTTCCTATTCATATCTCCCATTGCTTAGTTAAAGGGTCCGTATCAGAGTTTGATGTATACAGTATATGTCCAAATGTTTGCGGACACCCCTTCCAATGAATGCATTCAGCTGCCTTAAATGCACATACATACATACAGCTAGTGCCAGCTGTGTGTAACCCCCCCCCCCCCCCCCCCACACACACACACAAACTATAAGCCCCCCTTTTGGGATGAGTTGGGGAGTTAGGGATGAGAACATCCAACACCCTCATTGACCTCACTAGCACTCTTGTCACTGAATGCAATCAAATCCTCACAGCAATGCTCTAAACTCTAGTAGAAGGCGTTCTTCCCTGAACAGTGGAGACAGTTGTGCCAACAAAAGCAGGATCTACTAATTTTTAATACCCTTGATTTTGGAGGAAACAACGAGTGAGCACGTGTCCCAATACTTTTGACCATACATTTGGTCACAAAAATACAACTTGTGTACAGCAGTTAGCCCCACCCACTCAATTTGAGATTATATGAACGGTATTTATACATTTATGTATTGATTGATTTTGCAGGGTACAGAGCAGTCAATCAGAATAGAGCCCATTTGCGTATACCATTCCTCTTTTTTTATTCTGACAGTCATAATTTATTTTCACATGTTTTTTTTTTCTTCCTGACCTTAATTTCACCCACTTGTGTAAACTCTTGAAAAGGAAGATGCTTCAAATGGTTCTTTGAACGATGCCATAGAACCACTTTAAGCTGCATGAAGAACCATGTTTCTAGTGTGTGTGTGTGTGTGTGTGTGTGTGTGTGTGTGTGTGTGTGTGAAGAACCTATTCTAAAAAACTTTCACCTAAAGGTTCTTCACACTCTGCTGTGATTGGCTGGCTCAAGTAAAGATGTTTGACTTATATCAAACAAAGATTAACACAACAAGGTTAAGGCAGAGAAATTGTAAACGCATAAATGTTGACAGCACTAATAAATAAACAACTGTCGAGTGTGGCTATAGCTTCAAAGGGAAAGGGGCGGGGCTAAACTGGTGTATATATGGATATTTTATATTATTTTGTACAGTTTTTTGGGAACATCACTGAAAATGCAAAACAGGTTGTTTTGTGTAGTTTTACTTGGGTTAGGATGGGTGGGGTTTTATGATAAATAGGCCCTGGCAGTATGGCACAGTATCAAAAACAGCCCGTGTAAAATGGCCCAAAAAGAAATTGGTCCATAAAACCACAGAAACGTCCCTCAAAGTGGACCTCACCAAAAAATGGGGGGAAAAAATTGCATATGGGCCCTTTAATATTCATATCTTCCACTCTATATAAGATTTCTCTCTGTTCCAGAGATCATGCCTCATGTCTGATGTCTCCTTGGCCGATGATTAAAGGATTACTGGACTGAGAAGCATACTAATACTTCATTTTAGCCATCGATTGGACGCGTCTGTCCCGCCCGCCACACACCTCTGCCTAAATCCGTGCTCATTATTAGCAGCTCCTGCGACATTATTCTGCAGAAAGTTGCGCTTCACAGCCTTGGGTTTTGTTGCTGAATAATCTCGCTGAAGGTCAACATGAAAGGAGGGAAAGGAGGCGAAAGCAGGCAGCATTTGCAGTCAACAACAATTACGATGACCCAGTGCAGCGCACCCACGGGGAGCAATAGCTGCGGAGAAGCAACTGCACTCTGCCACTCATTATGAATGGGTGAGCGAAGGAAGAAAGAAAGGGAAAGAAAACGGTGAGAATCTGTGATTCACGAGACGCCACGCACCAGTCCGAGCTATTTTTTTCCTCCTTTGTTCCAGCTCGCCGTTTGATCGCTGGCGAAAGCTCTAATCACACATTTTATGTGGAGCCTCTCCGCTAACTGTTATGTTTGTGCATTGTGCTTTTTCTCGAAAAAAGGCTCCAAATGAGTCATGGAAACTGGGTCATTAAAGAACGAACAAACAGCGAAGCACTTAGAATTAATCCCGGTTCGCGAGAAAGACGCCGGAAGCTTACATTTGCCTCTTTATTTAATACACTACGAATGGAACGTCCTCTGCAGAAAGGCAGACGAGGTGCTTTCAGAGCTCTCAGGCGGCCCGGTGTGCCTTTTGTGATTTTTCAGTTTTCTTCCCAGCGCCTGCTGAGCTCATGTTTCAAACACCGACAAACCTGCAATCTGATAAGACAAAGTCTCTTACCGATTCCTGAGCTGATCTAGGCCACTGAGTCGAGCCACATTGCTGTAGAGCCGATTAAAATCCGTCCATGTAATTACAACCGATGCAGCCGAAACAAGATGAAACCGCAGCTGAAATAGCTGTCAATAACCTGCCGTTCACAGTCTTCTAAGCTGGTCTTTGATGGTCCTTGATGGTCTAGATGGACGTCCAGCTAGATTAGATGTTGCTGGGTAGATATCTGATGCTGTGTAAGCAGCTAGTAGTCAGTAGGTGTGTTTGTTCACATGAGTTTGATGGTTCCGCTGGCCTACCAGCATCTTTCAAACGGCCACTATCGCCACTTCGCTGGAGCTCAACACGCTTGGAGGAGAGCACTAGCCACCAAATCTGTTACGTCAGCTAACAGACGTCCTCGTTTGCTATCAATGCAGCAAGCAATTGGGGGGAGAGGGAGGGCCACCCAGAGATACAGGGCCCCCAATGATTGGGGCAATGCGTAGACAACACCCTGAGGATCTCCAGATTTTACAGTCAGTACTCAAGATTAGCTGGTTGACCAGGTTTAGCTGGACTACGGGGTTGTCTAGCTTTGCCATGCTGGTCATCCTGGATAACAAGCTTGGCCATACTGATTGTGCTGGTAGTCTAGCTCAGTCAGACTCGTTGAATTGCTTTGTTATGCTGGTCATCGTGACTGACTAGCTTGGTCATGCTCGCTGACTAATTTGGTTGTGCTGGCCATACTGGATAACTAGTGTGGTCCTGCTGGTTGATAGGCTTGGCCACGTCGGTTGTGCTGGTTGTCTAGCTTGGTAATGCTGCTCCAGTAGCTTGGTCATACTTGCCGACTAATTTGGTTGTGCTAGCCCTGCTGGTTGACAACTTGGCCATTCTGGTCATCCTGATTGACTGGCTTGGTCATGCTTGCTGACTATTTTGGTTGTGCTGGCCATGCTGGCTGGCTAGCTCGAATTCCAGCTTTTGCTGGTAGCTGGTTTTAGTTGGTCTGTGATGGTCTACGTGGTTGAAAAAGCTGGTCATCCAGACAAAAACATAAATAAAAAAGCTAGCTGGTTAACTGGTTGGATTTTGGTCATAATGGACATGCCAAAGAAGGTTCTATACAACTTTTAAAGGTTTTTCACACTCAGACATCTCATAAGAAGCTTCTATACTCCTCTAAAAGGTTCTTCACCCTCCCAGATCTACAAACATAGTTTCTCATGATCAAACAGTGGTTGTAAAGCATTGCTCAAAAATTCCTTAATTGCACCATGGCACCAAGCTAGCTGGTTAACCACCATTGTATAGATTGCTATGATTTTGGTCATGCAGGTCATGCCAAAGAAGGTTCTATTCACCTCTAACATCTAAAAAACATGGTTCTTCATGTAACCATCTGTGGTTCTAAAGCATTGCTCACCAATTCCTTTATGGCAGCATACCCTATGCTTGTAAGCTAGCTGGTTAACCAGCATCGTGCATGTTGCCATGATTTTGGCTATGCTGGTCAACCGGCTTGGTCTCGCTGGTCACGCTGGTTGATCAACTTGGTCTTGCTTGTCAACCAGCATGATCAAGTTTGGCTACACTGGTTGACTAGCTCGCTCAGGTTGCTCATGCTTGTAGACCAGCCAGACCATCAAACGACAACAATACAACCCTGTGCTGGTCACCATCTAAGCTGGCCAATGAGCTTAACCAGTTTGAGTGTAGTGGAAGTGTCCAAGTATCAACTGCATGTTAATGGCAGTTGCGAACAGACGTCCACTGTACTGCTAAAGCCTCTTATCTACCATGTTTGCCAAAGCTAGCTGGTTATATCTGATAATGGTGTCTCAAGACTACAGTTTATTATTATTATTATTATTATTATTATTATTTCTTGATCAGCTGCCTAATTATGCAGGTAGCTATGGAGAGAAAGTGTCTTATATACAGGGCTCATTTCTGACAAGTGGAAAATAAGAAGATGAACAAACGGCGCAGACCTGTAATGACACCTTTGTTGATGTGAGAACAGAGTCGTGCTGGTACAACACGGCAAAACACAGTCGAAGCAGTGAGAGATTTTAGATTTGTTTCATATCAATATGACGGGGTGAAAAACACCAACCAAATGGAGAATGAATAGCGTTATTTCGCATCGCTCCGTAAAAGAGAATCACTTACCGCAACAGAGGAAGCCATAATTCAGTTTGCAGAGAGCCTGATTTACCCAGTGCATTTGTATCCTCCATTTACTGTAATTCATCAATGAGTGAGTGCTGATTAGGACCATTTGGGAGACGCTTTATTGACCAATTTGAATCTCACGCTGATTGCTGCGCTCGCGCTGTTGTCGATTACTAATTGCATTGTGCCTCCTTCTAAATTAAGTCAGAAACAGTGAATAGAATGTGGCATTTAATTACTGCGTGTCTCGAAATGGCAGCAAATGCACGGGATAAAGACTCCCAGCAGATTAACTGCGATTGTTAAACAGGCCTGAATAACTCTTTATTGTGTCTTTATTCTGCGGGGAATCCGACGGTTGTGACAGCTCAGTCTCCACACAGACGGAGGATTCCGCCCGATAACACCGGGAATAGACCTGCAGTGCGCAGGAGCATCCCTCGTTCCACAGGCAGCTGCCTTACGAGTGCAGCGGTCATAGATTAGCGGTGGACGTCCAAGAGGTGAGTCGGTTCTATCAGTGGAGAGCCATTCCCTTCGGTCAATATGCAAATCAATGTAGATTCGATTCAGTAGACCCATTCATGCCCTGCCCATGAAGGTGTTCTGTGTGCGGTGCCAAAGAAGTTCTCTACACCTTTAAAAGGTTCTTCACATTCACATTTAAACATCTCTAGACATTGTTCTTCAGGAAGCCAGCAGTGGTTCTAAGGCATCATTCATAAAACCCTTCATGGCACCATTTATTTTTAGGAGTGTAGCTGCCAAAGAAGGTTCTATGCCAAAGAATGACTGATAAACCTTTAAAAGGTTCTTCTCACTAAAACATCCCCAAATCCCCATGTTTATATGCCAAAGTAGATTCTCTACACCTTAAAAAGGTTCTTCACATTCAAACATCTCCAAACATGGTTCTTCAGTAAGCTGAGAGTGGTTCTAAGTAAACCTACAAGAAGCATGTATGACTCCTTTACCATGTTACTATACAAAGAAGGTATAGCTGCCATGCCAACGAAGGTTCTATACATCTTCGATGGGTTCTTCACACTCAAACTCTCTAAAGGTTCCCTACAAAGAAGGTTCTCTACACCTTCACATTCAAACATATCCAAACATGGAAGGCAGCAGTGGTTCTAAGGCATTGTTTATAAAACCCTTTATGGAACCTTTATTTTTAAGAGTGTAGGAGTGTAGTTCTTTGCCATGCCAAAGAAGGACTGATTCACCTTTACAAGGTTCTTCCCACTAAAACATCATCAAATATGTAAGTTCTCCAAACATGGTTCTTCGGAAAACCAGCAGTGGTTCTAAGGCATCATTTATAAATGATTTAAAATTATTTATATTTTAGGAGTGTATCTGCCATGCCAAAGAAGGTTCTTTCACATGGACTGTTCTATACAATGTTAAAAGGTTCTTTACATTCAAATATAGTTAATCAGGGAACCAACTGCGGTTCTAAGGCTTTACTCAAAAAACCTTTGTGGCATCTTTATTTGTGTAAAGAGTGCAGCTGCCACGGCTTCACTTCAGAAGGGGGTCTGAGACGGATTTGAGACATGTCAAACACATCCGGCAAGATGCATTCCATAGCCAAAACCCCTCCCAATACAACCAAAACAATTTTTGGTAATAATTGGTAATAATAATTGCTGTATAATAAGGGAATTTACATGTTCCGTCCCACACAGAGATTGGATTTCAGTCTGACTAGCCAGGGACGCATTTGACTACCGAATGTAAACGCTTGTGGCTCAAGTCTAATCAGGATACAATCCAGATACCTCCATGCATCTTGAGAATGAAGATGGTATCTGGATAAGGCCACAACATTTAAAAATGCAAGTGTAAACACACACAAGACCCATTTACACCAGATACAAATCCGATCACTCAAACCACTTCACAAGGTGGTCTAATCTGAGACGCATTTGAGCCACATTGTGTCATAGCATATGTAAACACATCAATCTTTCCATCATGCATTAGACAACCAAAACCCCTCCCAGTAAAACCAAAACACCACTAATAATTGCCACGCAATGTGCAAATTTGCATATTTCGGCCCACAAAGCAATCAGATTTCAGTCTAACCGGAAACGCATGTGACGACCCAGTGTAAATGCATGTTGCTTGAGTCTAATCCAGATACAGTTCAGATCCTAAACAGGGTCTTAATAATACTCAATATTCAGTAATACTCGCTCCACTATTGGTGGTAAGATTCTCTAGGGAATTCAGCCCTAAAGCCAACAGTAAAGCCAACAGTTGCCACTAATGAAGTAGTGCATTTGTGGGCGGGGCTTAGATAGATAAACGCTAATATTGTTGTGCTCTTAAATTCCAAGTTAAACTTTCAATCTCAAGCAGTTAAATAATAACACAAATCCTGCTCAATAATAATGATTTGAAGCACTGATTTGATGATTTGGGACTGACTGTTGCTGTGTGTGATTCAGAGCAGGCAGACTGTGAGAGCAGAGAGCCCATTTTAGTAATGAGTCTAATCAGCAGGATGGATCGTCACCATCAGCACCACCATCATCATCGCTGCTAACAGCAAAATGGCCTTCTCTTCCCAGTAAACATCCCATTCTCCCTCCTGCACACAAAGCCAGAGTGTGTGCTGGGACTTTCTGAGGTGTTGAGTCAACAAGAACCCTCCACGACTGAAGTGCACGGCCAAATCCCAGCAATGACTTATGATGGCCTCACTTACGGTCAGAATTAAGCTGACATACCAGGTTCTTTGGAACAATGCCAACAGAAGAACCACAAAGAACCTTTCAGTGGATGTTTCTATAAGCATTTAAGCCTTTGGAAGTGTAGAGAACTTCCACTTAATGTAAAGGTTCTATATTTTTGACATGGCACAGTATAACTTATAAGACTTATGAAGGTTCTTTTTAAAGTTCATTTTAGGGAACCAGAACAGATTCTTCTGTTCACTTTATTCTGCCACGCCCACTGAATCCCTCCTGTTGTCATTAAGTAGTAGGGGAAGAATGGGATGGTGGGGAGATGAGCTCTGTGGGCCTTACAGTGCAGTGTGAACTGCCTAGCTAAAGCCACCCAGACAACATGCTCATGTGCCTCCCAGATGGCCAGGCCCCATGGTTACAGCCCACCCTAATCTCACATGGGCCCCATGTGCAGTGTACAACCCAGATGGGGCCCATCACTGACCTTGGTGGGCATCTCTATAGTGTTGTACGGCTCAGCCTAAGCCACTTTGGTTGTTTCCCCTTTACAGAGCCTGCATGAGTTCAAATTGTACTTGGCAGCAACCACTTGGCATCACCTGATCAACCACCTGAGACACCATAGCAAGCACCTGGAATACCAAAGCAACTACCTAGCAACATCATGGGAATCTGAAATGCCACTGAAACCTGAAATACTGCCACACTGTAGCACCCATCTAGCGTCCACTTAGCATACCATATCAACCATAGCTGGTATACCATAGCAACCACCTGGGATACCAGAGTAACCATTTAGCAACAACAAAGTAACCACCTAGTAACTGCTAAGTAGCAACACCTTAGCAACCACCTGGGATACCATAGTATGCACTTAGCAACAACCTAGCAACACCATCGCAACCACCTGGGATACTATAGTTTCTATTTAACAGTGCCACAGCAAACACCTAGACACTGCTAAGCAGCACCTTAGCAACCAACCTGGGATACCATAGTATGCACTTATCAACAACCTAGCAACACCATAGCAACCACCTAGCCACACTATCGCAACCACCTGGGATACTATAGTTTCTATTTAACAGTGCCACAGCAAACACCTAGACACTGCTAAGCAGCACCTTAGCAACCAACCTGGGATACCATAGTATGCCCTTAGCAACACCATAGCAACCACGTGGGATACCATAGTTTCTATTTAGCTGTGCCACAGCAACCACCTGGAAACTGCTTAGCAGCACCTTAGCAACCACCTAGCCACACTATCGCAACCACCTGGGATACTATAGTTTCTATTTAGCTGTGCCACAGCAACCACCTGGAAACTGCTTAGCAGCACCTTAGCAACCACCTGGGATACCATAGTATGCACTTAGCAACAACCTAGCAACACCATAGCAACAGCCTAGCAACCATCTAGCAACACCATCGCAACCACCTGGCAGCTGCTTAGCAACACCATAGCAGCCACTTAGAAAACCAAAAAGAACTCATGAATTCCCTTAGAATCCTTTGGATCTTTTAAGGGTTCTTAAGCTGTTAGAGGATTCCTCACACTTCACATTGATTCAGATAATACAATTTTATACACCCAGCAAACAGTCAACAAACCATCCATCCTTATAGACTATCAACAGGACTGAACTTCTCAACAACAGGGTCGTAGATCTTGATCAGTCTGTTCACAGCATTGTTGAAAGAACCTGTGGCACCTTTTTTTAGGAGAGGAAGACCTTTTTTGGTCTGTTGAAACTGTGCAATTCTTCAATTTACTCTTTGTTTATGAGCAAATCCCATTGATGGGCCAAGACAGCTCATCATCAACTAAAGCAAAAGCAGAATAATGCACAGCATTAATGTCCTCATCTGGCAGTGTTTCAATCAAGCGTTTATATAATTCTGCCAGTGGCAATAAACATAGGAGGCTCACTTCCCCATCGACGACAGTCACCCTCTCTTTCCATCTTCCCCTCCCTCTCTGCTCTTTGATAGGTCTGCCTAAGGCAAAAGACGCACAACATCACTCTGACAGTCTTAATGTTGAAGAGATGCTCACATTACAGGCTGTTGACACTGAGTGTTTGTAAGAATGATTTCAGGACGTCACTGGGATTACGAAAGCTTATTTACTATGAGCAAAGAAGGGTGAAACTGAAGTGCATTGAATAGACTAATAATTCAAAGATCCTCTAAGTTTAGACTCTACTAAACACAAGTCAATAAGGAGACCATTCTGCTATTCACGTATTCTTGGAAGAGGTGGGTCTTCAGTCTGCGTTTAAAGACAGCAAGCGTTCGGGAAGCTTGTTCCACCACTTCGGTGCCAGGACAGAAAAAAGCCTGGACGCTCGTCTAGTTTCATGTTACGGAAGATGATGAAACGGACACTTTGCAAACGCCAGCCTAACAAACCAACAGCAGGATTATTGCAGCCTGTCATGTAGCTTCACTCCCTCTCACGACTCAATTGTATTTTGACTGAACTATTCAACCAAAGACTTCAGACCCTCTGTTCGCTCCCTCCCCCCGCTCCCCTTCAGTAATGAGGAGTTATCTGCGCTGCCACACCAGGCAATTAGCTGCTCAGGGCTCGGCAGGCTGATCGGAGCTCAAATGAAATTGTGCGAGGTGAAAATTAAGAGCAAAAGGTGCAATTATTATCATAATAATTACATTTGCTAATTAAATGTCAGCCTCTTGAATACCAATTAAGATAAGATATCCTCAGCAAGGAAGGCCGAGCATGTCTGTTTGCAAAGGGACGGGAAGCACTCGCTTCCTGTCTCAGTGGCGGCGGTTTGAAAGCTGCCGCAGCCGTGAGCCTTGATTTAACGTGGCCTGACCACACAGCCCGAAACAATCACACCCTGATGAATAATTCAGCAACGGGAGCCTTTGTTCCCATCATGCCATGGAAATGCGTGGAGCTTATGTGAAGCTGTGACGCGCTCTTATTTAATCTTATACAGCTAATGAGGATTTTTAGACGTCATATTTATACATACACAAGACCATAATATCGTAGGCCTGACTCCAGACACTTGATTTTGCTGGTGGTGTCGGGTTTCAAGGCACATTTCAGCACAACTGAAATGGAGATGAGGCCTGAGCGACACCCCAACCAACAGCTCGCTGATCCAACAGCAGATTTCAGTGTTAAATGAGGACTTGTGCCAGTGTTTCCAGAGCAAGCGTTTAGTATTTACACGAATGCATCGTCGCCTTCAGACGGGACCTGGTTGTTTCACCTGACAGTATTTGCACAATTCCGCTGCCGTCTGGAGGAGACCTGGTGATGCAACTGACCTGAGAGAACGTGAAATCGATCCACGTGCGATCACTCCAGCCACAGAGTGAGCAGAGTGTTGTCTTGTGAAACAATAACGCCAAGAGATGGCTGGGCACTGCGAGGGTCCGGAGCGATCGTTATCATCATCAGCATTACAGTAGGCATTAAAGCTCCGTTCGGAGGCCGCTTTGCAGGCCTGCTGCGGCGCTTTGGGGAATTGATCAGGACTAGATTGCAAACACAGACTATTCACAGTTGATTTATAAGTCCTGGGAAAGTAATAAAAGCTGCCCACTGAAGCATTTGAATCCAATTATCTTTTACAGAATGCTGTTGTTATCCAATTAAAACTCTTCCAGCTCTCGAGAATTATAATAAGTTATTTTCAAGCTTTTGACAATGGTGATTTATGTTCAAGAGTATGCTCGGAGACCTGGGAAAGAAGCTGCTGTGTAGAGTGGGCAAAGGATGGAGCTGCATGGAGCTCCTGGGTGAACTGGGATGTTGGACGAAGATCTTTTTAAGGAGAAGGTCGTGCTGTCTTGGACTGGACAATATTTGTACTATAGCTTCCTCTAAAGTCACCATTGTCATGCCCACATTAGGAACTCCAGGACTAAGCTGGGTTTCTCTATGAAAGAAATGAATGAGGATCCTTGGGAAGCTTTAATGCTACTATAGGACAACACCAGCTACTTCTACTGTGCTATACTGGTTCCAAATATACCTAACTGACCAGATTGGACCAAACCGGCCAAGCTGCAAAGTTTGTTTGGGGGGTATTTTGTTGAGGCTGCCTGTTCCATCCCAGATAACACCCATGCCCATGTTAAAGTGGGGCCTGTGTGGTTAGCTCAACTAGGAACCAAAGTTTTCTTCACAGGTTCCATGTTGGCCCTGCATATGGATTCCCACCATGTTCAACATAGGCCCCATCTGGGTTGTACAATGCACATGGGGCCAAGATGGGAGCCTTGTAAGATTAGGGTGAGTTGTTACATGTTGGGCCCATTTGGGAAACCCAACATGTACAAACCCAAACTCATCTCAAGCTCACCTGGAACCCACGTAGCCCACAGTCCACCCATGTGAGCCCCACATCCACATGTTGGCTAGGATGATGTCAAAAAACTCAAGATATACTTCCAGGAAAACGTCCAGATCGAGTTTGGAACACTGTTGTTGACCAACATCCCCAGCACTGAATGCCCAGCTTGGATAGATTGGATGGATCTACGTTCTTCCAGTAGTTGAACACCAGCTTGATGACCATGCTGATAGACTAGCTAGTCCATGACCAGCTTTTCGACCACATTGACAATCAGATACCAGCTTAGACCAAAACCAGCTACCTACAAGAGCTGATTTTGAGCTGCCCAATTCTATTCTACCCTGTTGTATTCTTTTTCACATCCATGACTATGATCAGAACTTGTCTACAGCCTTGTGAACATAGATATGAACATCCAAGTCCCGTAAGTAAAGCAACTTGTGTCCAAGGGGATAATTTGCAATATAGAAACCTCAAATATACAAGTATACAAAATTTGTTTGGACTTACTTATCTGGAATCATGAACTTTATTAAGCAAATATAAAATATACACCAGGGAAAATAGTCTCCTTTGTTGGTCCTTGTTTTTTTTCTCAGTTTTATACTTTTTTATCTTCAAAAAACAACTAAAAAAAATTATGTTCTTCTGCCGGGAAAAGAAACCAAAAACAAGCTACGTTCTTCCAGTAGTAGAACCCAGTAAAAAAAATAATCGAAATAATCCCACAGCAAATTTTGACGAGAAAAAAAACAAAAAACAGCCTCTGTGCGCTGTCAACTCAACAACGATGAAGGGAACAAGGATAAGGTTTGGGGTCGATCAAAGATACGCCGCCACTATAGGGTGCACTGGCCACCTCTCTCCTGGAAAAGTCTGGCCAGCGTGTTCACCTCAGGCCCCCAGTCATCTTGCTCGGGAGGTTCCGTCTCTGATGGAGGTCCAGGAAGGTCTAGAGAGCTGATGGAGCCCGAGGGTGACCCCTGCCCTTCATATGCGTACGTTTGAAGGGAATCATACGGAGGTCCGCTGGTGTCCCGGTCCGCCTCCATTACCTTTAGCTGGATCACATCATGGATGTCCTGGGTGGGCAGGGTCAGGGATGGGCTCAGACTGTCACCGCCCACCGCCCCGGCCCAAACCTCCGTGTGCGGCTCCCCCCTCCTCCTCCGGACCTCTCCGCCGGCCGCTGCGGGGTTCCTGAGGGCTGCGATGTCGAACGCCTCCGTGTCCTCCTCGCCTCCGCCCTCATCGTCGTACGTCACCACGTTCTCCCTCACGTCCTCTTCTGAGATAATGAGCGCCTCCTTTTTGATCTTCTTGCTGCGCAGGGTCACGAACAACACCACAATGGCTGTCGGGACGGAAAGACAAAAACAAGGATGCAGTGTTACCCCAGCAGGCTCTGAGCTTATTATTTAGCCATTAATCTTAAAGCTTATTACCTGGTAAGTAGTATGAATTATTCAGTATCTACTATGAAACTAATAAGTAGGTTAGGCCCCTCATGGCGGATACGCCTTGAAAAGTCTCCTCTTACGTTCAGTTTAATTATTTCTGACTCAAAGCTCATTATCAAGTGAAGGAACTCAGAAATGCAAGCTCAAAGTGGAATACCAGTTATAATATACATGTAAAATTAATAATTACAATGTATCTTATGCATAGTCTGTTAAAGCCTCTTAACACGTACAGGCATCCGGCCTCGTATCTAACAGTCTATAGCAAATGAAGTCGTAGATTGCTTGTGATTAGCATGTTAGGGCTAGGGCTGAAGCTCTAGTGCATTGGTTAAGCTCATGGCTAGCATGTAAATTACATTTAGCACAAGGTTATTGAATTAGTTTGTGGTGGATATGTCACATTTAGCTCTTGGTTAGCATGTGCGCTAGTGTTTAGTGCAGCACATGAAGTCATGGTTAGCATTTTAGTTTAGGTATTAGTTTGCAATTAGTGTGTTAATTTAGGGTTAGTTCAATTTCCTGCTGAACAAAAACTTGGCCTGGACAGTCCAAGCTGGTCAAAATGGTTACGCTGGCTGACCAGCTTAGCTCTTAACCAACATAGGGTGTGTTTTTGTTTGCATGTGATGGTTTAGCTGCTCTACAAGCATGATCAACTTGACCAAGCTTATCCATACTGGTTGATCAGCATAACCTAGCTAGTTGACCAGCAGGGCCAAGCTAAACCAATAACAGAGTTGACAGTAATAGAGTTGGCCTAGATTTTGTGCCTTAACTCCATGTGCGAAGCTCAAAATAAAAAACTGAATTTGTAGACATTTAACACACTAGCACTGTGGTGTATTTATTGGCTATGCAGATGTTCATAGGCCTGAAGGAATGGTATGGAGTTGAGGAATGATATGGTGAGGCCCATGGGGTAGATGTGGAAAGGAAAGGGGGCTCCGTTTCCTGACCAAATGTGAAAACTGTACATGAACCGAACGAACATAGGATGTTGTTTAGATTGGACATATCTTTGGGTGTATGTGACGTAGATTTAAAGGTGGTCCAGATGTGTCTGTGGACCGCATATGTAATGGTGGGGGCTAATTAGTGTTCCTTATGGATGAAATGCAAAGATTCTGCATATGGGAACAGTCCAACAGAATATGACATGTAGTAGGGTATAAAAACTCAAGGCATTCCTATGTCGGAGAGAGAGAGATCGAGGGGCACTCAGAATTGGCAGACTCTCTCCACACTGTACTTTTGATTGGAATAAAATATTTCATTGTTACAACTAAAAGACAGTGGTTACGAGTCTCCTTTTTTTTAAAAAAGAAGTCTTCCTCCGGAGAAAGACAAACAGAGATAACAGCGCTTATTAAAAATTGAGTCTGAGATTCCCTCAATCATAATAACAAATATGAAAAATTAATTAATATAGTACTGGTTTATCCTCAACATTTTATATGAAATAATGGGATTCGAAGTTAGAAGGGACATTTCTTCCACATGTGTTCTGTCAGAGAAAGTGACATTACTGGGGTGTGTGGTCACTTTTTTTATGACCTCATTTAGTTATTAGTTGCATAGAATATCTATGTTTTATAGATTATGTAATTTCAGTAATTGTAAACAGTAAACAGTTGAATAAAAAAAAAAAAACACATGATCCATGACCTCGGACACCTCTGTTACCTCTGATATAAAACTGTATTAAAAATTCGTAAACAGCTGAATAAAAAATAAACATGTGACTCACACACAGTGATGTCACTTCCTTTGACACCTCTGTTACCTCTGATATAAAACTGCATTAAAATCTGCAAACAGTTGAATAATAATACATTTTTTAAAAACGTGACCCGCACTCAGTGATGTCACTTCCTCTGACAGGAAACATGTGGAAGGCAGTGAGATATGTCACTCCTAACTTTATATCTCAAAATTTAGTATAAAACGTTATAAACCAACAGTATATTAATTAATCTCCTTTTCAATTTGTAATAAAAAATAATTTTTTGGATGCGCCGTGTGGAATCTGGCTTGGATTTAAGGCACTAAATGGCGGAAAAGGGCCAACGCTGCTACTATCAACTCTCCTAATGGTTTAAAGGGTTCTAAATTGGGCCACCTGTACACTATACAACAAAAAGTATGAAATCGACACCCACTGTATCATCATCATCATCATCATCATATCAATTAAATTCCAAATGTTGGTGAATGGATTTCCCCCAACTCATTTAAATAGCCGAGTAATAACTAGCAATATGAATAGTGCCAATGAAATCCTCACTATTAACGTGATTAATAAGAAAAAAACCATAATCAGTGAGATCATATTAATTAGTTGTATCCGAAAATAATATCCACATTAGCACTTTTGGCCTCCACAGCAGCAGCATCGCAAGTCAGCATGCAGACGTTTGTGTTCCAAGAGGCTAAAATTAGCCTTTGACATTTGAAGATACTTGAGGCAAAGTGTTTTCTGTGCATGAGCTTGCATAATTGCTCATCTGTTGATGTGAAATCAATCAAGCATCGTATCTCTCTATTAATCTTAAAGGGGGTAGATGGGCCATTCAGAAGCAAACACTGAATTATTAATGTTGCCCTCTATAACAATCAACAATCATGTCATGTAAACTTAGGCCCAGCCATATTAGGTCTGTATTTCTGCAAGCTTGCAGCTCAGAAACACTGGCTTCTGCTCTTCAGGGCTGACTTTGCCTGGGGGAGAAAAGCGAACATCACCAAATATAACTATACAAATCCAAGTCTGCACTAATTTTAGGCGCAGGTCCGTTCATATCCAACATGGCAGGTGCACTGCAGTGAGAGCTCTTCTTCTATACTGATGGGAATGAGATGTATATGTATGTACATATTGTGCATATTAGGCAGTTTACAGGTATACAGAGAGAAGATCCTCCAGGGCGAGGTTTTGAGGTTTTGGAGGTTTCTATATTCGGCCCTGTGTCAGAGATAGTGAGAAGAACCGTTAGACTCACTGCAGGGTGGGACCTCACACCTGCACTCGTCGAGCTTTCTAACCACATGCTACATTCAGGTGTAGCTGAATTGTGGTATATCCTGAGGCTTTTTCTAAAATGAACTTTTAGAAGAATGTTCACAAGTGCCAGGTGATACAATACTTAGCATACAGTTCGTAATGATAAAGTTCAGGAGAAAATTAGACAGAACCCAATAGCTTAGGAAATGTCAAAGGAAAACTAAACAGAAACCAGTGGTCTCCAGTGCAGGTTTCAACCCAACCCAATCTATTTAACACACCTCACCTCGTTCAGCCAATTAAGGCTTTCTGAAGGCAGTAACTACTTAGATCAGGAAGTGTAAATTAGGGTTGGATCCAAAGCCTGTGCGAAGGCAGCTCTCCAGGAGCAGGGTTGGGGACATGTGGCAAACGCTACAAGTGTTTAGGCACTTAAACTGAGATAATTGGAATATTCTGTGGTGCTGTTCATTATATGACCTGTTCGTGACCTTCAGTTTTTACTATTTTCAAGGTTTTTTCCACAAACTGGAGAATCTCCATTGAATCCTCTGACTGAATTGATGCTGTGGAAGATAATAAATTCAGCCCTAAACATCTAAGTACTAAGTACTGGGTATCGATCTCAGTTCTGGGGTCTCTTACAATGGCAATTGGATCAAGCTTAGCTGGGTTGGTTCAAGCTAAGTGTGTGTGGTGTGGTAGGGTGCTTTCACACCTAGCTTGTTTGGTTTGGACCTTCAGACTTTTCCAATCGGATTCAACCAAAATAGCAGACGTGAAAGGTGCCGCAAACCATGGTCCAGACTCATGGTTGGTTTCTTTGCAGTGTGAAAGCACTTTTTTTTTGGATGGCGCTTTACAAGAGAAGAAAGGCCATCTTTACTTTCTGTGGAAAATGATATAATTTTGGAGCATTTCTATTGGCCATCATGAAATTTTGACTTAATTTTGCTGTCATCTCCTTCTTCCCTTCTCTCTTCATTGTAGTGAACTACCCCCCCCCCCCCAGATCTCTCCAATGTAAAGAAACAGTAGGAGGGAAACTCAGATTTACACAATTAGCTCATTACCCTAAGTACAGTCAATCAGCCCAGACTTGTTTGGTGTCTGATGTTTGGAATTTTAGCTTTGTATTGAAGCTCCAAAGCTAATACAGCTCACAAATAATGGAAGTTTATAATCCACCAATTATCGCTGTGTAAATTGCAGTGGGGAGCCTTCGGGGCCTAATAATTTGTTTTATGTTTGGTGCATTTTTATTCAGTTGAATCATCATGCCTGTTAGATTTAAGGATTGTAGAACAAAATCTTATTTCCTAATGAAGTTTTCATTGGAAAACGGAACGTCTTTAAATACCCAGCAGTATCTGGGTAGATGTAGCCAAACTAGCTCTCCCATTGGTCAGGCCTTCAGGAGCTATACTGAACACCTTATGCATCAGATTAGCCACTAACATCATTAGGAAATGACTGTAGAGTCAGCCACGTTTGGATTTCCAATGGCTGGGGCCAGTTCTAGATATGTGAATGACCAGGTTATAATCAGTTAAGCTAACATAGATGCTAATGTCTGTTACCCCCCTGAGACCAGGGCTGAGAACAGCTTTTGCTTAGTGAGTTTGATGGATTAGATGGTCTACCAGCATGACCAGCCTTACCAAGCTGGATGTCAAGCTTGGTCATCCTGGTTGACTTATTTGGCAAAGCCACCATATTGATGGACTTGTGCGGTCATGCTGGTCAACCACCTTGGTTATGCTGGTGGCTGGTTAGTATGTCTGAGCTGGTTGACTGACTAGCTCTGATCAGGTGAGTCATGCTAGTGGACCAGCTGAACCACTAAACTCAAGTTTTTTTGCAGCAGGGAAGCTTCAACAAGCTTCAAATGTCTGTGTTTAATCTAGAAGGACCTAAACAGGTCCATGTGTTCACGTTTATGCTAACACACTACTAGAAAACAGATGCCGGGCCTCTAGCAGAAATTAGCACAAATGTAAAGGTGAGCAGCTGTGATGTTTATGGCCTGAAATTGCTGTAATAGACACAGTAGGTCACAGGTCTTCACGCTCTTGCCTCATACAATGTAAGAAACCATATATGCAAGCCTACCCAACGTTCCATAACACCTCCACATGATGTGAGGAGTGTGTGGTAATTTAGGTGTGCAGTTAGCACCATCCTACAAGCTTCCCACAGTTATTATCTACATTAGCCTCATATCATTATCACGAAACTACAGAAGCAAAGCTCAGACACCAAACCTGCCTTGGTCGAATCCCCACATTGCACACACTGTCTTACCCAGCAGGATGAGAATGCAGAGTAGGATGGCAATGAGCGCTCCGGTGCTGAGTCCCGCTGAGGAGAAAAAGGCTTGCGGCTGGCACACGGGCACTCGGAGACCCCTCCGGCAGGGACAGACCCGCAGCGTCAGGGTGCTGGTGCTGCTAAGCTGAGGTTCCCCTCCGTCCCACACCACCACAGCCAGCTGGTGCAGCTCCTGCTCAGCCTGACTGAAACCCCACCGCCGTGCAATGATACTCGCACTGCTGTCTGTCAGAGAGATGGAGAACCCCACAGTTACTCCCAGCAGCAGCAGTAAAAGGGTGCACTGATGGACAGCTCAGTATATACACTTTATGACTGCAGAAATAGAATATAGCCCCTTACAAAAGCCTTTAGACAGAACAGGTGTTGTAAACATATGAAAAATGAATAAATAAATCCATTAAATAAATTTGGTTTAATGCATCTTTAATTTATGCCAGTTGGGTTGTTTCTAACCCAAATACGGTTGTTTTTAACATAGGGGGACCAAAAGTCCTTTGTTTTTCCAGGACGTCTTATTTTTCAGCTGTGCAAAATGCGCACATCTACATGCAGCCATTGATTAACTACTTAAGTCCCGCTTCTCACTGCCACTATTGGACTATATGTATGTGCATTTACAAGCTGCCATTGGTCAAGCTGCTTAAATCCCACCTTCTGACCACCACTGTTGGTCTACATGTACCTGCATCTACATCAACCATTGGTTAAACTGCTTAAGCCCTGCCTTTTTACAGTCTCCGTTGGTCTACATGAACATGCATCTACATCTAACTGCTTAAGTCCCGCCTTTTTTTTGGTCTTTATTGGTCTACATGGACATGCATCTACATCAATCATTGGTCAATCTGCTTAAAGCGTGCCTTCTGACCGCCACTGTTAGTTCACATGTACTGGCATCTACATGCGGCCATTGATCAAACCGCTTAAGTCCCGCCTTTTCACTGCCACTATTGGTCTAAATGTACATGCATTTACAAGCAGCCTTCTCAACACAACTACTGGTCTACATGTACCTGTAGCTACATCACGCATCTGCTTAAAGCTTAAGACTGCTTTAGACTGTATATTGTCTCTTATGCCAAGACCATGGTTATAGCTTTGCGTTTAGCGCCTCACAGTTGTTGTGTGAGACTGAAGAACGACACTGTGCTCATCCTCGTGCTGCTGCAGCCTAGGGAACCATTTTGCCTGCAGTAGAAAAGAGGCCTTATATGCCTTTTGGCCTTTGGAAAAGCAGGCTTATGGCAATTTCAGGTTCTCTCTGCCTTATGTGGAACCTTCTTAATGTCGACGTGTCTGCGAATTGCGAAAACGAGCGTGTGGGAGAGCCCAACGTCTTGGACAGAGTGTTTGATTGGGCTCTATTTGTGTTGTGTTTTGGAAACAGCAGACATGACACAGCATTGGACACAGTCCATCAGCTCCAACAGCGGCAAACACTTCATGCTTTATTAATTCTACAACGTTTTTCTTTCTGCACAGGTGTCTCTATCGCTCTCTGCCTTTCTCTCTCTCTCGCGTTCTGTTTCTACTTTCTTTCCCACATTTGTCAAGTCTATTTCAATTTACCTTTGATGTATAATTTACTACTACTACTACTTTCTCTCTCTCTCTCTCTCTCTCTCTCTCTCTCTCTCTTCCTCTTTCTCTCTTTTTCCAATCAGTCTCTGGTATCTCTAGCCTCCTCTCTCGGCCTCCATTCTTCCCTTTCTCTACTTTTCTCTCAGTCTCTCTCTCTCCTTCTTTCTCATTCTGTTCTCTCTCACCCTCTTTGTCGTTCTCTCACTCTCAACCCCCCACTCACTCTCTCTCTGTCCCACTCTCTCCTTCGCTATCTGTAGAACCGTCTCTCTCTCTCTCTCTCTCTCTCTCTCTCTCTACGTCCTGTTCTCTCTCTCTCTCTCTCTCTCTCTCTCTACGTCCTGTTCTCTCTCTCTCTCTCTCTATGCTGCCTTTTTGTTCTCTCTCACCCTCTGTCTTTCTCTGTCTCTCAACCCTCCCCATGCCCTGTTCTCTCCTTCTCTATCTGTATAACCAACTCTGTCTCCTTCTCTAGCTCTCTCTCCCTCCTCTTTGCCTTCTCTTCTCTCCCATTGTCTCTCGCTCTCCCTCCCTCCCTCCCTCCCTCCCTCTCTCATTCTGTCTCTCTCGTCCTCCCTCTTTCTCTCTCCCTCCTGAGCCCTGCATTGTATGCACAGGCATGATCGGGCCCTTCGCTATGCAGATTCCCGTCTCCGTGGAGCAGGGATCAACAGCAGGTGCTCGAGCGCAGAGCGCAAACCGAGGTGTTGGGGGGGGTGGGGGTGTGGAAACGCTGTGTGGCAGACCCTGCCTCCTCCTGGATGTCAACTACTGTGTGCAAACAAACACCCCGGGGGAGGCCTGCCTCATCATCGTCATTTTTATCCTCCATGACTTCTTCCTCCACAGCGTCAGAGCTGCACTGCAAGCTGCAGGTCCTCCATGCTGCCGCACTAAGCACTGCATGGTGATGATGCAGCCTCCACCAGTTGTGAAGATATTGTTGAGTTGTTGTCAGAAGAAATGTGTGGCTGTGAGGCACGTAGATATATATTTCCACACACAGTCACAGTCACAGACACCACCCCTGGTTTGGAATGAACCCATTCTATCACCTCCACTTTGTAGTTCTATAATTCCAGACTTTTATCCCTCTGTTTCTCTATATACTTTGTTTTCTACCTCCTTTCACCCTATTCTTCAATGCTCAGGACCCTACAGGACCTCCACAGATCAGGTAGTGTTTAGGTGGTGGACACGGCAGTGCTGCTGGAGTTTTTAAACACCTCAGCATCACTGCTGGACTGAGAACAGTCCACCAACCAGGAATATCCATGTCCTGTGGGCAGCAGCATCCTGTGAGGACTAGAGGATGACCAACACAAACTGTGCAGCAACAGATACAGAGCTTCTGTCTCTGACTTTACATCTACAAGGTAGACCAACTAGGTAGGAATGTATAATAGTTAGTGGACACAGTGTTTGAAAAATCCAGCAGTGACGCAGAGGTGATCTATTCGTACTACCAGCACAACACACTATGTCAGGGTCACTGCAGTGCTGAGAATGACCCACCACCCAAATAATCTCTGCTCTGTGGTGGTCAATCCTGTGGGATCCTGACCATTGAAGAACAGGGTGAATGGCTAATAACAAAGCCAGCAGAGAAACAGATGGATACAGTCTGGAATTATAGATTATAGATAGACAGAGAGCACCTATATGGGAGGTGGAGCTGATGGAATGGGACGAGTTCATTCCAAACCAGGGGTGGTGATTATATTGTGATATGACTTGCCCACACACATCTTCTCCATAGAAAAGCAATGACCAGTAGAACAGGACGCTCTGGAGCAGCTGTGAGCACTGTGCCCAATGCCAAGCATTAGCTAGAGGGTAAAAAGCCCCTGCTGCAGTGAAACTTTCATTCTCTGGGGAGCTGGTGCTTCTTCCAGTACCTTTGGAATGAGTTGGAATGGCAGCAAAAAGGCATAGTTCAACTGAGGGACCTCCAAAACAGGTGGAGGTTGCATTACATGGCGGCTGTGAAAAAGGCTAAACCCCTTAAACTGGATCTCTAGCAGGGCCCACACTTTGGTCCCCCACTGTGTTAATATGAGGATATAATTACAGATGCAACATAATGCAATCTGTTTCTGTATTCTGTTTTGAACCAGAAGTTGGTGTGACCTAAATATTATTCTAACATTTAATGAGTTTTAATGGGTTCTTTCAAAATGTTAAAAATAATATATATTTAAAAAATATTCACTAGTTTATTTAATAGAGACCTCAGCAGAGATCTTCTGCCCTGAGGGCAGCATGTGGTCTGCTTAGGCTACATGGAGCACATCTCTGCTCTGAGGATGTTTTAAGCAGTAAATGCTAAACTGAAACTGAATATCAGTCAGAATTCTGTAGATATAATAAAAGAAATTTGGTTTGATTGTGGCGCTCAGTGAGGCAGTGAACCACTGATGGCTGGCTGCGTCCGAATACTTTGCTGAAACGTCCTTTCCTAGATTCTGTCTGACCTGGTACTCTTGAGGATCCATGAGCTAGTCAGCTCTGCCAGTATATTTACTGAGGTCATTAGGAAAGGAAGGGTCACACATTTTGGATCTTTGGAGTTCTGAGACCCATCTGGAGGGTTTGTTCGGAGTGGAGTTTGAAACACGAGTCCCCCCCCCCACACACACACATACACATATACACTTTCTTAACTGCAACAGTCAGAGTGATGGGCAGAGTGCATCTCTTTAATTACAGAAAGTACAGACCATTCGCAGCGGGTCTTTCATTAAAGCCACAGTGAATCATAAACACATTTCCAAATCGCAAATCGCCATGGGAACGGAGCATGCATTAACTGCGGATATAATTAATCTTCACTGTACGAGATGTGTGGTCCGGCCGAGAGAGAGCGTATCCGCAGTTCTGGCTGGGTTCCTGATTGCTACGGCTGAGGCTCCAGCCTAATGCGAAAGTTTAAGAGGGGAGAGCTGGGCCAGCAGGCGATGCGTAAAGCCGCAGAGATCCGGGGTGGGAGCGCAGGACCGAGGACGGAGGCCCGGAAGGGACAGCCTCTTCACATAACAAGGACCCACACATGCTCAGCAGCTGAGACTCGAGCATGTTCGGGTCCAGCCATGGGCCAAAAGCTTATGACATAATCTGCCCCCCCTGAACTAGGACCATATTTCTTCATTTACCAGGGGACAGGAGTGAATACATAACTAATGGTGCACCTTCTGGATTCAGGAATATTATTTATGCCACATGAAATTCACACCAACTTAAGCCAATTTGAACACCCACCGCCTTTCTCTGAACGGGAGAAAAAGCAATGAATTCTTCCAGGGGGAATTGCAATCCAATTTGTTTTGCCACCTCCCATGCCTGGCACTGGCAAGCCGCACAGTCGCATGACACAGTTCCAGTCACTGCAGTGAGATGCCTCGCCGATCAAATACGAAACAGCTTATGCTCTCATCCAATCAGCAGCAGGCTTAGGGAGAGGGTTGTGTGTGTGTGTGGGGGTGGGGGGGGTGGTTGGGTGCTGTAACAATCAGCACTCGGCTCTGAGTTTTGTGAGGCGCAGAAATATAAAGACTGATTTATATTTTTGCAAAGAGGCACATCAAACTTTCATGTATTTGTGTAGAGATTCAGAGAAGGCGTTTATGAGTTGCATGGGCTTGCATGGGAGACGCTGTCCAATAATGTGAGTGGCGTATGTGTGTGTGTATATATTTAAAACTTATGCAGTTGTTAATTTATTGGAGACTCCCAACTGAGATCTGCTGCTCTGAGTGCAGCAAGTGATCTGCATGGGCTACATGGAGCAGCTGCTTGGCAGAAGTGAGTTCATGGGTTGAATGGGCTTGTGCACGAGACAGCATCCGGTACTATGTCGACTTACAAGCATGCCACTTTGCGAAATTTTAATGGAATAATCAGAAACCAAGTTATATTTAAATCATATTGCGTTCATTTATTGGAGACTCCTAACTGAGATCCGCTGCTCTGAGGGTAGCAAGTGATCTGCATGGCCTACATGGAGCAGCTGCTCGGCAGTAGTGAGTTCATGGGTTGCATGGGCTTGTAGATGAGACAGCATCCAGTACTTTTTGACTTTTTTAGGTGTTGTAAAGAATAATAAATCTCACAAGCATGCTATTTTAAGACATTTTAATGCAATAATCAGAAACCAAGTTATATTTGTATCATGTTACAGTCATTAATTGGAGACTCCCAACACAGATCTGCTGCTCTGAGGGCAGCAAGTGATCTGCATGGGCTACATGGAGGAGCAGCTCAGCAGAAGTGAGCTTAGTATAGTTAGGAGTCTTGCTCAAGGACTCTCATTGGCGTAAGTTGGTGGGCTACACCAACCACTACCTTATCCAGAGTAATTCAACACGTAATTTTAAATGTTCTAATATATCGATGACGTCCTTATACTTCCATGATTATGTGATTATGTTTAACCATCACTGCCATCATACCTCTATGTAGCAGTGATCATGTTTCACTACTAACCACGCCACCTCCAGTGGTACTGCTCCATTCTGTCCACTCCATATGCACAAGCTTTCAGAGAATGTGCAGAAATACGGACGGAATAAACTAAAAATTAAAATAAAAGGATCCGTTCGTATCCATTTTCTATACCTAACTGTCAGCATAAATGAGCCTTTATTGTCATTATACTTTTACACTAGATAGATTTGTGTCTACATATATCCCAGCCTAGACATCCAGGGTCAGAGCACAGGGTCAGCCATGCTCTGTTGTTAACCCCTGAGCAGTGTGGGTTAAGTGCTTTCCTCAAGGGCCCAATAGTGGCCACTTATCAACCCTGTGATCAATACCCTGGAGCTCTAACCCCTGACCCCCTCCTCCCCCCTATATATATACAATCTGGTGGCATTTCTTACATCCAGTGGATGTCCCTTATTGATCTATGTAATGCAACTTTACCAGACCTCTACCAATGCATACATAGCATGTATGCATGTGCACCATACCATTGGCACCAGCCCAACACACAGACCTGAAGATTTGCGCCACATGAGCTTCTGTGAGCTGTGATTACCTAAAAACCCTCTCACTGTAAATGCGCTTGCGTGCCTCTTTGCCGAAGCATAAACCAGGGAATCCAATCCCCAGTGCATAAACACCTCTGTAATGACCCATCCGAGGGGACGCTATTTAGGTAGAGCAAAGCCTGAGAAGGGAATGCGGCTTAGGCTGAGGGGAAACAAACCGAAGCAAAGCTCTAAAGCTCCAACAGCCACGTTCAGGGGTCTTGGGGGTTTCGCAGGGTGTGTTTCTGATCTTCTAGATTGCGTTGTTAAACCCTTACAGACCACCTGAACCCCCCCCCCCGCCTTCCCCCTCCTGCACCCACCCCTTTTCCTCCAAAGGAGCAGTCTGCTTTTCTGCAGATGAATCATTACAGTCTGACCATCTCTAGCAGACAGCCTTGAGCCAACATAGGCACAGACCTGGTTTCCTGGGCAACTGCACCACTGGCCTCTCTCAGATATTAGAGGAGTGTCGGGTTGGGGGGTTGCGAGGGGTGGTGGGAGAGGGGGGGGAGAACAAGCAAGATCTATGTGACAACACATGCTACTAAATATGTTTGTCCTGAGGTGCTGGTGGTTTACTAGGCGCAAACAGGAGGAAATCAGCTCTCACGAGGCAAATTCCATTATCAAGATACACGCAGGAAGAGGCCCTTCTGGATCTTATTTGATATCTGCGAGAGTCGCATAACAAATGAGAGCAAGCTTTTTTTGTTTTCTCGAAATGGCTCGGCAGATATGGGTGAGAGTTTTCCTCAATTATTTGAAGACACTTCCAATTCATTTATATACTAATTATTTGCAAACACTGTTATGTGAGTAACTTTAGGCCAGACTCATTAAAATGTGATGCAAACTACATTACCTCCCCTCCAAAAAAATAATTTGGACCACTAATGAAATCCTGCTCACAAAATCACCACAGCAGTGATCAACATGAGGCCCACTTTTTTAGCAAAGCCAAATTTTAACTAACTAATAATTAATCAAAATCAACATGGTAATGAGGTCATACATATTAATGACCAGCGTTCAGCACCTTCGTGGGGGCGTCTCAGCACTTCACGCAGTCTGCAAAGTCAATCTGAATGTGTAAACTCTTTAGCATGAGGGAAAAACCTACTGAACCTTTTTACAAGATGTAGTCACGTGGTAACTGGCATGCACCTCCTGTATCCAGCAGAGCTCTTCTTTTAGTGGACAGGTCATTTTTTTGGTCAAATGAAACATTAGCTGCCATAGAAGCTGTACCTTCATTGTCCTTTAGGGTGAAGTTGGGGTTGGCTGGCAGGTCAGCTGGTAGAGCAAAGGTAAAGCGACCATTGGCAAAGTTGTCCTTGTCCGTAGCCCTGATGGTCTGGATGACCTGCACAATGAGAGAGACAGAGAGCGAGAGAGAGAGAGACAGAGACAGAGTGAGTGAGAGAGCAAGCTAAATGCTTAATAAAGGATTAAAATGAACAAGAAATGGATTTAGGGTAAAGATCTCAGAGATGTTTATCGCCTTTGCTCTCTCCAGGCTCGCAGCACTACCTGCCCCTATCTTTCCCCTTCTCGGTTTGAAGGGCGTTGGATTCTGGCTGAAGTCTCCATTCATGCTGCGATCAGCCCAGCAGGGCTGCTGAATCACAGGCGGTGGATGCATGCTGGCTTCAAGCAACGCTCGTCCCCGTGATGTTTTGTCAGCTTGTTAACCTAATTGGCCCCCACCAGCGGATCAGCGGCAAGCGAGAAAAAGCACTCCTCATGCCTGGGATGGACCAATTATTGAAGATCTTCACCTGTCTGCGTGGGGGGACACCCGAAGAGAGCGGCAGGGGCTTCGTAAGGACGTCTCACATCCGCTCAGACTCAAGCTCATGCTGTGCATCCGAGCTCTTCCCTCTCATAATAAGGGCTGGAGGACATGTCAGCCTCCGCCGTCTGCTGTCACGGCTTCCAGAGCCCCAGACACCTCTTGTTTTCTTATCGTCTTATCTTATCAAGTAGAAGGGGGCGATGTGACAAAAATATAAGGTGATATTTTCAGGTTAAATGATATGTGTAATAAGATTCAGCCTTTCTGATGTAAGGGGGGAGCGATATGACAATACTCAGCCAATTTGCATGCTGTAGGATATGAAAATAACTATATATAGTTTTTCTGATGTAAGGGTGGGCGATATGACCACTTAATTGAATCGTATAGCATGAAAATTGCTATAGACATTCTAAACAAAATAATTAATTAAAAACACATTATGTTTACACATATGTTTCTGATGTAGGGGTGGGCAATATGGCAAAAAAATGACATCCTGAAACCTAAAGACGTGTGTTTAAAAATTTAGGATGCTATGGCAAAAATATATCACAATACCATAAGACATTTTTACCCTTTAAAACGTTAAAATTTACTATTTCTTTCTTGCTTTAACAGTGGACGATATTTCAAAAACACCATACATTTTTCACAGTATGGTAAACAGACATTTTAATGCTACCTTATACAAACCGTGGTATTAAGCCTGTCTGATGTAAAGATATAGCACTATACTAAACCAACATAAGATAAAAACAGTATTTATTTGTTTACAAATATCTATTTAAATGTTTATTGAAAAAGACATTGTATATAAATCGCCTTGTTTAGAGTGCTGCAATATATTGAATCATAACCCCTGTATCGTAATATCTCTCACAGTATGTCTCACAATGCCAATACACAGTCAACACAGTCAGAATATCGTCACCTAATATTCCTCGGACAGGAGGCACCAGTGCTGTAAACAAGACTTTCAACTGTCATACAAACCAATGACAATGGTGACTAATTTACATATATTTACATAATAAAAAATCTGTTGAAAATGTCCAATTATTATTATTATTATAAATAACCGAAAAATACATTAATAAATACATAAATTAAATTAACAGAATAAATAACTAACTAACTAACTAACTAACTAACTAAAAATTTGGAAGGGCAAGAAAAGGAAATGATTAAATGATTAAATAAGAAAGAAAGAAAGAAAGAAAGAAAGAAAGAAAGAAAGGAAATGTTTTAAAAAGGGAAAATCGAAGGGTAAGAAAAGGGAATTAACAGACAAAAATAACAAACAAACAAATAAATACATTTCAAAATAAATAAATAATATGAATTATTCCTAAATGTAGTACTATTATTACTAATACATTGTTTGAGGAAGATCTCGGTGGCTATAGTCTTGTTAGTCAACAAATGCATTAGGATGAATAGAATTGACATATTCTATCCAATTCACCCAGGATGTGTTAAATTGATCATTTTGGAGTTTCAGACGAAAAGCTAGTCTTCATTCGCAGTGGATTTAGTTGATACCAAATTCTAGGTACTACCTTTTTTTTTTTTTTACTTGTTGCTAGGAATACTTTTAAACGTGTTCAACTTTAGCAGCCCATGTTACCATGGAGGAATAGTCCAGCAACAAATCTATCTAAATCTAAAGTCAAGATGGGTTTGTGAGATTATCTGTAGTGCATATTGTGTATATCTTGCTAGTATCTTGCAGTAATCGGGCATCCCCAGAATATATGATGATGACCACACTGCCTTCAGCATATTGGCTTGCCCGTGATGTGACTCTTCTGCTTTGGATGCTCAGACACGGATGGCTATGGCATCACTAGCAGATCGAACTGGCCTAAGTGCTTATGAATTTACAAAAGCATTTCTGCAGATATTTAAGCAGATTTTACTGTGCTGATGTTTCCTGATATTACTTCTGAAAAACATTTACCACATTTTACTGCAGTATTGGGATTTTTACAAAACAGGTCAATGTTGATTTAACAGAATTAGATCTTTATTCACTATCCCTCGAAATTGTAGCTAGCATATCATCATGTTGCCTAAATCAGACGTGTAAAGTAAAAAAATAGACAGCGTTTCGAGCTGGACGCTTCCTAACACGTAAATGGACGCGTAAATGAGTCTACTTGGCTGGAGCAGCGAGTTGTACGTCCTCTTATAAACAACCCTGGAATCGGCTCTAAATAAAGCAACGGTTTATTTCCATTCATTACTGGCCCCATTTATCCACGAGACATGAGGGAATAAAGTATCATACTTTTAGCCGAACTGGCCCCAGCCTTCACCTGCCGTGCTTCTCTGGCCTCCAGAAATTGAATCCGGACATGCATCATGTCTCCACAGCGCAGGCTTTCCGCCATGCGATCTTCATTCGAGTGGTGGGGTGTTCGATGGGGATCAGTGGCAGCCGCACGAGAGGTTCAATCAGAAAAGAGTGGTGATTAACATTTCTTCATTTCTTGCAAGCCAGCACCAGTGGGCTCGGTGCAGTGTGGGCCCGCTATCTCCTCCAGAAGACATCGGATGTATGCTGAATAATTTATGGGTTCAAGAGGCTTCCAAGTCTGCAGAGCCACAGATAAATCCAGCCCTGATGTTGTCAGATGTATCATAAAGGGATGGAGCATGTGTGAATGTGTGTGCATGCAGAAGTAAGCAAAGAGAAGCAGATCCCAAGACTGTAGAGAGGTAGAGGGTGTTTGTAGGATGGCAGAAGGTTCTGAGATAGGGCGGGGGAGAAGAAAAGTAACCATCGGGAAAAAGGAGAGCGTGGTAGGAGAGACGGAATTTCAGTTCCGAAGCTCGATGAAATGAGAAGACTTTAAAAAAGGAGAGATAACTAACCTGGCCTGACTTCGAACTCTCACACACAATGATGTCGTGGTCAGTGGGAATGTATGGCGTGTTGTCATTGACGTCCAGAACTTGGACTGTGACTGGAACATAGCTGACCAGCTTTGGATTGTCTGAAAAAAATAAGATGAGCACATAACAGAACCATCAAACACTTTTCAGAGCACCTTCCTTTAGTTCATTCCCTGTTCATTCCCTGTTCATTCCCAGTTCATTCCCAGTTCATTCCTAGTCAAACTGACCATTAGTTAGATGTTCTTTCAGCTCTGTTGTTGTCCAGGACTGTCTGTGGACCACAGTGTTTCTGTTAGCCCAACACACTGAATGAGCTTTTGGACCAACCATTGTTTGGGCACAGGTTTCTGCACCCCACATTTTAGCCAAAAGTTTGTGGACACAGTTCTATTAGTCAAACATATGTGATGACCTTTTGGACCAGCCATCTTTTAGGCACAGTTTTCTGCACCCCACATTTTGGCCAAAAGTTTGTGGACATAGGTCTGTTAGCCAAACATATTAGAGGAGCTTTTGGACCAGCCAACTTTTGGGCACAGGTTTCTGCACCCCACATTTTAGCCAAAAGTTTGTGGACACAGTTCTATTAGCCAAGCATATTTGATGATCTTTTGGACCAGACATCTTTTGTGCACAGGTTTCTGCACCCCACAATTTAGCCAAAAGTTTGTGGACACAGTTCTTTTAACCAAACATACTTGATGACCTTTTGGCCCAATCATCAATCAAGTTTTTGCACCCAACATTTTAGCCAAATGTTTGTGGACACAGCTCAGTCATGAAAGCTGTTTTTCATCACCTATCACAAATACATTTAACTAGGGAGTCAATGAGGTCTGGTCTCTCGATGGTCAATCCATCGTTCTAATAACAGCAGCAGCTTCTGCAGTTTGATTTCTCTGCTTGCTTTTCTCAGTAAGAGCTGTTTGATCAGCTCCACATCCTTTAAGTCCCACAGTGTTGAGTCATCTTCTTGCAGTCAAAGGATGGACACAAATATCTGTGGATGTTTTAGCCAGAGTGGCGCTAAATTGACATTTGATGCAGGAACAGTGTTGTTGGTCTACCGGGCCTTGCATGGGGTCTCATTTTTTGTGTTTTTTAGGTTCATACTTTGAACCTTTCTAGTCATGAATTTTCAAACATTCCTGTTTTGTTCACCTTGACTTTCCTTTCCTTTTGCAAATGGATTATCTTCTATCTAATATTCTTAGGAGAACTTCCTGGAGAACTTTCACTTAAAGGCCATTTTGACTGATGCCGACCTTAGCCGTTCCTGATTTAAACCCCTCTGGATGTGGTCTTTAGCATGACGCGGCTGTCACCATCATGCCACTTTGGTGGCATTGTTGCATAGAAACCAATGCAAGCAGCCCTTCTTCTCCTGGTCAAAGCCTGTCTCTGGGGCTTTACATATGAATCCTCCGCCCAAGTCTACAAACAAACCAGCCATGCTGGTTTAGAGCAGGGAGGAAAAAGCAGACTGTGCCTGTTTGAATGTAAATTTCATGAATATTTCAGCATGGTAGAAGGCAGTGGCGCTCTCTAAGATTACATTTATATGAACCCTGGAGGCTAAGCATTTTCCACCCTAAATGGTATCTCTGTCAAGGAGCTGATAATGGATGCAGCCGATACACTATACAAAAAAACGCTGAATATCAGTGAAGGAAAATATTGGCCAGTCCGTATATCGGTCTGCCTCTAATCGCATGCAGATCACAAATAGAGATTGATCGCTATCAGTCTTGGGTCTGCTGATGCTATCAATGGGCGACTCCAACTCATTAGCTGACACTTTTGCAAAGAATAGGATGAAGAAAGGGATAATTACTTAGATAAGCAAAAGAAAGAACGCAGAAGGAAAGGGAAATCAATCGACCCCGTCCGCCTTGATCACAGCGCCAACGCCACCTACAGCAACAACATCAATCGTGCCATGCAGGGCTTCTCATTTGCTTTGGTCAATATCTCTGATTGTTACTGCAACCCTGGAGCTCCGTCCTAGAATAGATGGATCTCCTCTGGTTTCAAAATGAGAAAGCTGCTGGAAGAACGATTCTCCAACACTCTTAAAAAGAAGGGTTCCTAAATGGTTCTTGGCTTGGATGCACGGCTGTAGCAAAAGCTTTAACTGATGTTGAACCTTGACATAAAGGTGCCAAAAAGAGCTCAACATGCCATGGTTCCCTCAAGGACCCATACATTGGTATATAACTGTCACAACGTTCTCCACACTAACAAATATCTTTCCTCAAGCATAGTCATTTAGGCAATCAATGTGGTTTTCTAATGGTATACCTCAAAGACCTATTTGTGGCCCTTGTAATTCTTAAACCCTGAAAAAGGGTTCTGCACACCTCACTTACAAAAAAAAGGTCACTCAAAGACACTTTTTGGCATCTTTTTTAGGTTTGATGTGGATCTTGTACAAGAATTATGAAGGTTTGAAAAGGTTTGGTTCCCTGAAAAGTGGTTCATCTGTTAAGGGACCTCTTGGAGGAGTACCTATGAATGCGTCTTAAAAACTACGTGCGGAGTTTCTTTAAACGTTGTAAAAGGTTCTTTATATCGCACTCAAATTATATTCTATATTCTATATTATATATTATATATATATTCTAAGGCATCACCTTAAAGAATCCCTTGTTGCACTTTTCAAGACTGTATGTAGAGGTTCTTAAAACTTTAAATACATTCTACACACCTCATAAAAAAAGTTTATTTAGAGAACCATACAAGGGTCTTTAGGGGTCCTAAAGTGATTTTCCTTGAGGCACTTCTCTGAGGAGTGTATATGGGGCTTCTTTCAACTTTGGAAAAAGGTTCTTCATACCTCACTTACAAAATACATTTTTAGGGACCCCTTTAAGGCACTTTTAAAGAGCGTATATTGAGGTTCATCACACCTTAATTGGAAGCCTTACTGTCAAGTAAGTTTCTTTAAAGAATCGCTCTTTATTGAAAAGTTCATTGAGGAACCAAAAGTGGTTCTTGCTCCAAGGAACCTAGTTGGCACCCTCATTTTGGAGCGTGAACATGGCGTTTTTACCACCCCACGCTGGCACTAATAGGATTCTGGCCGCAGAGCCGTACTTACCAACCTCTGAAGCCTTAACAGTGATGTTGTGCCAGGCTACTGCCTCCCGATCCAAGCTTGTGGTGGTTTTAATGAGTCCGCTGTTGGCATCGATGCTGAAGAGTGCCTCTCCGTTCGCATTGCTGTCAATGGAATACCTGCAATTAGAAGAGGGAACAGTTCCGACGTGGCAGATCATAACTCTGGTTTGCGGAAGAAATGACAGGGTAAATCATCGAAGGGGATTTTTCTGAATGTGAGGCAAGCAGATGACTATTCCTCATTATTTGGCGTTTTATGTTGAAAGAGGGTGGAGGCCTTGAAAGTGCTGAATATTTGAATATTCTAAATAGCCGCACTGAACAAGCTCGGGGAGCTAATGCGCTAAAAACGGTATCCATACGAGGAGCCCTTTTTTTGAACAGTTCTTCCTTTTCTTTTTGCTGCCTATTAATTTATGTGGAGCCCATTGCATGCACAATGCTCCAGCATCTCCTCTCGCATGACAGCAACACCTGATTCAGCTCATGAGGGGTTTCGTAATTAGTTAGTAATTCAAGCACAGTGTGTTACAGCCGGGAGAACACTAAACTATGCAATGTGGCGAGTCCCGGAGGATTGGAAAACCATTTCTCTAAAAGGCTGTCAAAGCACTCAGCGGGAGTGGAAATATCACCTTTCAAGGGATGTTGTGTGTTGTGTTGTGAGCATGAGCATGTGTGTGTGTGTGTGTGTGATGCTAAAGAGATGTGTTGTGTGTGATGCTAACCCTTACCCTCACCCACCGCCTCATAATTAAGGGATACAATAAAAATAAAATGAACTTGAATCCAGCTCTCACCTAACTTTGCCCCTGGCATTGTCAGGGTCTTGAGCCGTTACCATGCCGACATCTGTTCCGGCTGGAGCGTTCTCATACACATCCATGATGTAGTAATCCATGGTGAACACGGGAGCTTCGTCCACGTCCCCGACGATGATCTTCAAGGTGGTGGTGTCTTTGAACGGGCCCAGGTGGGAGAATCGAGGGTCCAGGTGTGTGTTCAGGCCCTCTATGCTTAATGAGTAGGCCTTCTTCTTCTCATAGTCCAGTGGCTGCAAAAAGCGAGGGAGAGAAATGACCTTTCAGTGTGCACCCCACCCAGAAAGAGAGAGAGGACCTGGCTGAGTTAACAGGCATTATCTGGCCGGAGTCTGGCCGGAGTCACAATATCGTCGAGCTGCCTCTGCTGCAAAACCAGTGAGCTGATTGGATATTTTTGTCAAAGGGTGGGCATTTATCCACAACCAGCAAGTTGATTGGCTCCTTTTGTTGAAGTGTTGGACTTTATTAGTAAACGTGCACAGTGTTAAGTGCTAGAATTCACATTCGGTCTCCTCGTTTACAACATCTCTACTTGAAGATTTCTCCCTTTTGCACTCTGCAGCCTGTGTCCATATGAGACTCTCATGCCAGTAGATATTTATCCATGCACTCCATTCCATCCAGACTGAATTATTACCATTAGAAGTAACTGCGGCAGTAAAGCTGTATTACACACCATTACAGTTAAACTTTGGCTTTTAATCTGCATTCCACAGACTTCCAGCGGCTAACCGAAATTAATTCAGTTAGCTATTGCACCCCTTGAGCCCTATCCTCCACCCTGCACAAGGTGCGTCGCAATGCTTGTTGCTATCTTACACCCCACCAACAGTCTATTTTCACATCTTTCACCTGCATTGTTTAAATAGCAACGGTGCTTGAGAATATATCTACGCCGATGGGTGCAGTGGTCTCGAAATGAGGTGTGTTCAGGTCAATTTCTGGTGTATTGCTATCTTGGTAATGGAAAACACAGGTGCTCCACTGACTAAAAAATGTTCATTGCTATCTTGGCAGTGACTTGTCAACACAGGCGTGTGCTCAGCGTGCTTTACGCCATTGAAATAGCAATCTGCCAACATCAGACTGCACCTGGCAGCCATTCCTTAAAGGGAATAGCTGATTGGTTTATTGCACCTTACACCCAAAACACACCCATGTTTTATTACTTATGACTTATGGCAAAGACACACCGAGACGTTTGACAGTCACTAGTACAGCCTACAGCTAAAAGGCACAAACAGGTTATCAATATCAACAGTCATCAGCCTCATTTAAATGGAATTACACCATGCTACAGACAGCAAGACACTCATACACACCTTTTTGAGAGAGATGACCCCTTCTCTATTGTCACTATCTGCGTAGATGGAAAACATGGCCGCCCCTTCCTCATTGGTGATTCTGTAGGCCATCTCAGCGTTAATCCCCAGGTCGTCGTCGTTGGCTTTGATTTTCCCCACAGCTTTTCCAACTTGAGCGGACTCCGGCACATACAGCTGGTAGTTTTCTGGAGCAAATGTGTTTAAATTAGCACTTTTGAAAATAAGTTTATAAAAATGGCATCACTGAGTTAAAGTAATGTAAATGTTAGGGGAAAAGAAACTAGCTTTCTTTGAAGGAAAGTGGCTGGAAAGGAACTGGCTAATGCTAACTGGTTCAGATTAGCCTTCCTTTATCTCAAGGTGCTTGTTAGCACTTGTTCGAGCTCTCAGCAACACACTTTGAGGAAACCTGGGTGGATTGTCGTTGACGTCAGTCAGGGTGATGTTGACGGTAGTGGATCCAGACAGCCCCCCCACAGAGCCGGCCATGTCTTTGGCTTGGATGATGATGGAGTACAATTCTCTGGTCTCTCTGTCCATGTTGGCCAATGCTGTCCTTATGATACCTAGAACAAAAAAACACAGTTACAAACCCCAGTTCTTCTTTCCTGTTTAGATCCCTGAACTGTTAACAGTATAAGAACCTTTTTGGGGACTTTTGGAGGTTCTTTAGTTTGAAACTGTGGATAAACCTCAACCCCTTGATGCAGCAAGGTTTATTAACAAACTAAGGCATATTACTCAGTAACTACAGGGGCATATTTACAAACTGGTGGTGCTACTGTTTGGTAATAGATGTTTGTGATAACGCTTTCGGCCCCCCGACGGTCCATAGTCTAAGGTCATAGTTTGAGGGGTTAAGGTGCTTTGAGGAACCTTCAAGGAACCCTGTTTTTCTAAAAGCCTTGAAGGTTCTTGAAGCTTCCTCAAAGTGCCTTGAGTGGTTTCTTTTCAGTTTCAAATTGAAGAACCTCCTCAAGAAAGAAGACGTTCCTCAAGGATCTCTGTGTCCTTTCTTCCACTCTTACAACCAACTTTTTCCATCAGCACTGCAACACTTGCACTTTTGTTTCTTTTGCTTGTTTTTTCCCTCTCTTAACTGCAATTGTATCGCGACCTTGGGTGTGAGGAAGTCAGGAAGGCAGTACATACAGTAAATGTAAACATAAATAAATAAATAAATATGATGATTATTTTCATTTTTGGCTCTTTGAGACATTTCTTTTTGAACCCAGCACACATGCCAATGCGATGCAAAGCCATTACTATGCAGTATCAACACAGCATGGTGAGGAAGGACCTTGTCCGTTTTTATCAGCACTGAACAAAAGCTCATTTGGATGGTGGCCTTTTAGCCAGTGGCCTGCTTTTTAATGAAGGTATTAACACACTGGCTGACCTCTCTAGTTTTGCAGCAGAGGCTCCATTAACTGCTTTTGCTCTTACAATGTCTGGATATAAGAGTACAGTATGTAAAAATACCTATATTGTGATAATAATATTTACATATTATTATACATATATAATAATAACAATATGTTGTATATGTATTTAAATGCATATATGTAATATCAATTGTATCCTGTATGTATTATATATGAATAAGTAGATGCATGTAATAATGCATAACATAGATAATAATATATAATGTGTGTATATATATATATATTAATATATAATATATATATATATATATATATATATATATATATATATATATATATATATATATATAATATGTAACAATAATAATAGTAATAATATATTAGTATATGGCATATGTACTGCATATATATCATATTGTAATTATGTAATTTCATAATTAATATAATGTAATTATAATAGGCCATACGCATAATGTAATATTATAATAGGCCATATGCATTATATATATCACTATATATCACTTCTGCCCAAGAATGACTGCCACTGCTGGTAGACCCGTATGACCGTAAGTTTCCTTACACCTGCAGATTCAGCTACTTCCTTCACACTGTGGCCTTCACACTCCTTTTAGCCAATCATTGACTGAGAGAGAGACAGGGCCATCCTGCCCACTCACAAAGAGTGAATTAGTCTAATTATGCTACTGCTAATGATGCTAATGCTACTTATGCCAATGCTAATCATGGATGGTTGTGATATGACTCAGGGTCAAACTTGCGTTCACCTAACACTAACCTAACACACAGGTTAGCGCTTATACAGCTTAGACACTCCACTCAGACGTCTCAGGGGCTTTAAGGTGTGTTAGGACCCCGTTGTATCTTATAAAGGCCAGTTTCGTTAGTTGTCCTAGCTTACCAACTATGGGTTTTGCAGGTCACATTTTGTTTCCATACAAAGTCAGGACACGCCATGACCTCCGCATCCCCCATCCCCCCTCCCTTCCTCAACAATAGAAGATGGCCGGAGTGGAAGACAGGTTGACTTGCACCTTAGTGCGCCCTGAGGAAACAGTGTAGGCTGCGGTTCAAAAGCAGAAACCACGAGACACACACCAAAACCTTGACAGAGTGCGCAGGTGGGTGCAGGCAGATTGCTGAGCGCAAAGCTGGCGTAGCTGACTCTTCTGAAGCATACGGGGAAACGAACTGTGTGAAAGCAGAGCAGATAGGCTGTGTTAATTATTAGCGGCTGTGCCTATTACAGACCTTCACTCAAGATCAGTTTCTTAGGATCTTAGGAGCTCCCTCGTTAGAAGCTGACATTCAGATAAATGGCAGGTGTTGGTAAAGGCACTGATGTAAAATGAAAGCCACAGTTCGTCATGCTGTGGTATGTTAATGAAGTGCAGATTAGAGTTTTCAGATGTGTTACTTTACAAGGTTAACGCGTCCTATCAGAGTTTCTGTGCTACTGAAAATGTTCGCGCTGAAGTTACCACAGCCTATGAGTCTGGAGAGGAATATGAAGATTGCAACACTACATACCACTCTCGAAGCAAAATAGGGTTCTGTATAGCACTGAAATGACGTTTCAAGCTATAGTCGAACCACGTACAAGAGCTTTTCCATTATTAGGAAGAACCACTCAGCCGTTCAGCCAGGCTGTTCTATGGGAGTTCTATGATAGGCCAATATAGCTAGCAGTGCACTAGCGTGAGTGATGGGAGGCATCCTGCCCTCTCAGAGAGAGTGAGCTAAGCTAATTATGATCTCTTTTACCTTCCAGCCATGGATGGTTGTGACATCAGTTGCAAACAAACTAGTGACCTCCCAATAATAGAGCCAACGCTTAGACAGTTACTCCACTTGGAAGCCCTAGTTCCTTAAGGACTATTATATTGTAGTATGTTTATTTTGTGTGGGGAATTGAACCCCAAGAATAAATGCACCTTATGACAAGGTAGTCTAATGGTTAGCTTACCAATAGATTTATAGCCTGACATTATATATATTTATATAAATTTGTGCTAAGCCTACCATATTTTAATGGATCAGGTATCAGCTATTTTAATCCCAATCCAGTTCTGAGTCTTTGTTTTAACCACTGTATTCAGAGCACCATCTGATGTCCTCAGGGCATCAATAACAATTATTCCCAGCTGGCCGCAGCAGTAAAAAAAAATGAGTCGAGAGTCTGCAATGTGGACCTATTACACAGTGGAACATGAAAACAGACCATAATAACTGAACCTTTATAAAACTGTCACTGAAATGGTCTGTTTTACCAGCGGGAGAACCGAAGAACCGCTCGCCTTTCTCTGTTTCAACCCCAGCATTAACCAGCCCATTCAGAACTGAGTGAAGTGAAGCGGGATGCTAAAGCTAATGCTCACACATATATACTATAGAAACCCAGATCACACACAGCACATTCACCCACTATAAACCAGTTATTACACACCAGTAGACCAACAACCACAGATACCAGTCCAGAGTGTGTACCACTACATTACACAATCCTAGGAAGTGATTAGACTGCAGGAGCTGGGAGCTGATTGGTCAGGGAGGAGAGTCAGACTCGTAAATCGAAGTTGAACTAAATTAATCAGTCCAGAATGTCTGATTATAGAAACTAAAATAAAGAGATTTTACTGAATGTATTAATTAGCAGCTCATCTTAGCAAAAGACAAAGATCAGATCGCATCTGTATCAGCTGATACTCAGCATTAAGAGACTCGGATCAGATCTAGGGACAAAATAAACTGGTCGGGACGTCCCTAATTTTGGTCATGTCAAATTAAACTACCGCTTGCCTGAATCTGAATCCTAGTCAGTATCAGTATCAGGCTCTAATCAAAATCCATCTCGCTTTCACGAAAGAAACCTGAGATGCAGTCAGGTTACCCAGCAGGACTATGCATCCGATCCCACCAGTCTTCAGATCTGTACCACAAGAAGAAGGCTGCACGTTTCTGAATGACCTAATCCTGGACCCCAAAACAAAAGCGCAGCTCCATCAGGATGCTCTGGCAGGACTTGAAACAAGCCGTCGAAATGCCACAGAGCCGAGAGACAGTTCCACTCGGCCAGTCGGCCAAAATTCCTCCCCAGCAGGGTGACGTGCTGATCAATAGCTGTAGGAAATGTGTGGCTGCAGTCATTACCCCTAAAGGCACTAGATTATTGTGTTATGTGTGCGCTCCATTTATCCAAGATCAGATTCTGGTTAAGCAGGCAGCTGATAACACTTAACGTGGAAAGAATGAATGTAAAAGGTGCAGAAATTCAGGCTGCCAGGAATGTGTGTGTGTGTTTGTGTGTGTCTGTTTTTTTTTTTGTACAGCCCCATAAAGCATGTTCAATTTACCAAGAGTCTGCCTCTTGTGTTGCTCTAATATATTATGTTGCCAGGGTTTCAAAGCCAAGGTTACCTGTCCTTCCTTTTTCATCATTTTACAGTTGACTATACAGCCTTGAAAAGATATGAAACACAGCCTTCAGACGGCTCCTTTAAAATGCATCCATAACATCAAACGAAGGAGTCCGTCATAAATCCGAGGTGGGGAGATTGTGGAGTAGGTAGATGGTGTGCTGGGCCAAGGCTTCTTAGGATGTACTTAAATGGGTTCACGTAGGAGTATGGCTTTCCTGATGAATCGGTTAAAACAGATCTCCGTCTCAGTAAGTAACCTTCAGCCACCTCAAGACCTCAAGTGTCTCCAGGATGTTTCTTTACAAATATATGGGGACTGTATGAAGTATGTATGTATATAGGACTGTATGAAGTGGTAATGGGGGTCTCTACTGGGAAGTGATGGTGGATCAGGCAGTTCAAAGCCCTTGTTTAATTGATTGGGTATCAGATTTAAAAACCCAGCCCAGTTCCCAGTTCCAGTTCCTTAATTTTGTTGTAGCAGAGCGTTCTCTGGAGGAAAAAGGTTTTATGGAAATGCTCCGTTCTACCAGTGGGAGAACCGAGCTCCTTTCTTTGTTTATAAACCAGCACTGAACAGCGTGTTTACAATGTTAAAAGTTCAAGATCCTTATGGAACTTCAGTCCAGAGGTTCTTTGGTTTAAAACTCTGGAACTGTTGAACCTCTTATGGTGCTTTGAAGAACCCTCAAGAAAAGGTTTTTAAAAGAAAAAGGTTCCTTGAAGGTTCCACAAAGCAACTTAAGAGGTTCCTCTACAACCTCTTTCAAACTGAAGAACCTCTAAAAGTTCCTCAACGGTCTCATACACACGCTATAGAAAAGCAAATCATAGCTCGTTTAGTCTTGGCAGTTGTACAGAAATATGGTTTCATTGTAAGCCACTGATGGCCAGCTGCAGCTGCATCCAAATACTTTACTGAAACGACCTCTCTTAGATTCTGCCTGATCTGCTAGCCATTTGGATATATACGCTAGTCAGCTTACCTATATACTGAGGCCATGCAATAGAAGTCAGCCAAATCAAGGAGAGCAGACAGAGTAGGAGGAGTCTGTAAAGTAGTTGGACTAGCGCAAGATAATTAATCTGGAGTGGAGGCCAAAACACAAGTTGCTGGTTGTTTGAATAGTGCGCTTCCTATTGGTATCTGTATTTGTATCGGTTTAGAATGGCTGATCTGTTCAGTTGCAGCACTACACAGTCTAGTTAGCATTAGCTGTATATGCTAGCTATGTTATATTCTCATTAGGCAACTAGGAATGAGACGTTTGGCTGCAAATGAGTTCCATCCATGCCTGATCTGTTCTGTCATGTCTGATGATAATTTACACAATAAAAGCTATTACTTGGCCCAAATTGCAATTATTAATATTGCCATCACCACTTTCCTCGCAGTCTAGTGCAGCTTTGCCAGCAATAACAACCCTCACAACCTGCATTGCATCATCAGATCTGCAGAAAAGACCATTACCGTCATCCTTCCCACCCGGCTCGACCTACACACCTCCAAAACTAGGAAGCATGCGGAGAAAATCATCGCTGATTCATCGCCCTGTGCCCATCACCTGTTTCAGCTCCTCCCCTCTCTCAGGCAGGCGGTCCAGCCAAATGAAATCTCAAACAACCAGGATGACTGAAGAGATAATACAAGATAAGCAACATTTATACAAAGAAAAACAGCCAAAGGCAAGTTCTACTGCTTCTAAAGACATGCCGTGTGTCTCTCTGACTGTGTATAGAGGCTGAGACTAGCTTGGAAGTAGGCTAGTAGGCTAGCTAACCAGTGAATCACACATTAGATGTGTATAGGCCATGACATGGCCCTACAAATCCATACAAAATGAAGTTGATGATGATCCTCCAGCTTCCATGTCTGCACACTCTTCAGAATAAATAGGCCTCAGTCTTGTTTGGCAGTTGTTTGTAAAGATGGATGTATAAATGGGTAAGACTCGATCTATAAATCTAATGCTGAAATATCTCGACTTAAAAACTCATGCAAAGATGGAGCTTTGAGGAACCTTCAGGAAAAGGTTTTCAAGAACCTTAAAGGTTCTTCCACAGTTTCAAACTGAAGAACCTCCGAAAGTTTCTCAAGGATCTTATCCACATGGTATAGAAAAGCAAACTAGAGCTGGTTCATGCCTTGAACTTCTGACTTCTGGATCATCAAATCTAAATCTACAAATCTAAAGCTGGAATATCTCGAAAATGCAAAGATGGTCATCCATAGAGCAGCCAGCAGAGGCCGCTGTAGGGTTCACAGCATCTACCTTTCGTGGAAACGCACCGTTCTACCAACGGAGAACTGAGCTCCTTTTCTTTGGTTATACACCAGCACTGAACAACGTGTTCACAATGTTAAAAGTATAAGGTCCCTGAGAAACTTCTGGAAGTTTGAAGTTCTGGAACTAGATAACCTCTTATGGTGCTTTGAGGAACCTTCAAGAAAAGGTTTTCAAGAACCTTAAAGGATCCTCCACAGTTTCAAACTGAAGAACCTCCAAAAGTTCCTCAAGGATCTTATCTACATGCTATAGAACAGCAAATTATAGCTGGTTCATGCCTTGAACTTCTGACTTCTGGATCATCAAATCTGAATCTACAAATCTACAAATATCTCGGAAATGCAAAGATGGTTGTCTATAGAGTAACCAGCAGAGGCCGCTGTAGGATCCAGAGGGTTAAAAACACTGATTACTCGATTAAACAACGAAGTAATCACTAGATTACTTGATCACTAGCACACCTAGACGAAAGCATAGCTCCAAAAAACAAAGTAGGCCTACAGAGCTAATGCAAACACACACCGTGATGCAGTTTTCAAAAGGGACGCTGCAGGTTACAGGAGAGCATTCCAGCAACAAAATCTGTGAGACACAAATTTTTGTTGCAAAAAAATTGTTTCCGGCTGGCGAAAATGAGAGAGAAATATGCAAACAGATACCGCAGCCCGCCAGAACACATAAACCCATGGTAGCGTTCAGCCCCAGAGAATGCCACAGAGATTGCACCTTGCACATCCACGGCAGATCCCACCTGCCAAGGCCTGGGATTTCAACAGACAGCGGTGCGCAAAACAGGGAAAAATGTTCATGTTAAACAGTCTCAGCATTCCGCCTCAAGCAACAAACACTCAGGCAGAGAGGAGAGGAGCCAGACAGGGGTGGACAGCGATGCAGAAAAAGGCCGAGACCTTCTCCAGGCTCTGGGAGAGGACCATGGTGCGGCTAACCTGTTTTTGAAAAGCTCTCGCTTCAGATCAGCAGCCTACACAGTCAGGTGTGAAGTGTGCTATGCGCTCACACCACTGGCCGGGTATCAGGTGGGATGAGTTATGGAGGGAACAAGGCATCTTGGTTCTGTAGTTTTACACCATAATGGCTAATGTAGCTAAAAAGTAATGGAAGCCTCATCATACTAATTAGCATCATGCTAAATGTAAGGATAATCCATCACAGACTCTTCCTAAAAGCAATGTTTACAAATGGTTTTTGGGAACCCTTTTTATGACTGAGTATGTGCAAGTGTAACAAACCTTTTTAAACATTTAAGAAAGCTCTACATTAAATAAAGCTTCCAGGAAGGAAACATTGAACCTTTTTTTGAACCACGTTTATTTTGTGTGGGGAATTGAACCCCAAGAATAAATGCACCTTATGACAAGGTAGTCTAATGATTAGCTTACCAATAGATTTATAGCCTGACATTATATATATTTATATAAATTTGTGCTAAGCCTACCATATTTTAATGGATCAGGTATCATCACAGACTCTTCCTAAAAGCAATGTTTACAAATGTTTTTTGGGAACCCTTTTTATGACTGAGTATGTGCAAGTGTAACAAACCTTTTTAAACTTTTAAAATTTAAGAAAGCTCTACATTAAATAAAGCTTCCAGGAAGGAAGCATTGAACCTTTACGGTATGAGCTGTAAAACGGTCAAATGTTCAAAAGTGGTTTGTCTATTCCTAGCACCTCTAAAAGAACCCTTAATGGAACCTTTTTTGTAGGAAGGAGGAATAATGTTAACAACCTTTACATTATGTGGAGGATTTCAACTGTAAAAAACTGTATTTGCTTGCCACTGTATTTGCTTGCTAACTTGCTGTTAGCATTGATAGCATTGTGTGATGAGGGACTCAGATAAGGGACTATAGAAAACCCTTCTGGAGATCATCTGGAGATTTGATCTTCATTTAAACAATATTAAGAGCACCCTATGCCCTAATGGCCAGTATTTCCCCTTGGAAAGTTAGAGGGAAGAACTGTTTTCCTACTCCTCCATGCAGAGTTCTTTCAGCTGTGTGACATTTCAGCTGTAGTTTTTAGACAGATGGTCTCAAATATTCCTTAAGCTCCATCTGATACAATAAAAAAAATCCTAGTGGACTCTATGCTGGAGAGCTCTCAAGGCCCTACTGCAGAAAAGCAGCCCCAAGCCATGACCAAACCATGGGCTGATATAAGTTCTTGTGCTCAAATGCTGTATCTGGTTTACCCCAAACATGTCCTTTCAGCTGTGGCAGCAAGAGCTATGTATAAATCCTATGATGACATGTAAGGATTGTTGGAGATGTCTTTAAGCATCTTGTGGTCTGCTGTTGGAATTAAGTTTCTAGGATGGCTGGACCTGGCCATGTTGCAGTTGTTGCCCTTGTAAGTAATTTTAGCGGACAGTGGAACTTCAGCCTTATTTTTGAGGGCCTCAGAGAGCTGTTTGGATCTGGCCGTGATCTTCACCCCTCACTTCAGCAATCAAGAGCAAACCAAACTAAACATCTGAGGTTAAAATAAGACAGGCTCCTCCAAAATTCTCTCGAATGATGTTCGAATCCTCTGCAGCCAATGTGCTGCACCTGAATCTATGGACCTGAAAACGGTTCTTCCACAGAAGAGCTAATAAGAGCTAATTTAGAAATCATATGAATTATTTTGTTGTCTATTGTGAATCCTATCTAATTTTCATAATGCTCCACACTGGAAGTCTTATGGAAGGCTTATTCCCAGTTGGTGACCTCTGTGCCCCTAGGCACATCTCTTAACTGTGACTGGCTCCAAGGGGGGCTCACTTTTCATGTTGTCAAAGGAAGCTGCTTTGGGCTACAGCTAAATGCAAATGCCGAATGGCTTAGAAGAAGTTTGAAAAGGCTGTGGTGCTTCTTGCTCAAGATAAATGCAAGTTCATCTAACGACAGTCAGTCAGAGGGGGTTGAAGGATTACACAGCTATAAAACAGTGGTTATTCTACATTTGAACGGCAATATAGTATTCATGTCTGTCTATCTAGTGTTTCTTCAAGGGCCTTTGGGAAAGCTGTTGGAACACTGCTATGAGGATGATCTTATTGCATTCAGCCAGCAGAGCATCTGTAGATTTGGGTAGCAATATTGGATGATTAGTTCTGCCACTCCAGCCCATCCCTAAGGTATTGGATGGAGCTCCATCACTCCAGAGAACCCATCTCCACTGTGCCACAGCCCATTGGCATTGGGCATGGAGACCTAATGCTCATGGGCTAATGTGTTTTTAATGGAGATCACTGGTGGACATATTTACCACTAAGGAAGCTTTTCAGGAGGCCTCAGAATAGCCCAATTACACTGGTTTGCGACAAGCCAACAATGCCCTAGCTGTTTGAGATACAGTGGCTTTACCAGATCTTTTGCTTCAGACTAGTTGCTATCGACTACTTTTCATAGTATCCATAATGCCCACCCAAATGTATATTGGAAGGTATGTGAATGAAGTGACCCATGCCATTCTTTTGGCTCTAGAGCCAAGCTTGTCCAGTCCCAGACATCCAAAGCGCAAAGGATGAAACATCAACTCAGGCCAAAAGCACCTCTCTGGGCTAGAAGTGTGGGATTATATCAGTATGACTCAGACAGTGACACATGTGCATGCTCGCACAAATACACACACAGACACACACACACACATACACAAAGACCTACGCACCCACTTGCACACACTCGCGTGTGCCTGCATGCTTCCGTTCACACTCGCACACATAATAACCCATAAGCACATACAAGTCTACACACATGCGCGCACAACGACGTGCCGCCCTGGGCACTAAAAAAGCCTTCGGAGCAGAAACACACTGGTCAGAATGAATCAGCCATGTTGAAATGTCCAAATATGACAGAAATCAAACTCTGCTGGCCTCCAATGGGATCTTTAACCCTTACTGGGGATAAACACAGCCGTACGATGACCATCAGCCAAGGGAACAGATGGATAAAAACAACGAAAAAGGACCAGCGGGGAATTACTGACCCCTCATCTTTGGTTTCTAAGAATCCACCAGCCGGAGCACCGGGACCAAATCTCTAGTGCACTGTGAATGGCTAATAGGCTTCTGTGAGAATGGACCCCAGAAACCCAGGAGCAATAGAAAAGAATATATATATTTTTTGGTCGCTTTCAGTGAAAACTCATTCATTTTCCAGCAATTTCATTCTGTTGAATATTTCATAAACGTTCCCTGATGTCAGATCTGTCCAATCTCTCACAGCCAGGAATAACCATGTAGTGGGAAATCTGGATTTCTAGTATCACGCAAATACAGTGTGTCTCCAAAACAGTAACTATACAGAAGAAGGTCTGTAAGTCAATGTAATATATATATATATATATATAAGCCCACCTCTACAAGCCCATTCACCATGACTGGTGCTGCTAGATCCACATTATGCCAAGGACTGAAAAAATGGAGCCCGGTTTTGGCACAATAGCAAGAACAGTATGCTCATGGGGGTGTGAGAGTGACAACAGCTGATTTTTATCCTGAAGGTTTAGCCTAATAGAATCTGCAATGCAACAGACCAACAGCCTAGAATGCCTTTTCAAAACAGAGAAGCTTGAATATACGGGTTTTAATGCCCAATATATATAAAATATGAGAATATGGGCTAACACTTCATAATAACAGGCCCCAATAATTAGCAAGTGTAAAAGTTTGGTTGAACTCTACCCAGACAGGAAAGCTCAAGAATTCTCACTATTCACTATTAATGTGTCAGTGTGCCAACTGCAATGGTGACAGGAGCAAAGCTTGTCAAAAAAGGCCAACTTGACATAAAGTGTAGCGAGTTCTCTCACTTCTCCTCTGGATTTAGTTTAATAGATAGAATTCCTCACGGCTTTCTTTTAAAACCTTTAGGCTTTAGAGTGAGTTATTCGGAGATTGGTGTGCTCTTGCCAGCATGCATATTTGTGCTACACTGGTTACTGTGATAGTTTTACAGTAACCAACATTGAGGGCTTTACTGTGCTTGAGTTGTACAGTAGAAAGTACACCAGAAAGACTGACAGGGAGGGGGGCATGAAACATTCAAAGTCAAATTTTTTACCTTTTTAACCAAATTGGAATCTGGTAGTTGTTGTGTTGGAATTTTATGATGAAGGAACCAACAGAAATTAATAAACTGAATAAAATCTTTTATTATTATCTTTTAATTTCACTTCCATCTAACGTTAATGCAGAAAGGCTTATTACACACTCAGTATTACTACTACTAGTATTACTAGTATTGCTACAGGGGATCTGTACTAACTGGTGGAGTTACTGTTTAAGGGGTTATATATATATATATACATTTTTTGCAATTATATTTTTAATGAGTTATTATTTATTTAGTTATTGCAATTATTCATATAGCATATAGTAAAATAATTCATAATCATTATAAATTTGTTTGTTTGTAATCACGTGTGTTTGATTTATGTTCTGTTTCGTTGATTCGGTTCACCTGGGGCTGTGGTATTAAGGGAGCTAGCGCGAGTATAGTCGTCGCCAAGAATTATTTACTCTTAGCCATCCTGGTGTGTTGGCGTCAGGTTTCTGGTTCAAGGTCAAGTTTCTGGTTCGAGATACCACGAGGACGTCAGAGCAGCTTCCTCGCTCTGCCGGATCAAGTCTATTGCACCGTTCATGAGCGTGCCACAGTTCAGGTCTGTCCTAGTGTTGCCTTCTGGGTTCTGCAGCTGATCTCTCAGCTCCTTCGGTAATTTACGTCAAGTAAATTCTGTAGCGCCTGACGAGCGCAGTTTAGTTGTCCCCCGTTTTCCCCGGTTTCCTCGGTTTGTGTTTTGGTTTCTACCTCCCTTTCTCATTCTCCGTTTTAGCCTTGCTCCGTAGGTTCCACCAGCCTCAGGTGTGCGTTTTGTGTTGCCCATGTTGTGTTGTCACGTTTGTGTTTTGGTTTATCCCTACCATCGTACCATCCCTGCGAGTCACGACCTAGCCAGTCATGACAATACAGCGTACAGTGTTACAGAATTTTTAACAAAGTCATTGTATAAAAGGCATTTCATTGAATTTTTATATATATATATATATATATATATATATATATATATATATATATATATATATATATATATGCCCATGGCCCATTAAACACCATGACTGCTGCCAAATTATGCCAAAATGGAGCAACAACAACAGTATGCTCATGGGGGTGTGAGAGTGACAACAGCTGATTTTTAAGCTGAAGGTTCAGCCTAATAGAATCTGCAATGCAACAGACCAACAGCCTAGAATGCCTATTCAAAACAGAGGAGCTTGAATCTCCCTTTTAATGCCCAAAAATATGAGAATATGAGAATAACAGGCCCCAATACAGCAAGTGTAAGCTTTTGGTTGAACTGTGCCCAGACAGTAAAGCTCAAGAATTCCCACCATTCACTATTAAACTATGTAGAGAAAAACATTTCTCTAAAAGAGTTTCTGTATCTATTCATTTACCACTGAATCCCGTCACCTTGTTCACCTAAAGCAGTGGCGCACAACTTCAGTCAGCCCTTGTTGGATTTATAAGAATGCCACGACGCTGCCCTCCAAGCAACCACTTCCATATACAGACTGTAACCAATCTTGTGCAGCGGAACTGAGTTTTCAACAAAGTCATTGTATAAAAGGCCTGCAGCCATTTTAATCGAATAATTGCTTTCTCTTAAATCATCCATTGAAATTATAGCCTATATGCATTTTAGATGAAAAGAGTCGGACCCAGGACTGGGTGGTCTGCGGGTGGACCAGCAGTGCTATACATTCAGCAGGGTGCTGATCTTATCAAGCCAGTGGGCCGATATGCGCTGGCTGCCTGGGAGCTGGAAATAGCCGTTAAGAGAAAGAAATAAGGGTTAAGAGATCAAGACAATACATGAATTTGTGCGACGTGCCAAATCACGCCAATCTGCCATTATTCACGCATATAAAACAAGATATACACACATACACACACACACACACACACACACACACACTCTCCCTCTCAGACAAATATAAACCATCCAGACATATTTGACGTGTGAAAAACAAACACTGTCTTGGCACAAACTCACACTGTGAAAAAAAAAAAACACTGGTGGACAGAGTGCTGAGAGAAAAAAAAAAAAAAGATTGTGCTACATTGTCTCTAGGAAAGTGGGTCCAGGATGGCTAGGCCTAATTCAAACCAGGACATACACACACACACACACACTCTGCCCATATCCATCTGGACACAAACCACACACACATTTTTAGCCCTATCCATTCACATTATATGCTTGTGGCAGTTATAAGGCATGTTCCAGCCTGGAGAGCCTGGAGATCATTTACACCTATCAGTCATATAAAAAGGACAATGGTCAAATAAACACATATTATGGCTTCCTTTGCACACAGACACACACAAATCTCATAAGTGGACCTTGCGGAAACACCAAAGCACCAGAACAAATGGGGGCTAAGTGGGCTATGACCCATTTAAAGGGGTTGTCAAGAACTACATATAAAATATAGATGACAAATCCTTGAAGCCTTGTGGGAAATTCAAACCTTAAATTGGATCATTTTTATTGTGTGTGTCTTGGTGCACCCTAAAAGAGGGGATTTAGGTTCAGGCAAAACAGTTGGCTGTAGTCTGAATACTGAAACATCCTCTGCTAGATTCTGCCTGATCTGATTTGGTAGCCATGTGGATCCATCAGCTAGTCAGCTCTGCCATTGAATTTTCTAAGGCCCTCTTAGATTCTGCCTAATCAGATTTGGTAGCCATGTGGATCCGTCAGCTAGTCAGCTCTGCCATTGAATTTTCTAAGGCCCTCCTAGATTCTGCCTAATCAGATCTGATAGCCATGTGGATCCATCAGCTAGTCAGCTCTGCCATCAAATTTGCAAAGGCCATCCTAGATTCTGCCTGATCAGATCTAGTAGCCATGTGGATCCGTTGGCTAGTCAGCTCTGCCATCAAATTTGCTAAGGCCCTCCTAGACGCTGCCTGATCTGATCTGGTAGCCATGTGGATCCGTAAGCTAGTCAGCTCCACCATCAAATTTGCTAAGGCCCTCCTAGATTCTGCTTGATCTGATCTGGTAGCCATGTAGATCCATAAACTGGTCAGCCCTCCCAGAATATTTACTGAGGCCCTCTTAGATTCTGCCTGATCTGGTACGCTAATCAGCTACTTGAGAGTAATTTCAAATGTACACTGTCCAAATGTTTGTGGACACCTTTGAATGTATGCATTCAGATACTTTAACGTGCACCCATTGCCAAACACTGCTTGAGTAGTCCCTGTAAGGAAGTAGAGAACCTATTCTAGTCAACATAACCATAAACCTATTGGCACCATGCCTATTGCCAGGCGTGGACTAGAGGGCTGTAAAGCACCTCAGCATTGAGCTGTGGAGCAGTGGAACTGTGTTCTCTGGAATGATGGTTGGTGTTCCATATTAAATGAGATCTGACATCTGAGCTGGGGACCTTGACGTCTCATAGCAGTGCTCCAAAAGCTACTAGAAAGCCTTCCCTGGACAGCAGAGACAGTTACTCCAGAACAAACAGGAAAAAACATGTGTTTAAATACCCTTTGGAAGAAACAATGAGCAGAGCTGGTGTCCTTATTCTTTTGGGAATTAAGTTGATGTCCAGGTTCTAGAAATAAGCCCATTTAAACAGCATATTCGTGTTATTACAAACTTCTACCACCAAAGAATAGCCCCAACAGTTTGTACAGAGGTCCCTGTAGTTACCGAGTATTATGCCTTAGTGTGTAATAAGCCTTTCCGCATTAAAGGGTTAAAGATACAACACAATAATCTTTTATTCTGCCATACTCTAGATCTAATAATACAAGCCTGCTCCCTAGAATCCCCTGAAACATAATGAAAAACATGCCTTGTTCCCTATAAGTCAGTGAATAGGCTGTTTAAACAGCAAGCCACATTATATACATTTATGGGACACAATCACAAGCATTATTCCTAATGTGCACAATTTTCCATCACACAGTCTTGAAATATTCATTCGTTATTTTAGTTTCGTTCAGAGGAGAGCAATATTACACTGCCAGAAGCTCCAGGGCAATTTCAGACGCTAAAAGTCTAAGGCCAGGTTCGAGTCCAGTTCAAAAGATAATCAATACTCCTTTTCTCTCTCTCTCACAGTCTCTTTTTGCTCTCTCTTTTTTCCCTCTCTCTTTCCCTTTTGCTGTCTCTCTGACCCAACTCTCTCCATCTCTTCTCCTCTCCTTCCCCTTTACTGCTTCTTGCTGTCCAGCACACACACTCGCTCTCTTACTGACACACACACTCCAACCACTTTATGCACTCGAAGGCCATACGAGCGTTTACTGGGACAATTCGCTTTCAAAGGCGCTGCAACAAAAGGCGCATTCCGCCTGTGGTGGGGAGGGGACCACTCGGAAGCTCCTCTTATTCCTTCAAAAAGCCCCAAACAGCACGTCTGAAAGCCCCTCTACAATAAGAGAGCCCATCAATTATAGTCCGCAGAGGCCAGCACAATAACCTGAGAGACAGAAGGATGCTTTATGGGCTGCCTGATACTGTGGCCTCGTGGCCCGCTACAGTGCGCTGACTCATTCGCTGATTACTTTTTCAGCAGCTCGCAGGGAGAGGAAAAAAAAGCTGAAGAGCTGACATTTATGATCAGCTTCTTATTGCTGCCACACTCCACAATTTCTGTCAATGGACGGAGAACACAGGACGGGTACTCTGTACACGTTCTGCGCACTATACGTCAAGAACACGTCAAGAAGCACTGGTGAGGTGAGGCTGTGCAGTTGAGAGGGTTGCTTATGAAGCTGATTATGGAAAAATATAATGTGGAAATATGGATTGCATTAGACATAAAGACTGCAATAATGTTCAAAAAAACGTAACAAAATTAAGCTAGACCCGAGATTGACAATGCTATAGGGTAAAAACTGGCTTGAAACCCAATATTCTGTCAAGCAGCATTGGGTTTAGGCCAAGCAGTAGACTTCTAACATGACAAACAGTACACCAAGAGTCATCAAGGATCATGACCTGGGGCCAAACTTATGGACAGCAACAACTCTAAGGGCTGGACCCACAACCTAGCCCCACCACACACGTAACAAAGGGCATCTCCCCAGTATACAGTATATGCATCATAAACAAATGACCAAAATTAGTCTTGTGTTTACATTAAATTACCCCAGTCAAGCAAATTCAGTCATTAAAATTCAGATTTCCAAACATTCAAACTAACTCGCTGCCTAATCTGTAGGTCTCATGTACAGGTGCCACTTCAAATGTCAGTAGTGCTAACGATCGGTGTAGTGGCTGATTGGTGTACACTCTACAATGGTTCCCTACCCTGGTCCAGGAGGACCCCCAATCCTGTAAATTTTAGTGTTTACTCTTCTCCCAACACACCTGAATCCAGCTAGTCAGCTCATTGACAAGCCCTTCCTGAGTTGCAGATAGTGTGTTAGAGCACGAAACCACTAAAACTTGCAGGGCAGAAGGTCCTCCAGGACCAGGGTTGGGAACCACTGCTTTATAGGATGTACTATCGGCCTACTGTTATTTCATTTAGCCGATAAACAAACAAACTCTTCCTTCTCCTACAATCTGTTAGTAGATATGAGGGTTCTAAAGACAGCGACGGCACACAGGGCGCTCCACAGGGAGCATAACACAGCATGCTCTGATTCTGCTCACCGGTTTTGGGGTCGACAGTGAAGTAGGGCTGCCCTTGTAAGATGCTGTAGACAATCCTGGCACTGTTGCCGTATGTGGGGTCATCGGCGTCTGTGGCAGTGATCTGGAATACTGACGTTCCTGCAAGGAAGGGGGTAAGATGAAGAAAGTTCCTACCGGAATGCTCTTCACGGCTCATAAAAACAAGCTTGTGTTTGCATTGCTGAGCTCAGGCCCAGAGTAAATAGCAGCCTCGGATGCTCTTCTCTTTTTCTTGGGGTCTCTCTTTGACCTGACTCCTCCTAAATCCACCCAGCCAGAGCTTCACAGAAATGCCTGAAATAGCCAGGACATGTTTGGTGTTTTCTTCTGTAATTTTTGCACTGGTGCTACAAGGCTAATGTAGTTAACAAGCTCATAGAAGGTAAGCATTGAGGAAAGTGCAGGCCTCAACCCATGTTTACTATACAAATCTATGCATTTCATAGATAATAGCAACTGTAGTAGTCTTCTACAAGCCTGAGCAGTGCCTGTACGTTTCTCCATGTTTACAGATCCACCTCCATCACTTGTTAGCAACATTAGCATCATCGCTCTAGTGTGACGAAGCAAACTCTGGATACGGAACACATCTTGGCTTTGGAGTAAGGGTAAAAATTAGATTTTCCACCAAGCTATTTCCTTAGCACTGCTTTCCCAGAGCCAGGCATGGGCCTGGGAGATAGCGCTGCACAAGTCATGTGCTCAGCTTTTACCATATAGAGGAATAAAACCTTGATGCTTAGAGAAGAAAACCGCCCATTCCACAATAGCTGCTGTGGAGATTCAGACTGCTTCTGCTGGACCAGCAAGACCAAGAAGTGTCCTGTCTATGCCTCTGGCCATTAATCCAGGCAACAGGGCCCTGCACAGAGATGGTTTTGCACCCTGCTTTGTAATACCTAATTCTGCAGACTCTATCACGGCTGCTATAGCTTCTTACCTACCATGTTCTAATAGCTAACACTGTATTTGGTCACTGTCAGACACGAGGCTCCCGTTTCTACTGGTTTATGTGGGAAAATGACAGCAAGCTTTTCCACTGAATGTTGAGATTTTGGTGAAGAATGAACCAATAGATGGTTTTCCCTTCTTCTCTAAAAGTACCGCTTCAGAGATACATACGTTTTTTTTTATAACACTGCTGTCATATTTAACACAGTTAGTGGTTCAGAACGACTCCTGGCAGACTTTGTCTAATAGCTTTTGAAAGACTTCTAACATTGTTTCTCCGTATGATCCAGTGCCTCTGTTAATCCTACTAAATTGCCCTGTTTGTATCCTACTGCATGGTACTGGGATCCTTATTGTATCCTCTTTTGTATCCTATCAATTGTAGCCCAGAGAAGAATCAGTGGTCTCAGTGGTCTCACACTATTTTTTTCCTCTTCTGATTCTTGGTCCTTCTCAGTGGTTCCTTGTGCTTTTAGAAAGACTTCCTTTTGTGTCTTGGTTCCTCATGTTCTTGGGATGTTTCTCCATAACCGTCTTAGTTCCTCAGTGTTTCTTTATCACTTAGAGAGTTTTTCATTTTAGGTTCTTTTTAGTAGTTCTACCTTTTATTTTGAAGTTTCCTGTTTCAAGTCTTGGTTCCTCTGTGCTTTTAGGGAGTTGTGCTTCCTCTCAGTGGTTCTTCTTCATGCTGTTCATGTTCATTTTTTTTTTCTTTTTATTTGTGATGCTTGTGGTTTCTTTCTTGGAGTACTTTTCTTTTGAGTCTTGATTTTATCTTAGTGTTTGCTCGTGCTATTGGGAGGCTTTTTCTCAACAGTCTTGCTCTTCTTAGAGGCTCAGCAGCTCTAGAGTTTTTCTTTTTAGTCTTGGTTCCTCTTAGTGGTTCTTTTACATGGTTTAAGAACGTTTCTCTATTTAGGACATGCTCATTAGTTCTTCCATATGCTCTTTATCTGTCAGTAGTTTTTCTTCCTGCTATTAGAGTGGTCTTGGTTCCTTTTAGTGGTTCTTCCACATGCTCTTTGGGTTCCTCTGTTTGAGCCTTAGTTCCTATCAGTAGACTCTTAGAGATTTTTTCATTTGAGTCTTGGTTCCTCTCAGTGGTTCTTCTTCACATTCTAAGAGACTTTCTCTTTGAGTCTTGGTTCTTCTCAGTGGTTCTTTTTCATGTTCTTAGAGAGTTTCTCTATTTGGGTCTTGGTTCCTGTCAGCAGTTTTTACTCATTCTCTTAGAGGGTCTTCTAAGTGGTTCTTTTTCATGCTTAAGAACGTTTCTCTATTTAGGTCATGGTTCCACTCATTGGTTCTTCCTCATGCTCTTTTTCTGTCAGTAGTTCTTCTTCCTGCTCTTAGAGGGATTTCCATTTAAGTCTTGGTTTAGTGGTTCTTCAAGAGTTTATCTACTTGGGTCTTGGTTCCTCTCATTGGTTCTTCCATCGTTCTCTTTGAGTTTCTCAGTTTGAGTCTTGGTTCCTGTCAATGGTTCTTCTTCATGTTCTAAGAGAGTTTCTTTTGGATCTTGTTTTCCCTCATTGGTTCTTCTTCGTTCTCTTTGAGTTTCTCTGTTTGAGTCTTAGTTCTTCTCAGTAGTTCTTTCCTAATGACCTTCCTAATGAAGGGTTTTTCATTTAACTCTTGGTTCCTGTCAGTGGTTTTTCCTCATGTTCTTTGAGGGATTCTTTATTTGGGTCTTGCTTCTTCTCAGCAGTTCTTCACCAGACTCCTATGGAGCTTTTGCTTATCATTAAGTCTTGTTTTCTCTCAGTGACGTTTAATCAGGTTCTTATGGCAGTCTTGGTTCCTCATAGTCAATCTTTATCCGGCTCTCTGAGACCTTTCTTTCTTACTGACTCTTGGTTCCCCTCAGTGGTTATTCTTCATGCTCTTAGGTACTTGTTTTCCTACCACTTGTCCCCATGGAGATGCTCTTTAGGGGTCTGCAGCCACATTTCTGCGAAAGTAAGTCCATGACAGGTGTGTTGTATACAGGGCTGCTTAAATCACGTAACGGAATTGCTTTTGAGTGGGCCTGGGAACCCGAGCTGTCGAAGGAAGGTAGAAACCGGACTCTTCCGATGTGCGTGAGCACCCCGGGGGCTGGGAGGCTGCGCGGACAGGTTGTGAAGAATGATAATTTCACAGCTCTTTGGCCTGTGCTCAGCTAATCGATTCTGATAGGAAGGAATAAGGTCTGCAGACAATTAGCACTTCCCTGACACACTTCTACAACATGTGTGTCTATATACAGTATGTGTGTGTGTGTGTGTGTGTGTGTGTGTGTGTGTGTGTAAGGAGGGTGAGCGTGTTGTCGTCGATCTAGCCTGCAGGCTTTCTGCACTAGATTACTCGTCTATCACACTGGACAACACTTGTATTGGCATTTTTGCTGTGATGGGACTGCGAGAGCAAGTTGGTGTTGTAAATATTTAGTTTGTCTAAGCCTGTACAGCGCCACCCAATCCAGCAGCCGGGAAACGTTCCAAGGATTTATGCATCATTGTGTCAGCACAAATATTTCTTTAAGTGCTTTTTTTTCTTTAAGTACGTGAAACGTAAGGAATACAGAGAGAGGGCTTTGACTCTCGGGTTGATCCAGCCTGGCGCAAAATGTTGCTGAAACAACTGCTTTTTCCCCCTTGTTTTCTTAGCCCCCCTACACCCACCCTCCCCCCCCACCACACACACTCACACACACATTCTCATCTGAAGCTGTTTAAGAGCTGTATCCTCTCTCCAGGTTCTCCGTAACCATGCCAATAGCCTTCATAAATCGTGGTTGCAAACAAGCCAGACCCAGACAGGCCAAAGACCCTGAATGCTGCAGTGGACCCTGCAGTGCTCCATCAGAAACTGATGACCCAGCTAATAAAGCCATGTGCAGCTCACACTACACAGCTCTCTCTCTCTCTCTCTCTCTCAACCACTCACTTTCTTTTTTCTCTATGCTCTTTGTCTCCATCTCTCCAACACAAATATACTCTCGCTCACTATCTCTCTCTCTCTCTCTCTCTCTCATACAAATACCCTCGGCCTCACCTTATCTCTCTCTCTCTCTCTCTCTCTCTCTCTCTCTCTCTTCATCCTCCACCTCTACCTTCTCTCTCCTCATTCCCAATTCCTGCTCCCCCCACCCTCAAATCTTTCACACACTAATTTGCCTTGCGACTCCCACCCCCCTCGCTCTATTTTCTCTCGTTCCCCATTCTCTCTCTCTCTTCCTACTCTCTCTCTATTCTCTCTCTTCTTTTCTGATTCTCTATATTTGTCTCTCTCCCCTCTCTCTCTCTATATATATATATATATTCTTTCTCACCCTCTCTCTGTATTCTCATTGGTTACTGGATGCAATGACAATGATGAAGTGAAACGCAAGATTTTTATCAGCCGTAACATTAAAACCACTGGGTCAGAGCATCTCCAAAACATCGAACCAGCAACAGGGTCATGGGCACCCATAGCTCATTGATGGGACCCGGGCAGGCCCCACCTCACTGCCTACTGAACTTCAAGAATCGCTGCTGCTGCTGACGTTAGTCTCGTGCCAGACACCACACTTGTAGTGTCCATGTCTCAAAGGGTCAACATACTATGAGGCAGGTGGTTTTAATGTTTTGGCTGATTGGTGTTGTGTTTTGTACATGTCATGCAGCCTGAATCCACACAGTCACACTCTGACTCACCGATGTCTGACATTTCAGGTACAGCTGCGGTGAAGGGCCCATCGGGGAAGGTGGGGGCGTTGTCGTTCACGTCCTGAACCTTGATGATGAACTCGGACTCGGGCTCCACAGCTCTGTTGGTGAACTGGTCAATGGCGCGAGCATGGAGAACATAGTGGCTTTTCTTCTCGCGGTCCAGGCTCTTCGTGGCGTGGATGTCTCCGGTCACCTCATTAATGGTGAAGATGGTGCCAGCGCCTTCTCCGGAGAGGAGGTACCGGACCGAGCCGTCACCCTTATCGGAATTGGAATGCAACTGCAGAAGAAGATACATATATATTAGCCCATACTGCACCATGGTATCATGTCACAACGCAGTTTTTTTGTATCGGAGCTCAAGAAAATAGAAGATGTGTTGCTCAAAACTTGTGGAAGTAATTGCTCATTTTGACGCTCCCAAGGCCGTTTATATGCAGCATGTGTGCTGAGAGGGTGTACACAGGCACAGAGGAACCCTGATAACATCTTGAACAGCAAGCAGAACTGTGTGTCTCTGAAGAGGAAATAGTTTGTTTACTAAGAAAACATAATTGGAAATGGAGCGATAGACAAGGACACCTAAATCTGCAGATTAAAATAGCCATGAAATTGTTTTATCTGACTTCCAAAGTTGAGCTATGTTCACAAAAAGGCTCAGCATTAAATGTTCAAAGCAAATAATCATTAAAATGGACAATTAACCAAATGTAATTTCATTGTTTTTATTATTTCCTCTTTTAACTAATTCACTTTAAATGGACCTTTAATGGACTGTGAATCCGAACACAAAAAGGCTGTGAAGGCAACGTGAACTTGAATCAAGGCCTCTGTCAGTTTAATTTTATGTCAAGAAATAACGCAAAGCCTTAGACTGTTGTGAATATATATATATATATATATATATATATATCTCAAGCTACATATATCTATATCTCCTCAGCTCCACTTAGTAACACATAGTAGCACTTAATTAGTCCATCTGTTTCTCTGCATACTCTGTTGGCCTCCTTTCAACCTGTTCTTCAATGGTCAGGACCCAACAGGACTGACCGCCACAGATCAGACTGTAGTATTTGGGCGGTGGGTCCTTCTCAGCACTGCAGTGGCACTGACTGACATGGTGGTGGTGGTGTGTTAGTAGTGTGTGTTGCGCTGGTAGTACGAGTGGATAAGACACTGGATTTAAATGCATAGTGTCCACTCACTGTCCACTCTATTAGACGCTCCTACATAGTTGGTCCGCCTTGTAGATGTAAAGTTAGAGGCAGAGGCTCTGTATCTGTTGCTGCACAGGTTGTGTTGGTCATCCTCTAGTTCCCCTTCATCAGTGGTCAGAGGACGCTACTGCCCACAGGACGCTGTAGGCTGGATATTTCTGGTTGGTGGACTAGCTTAAAAACTCCAGCAGCACTGCTGTGTCTGATCCACTCATACACTCGTCGGTCCAACATGAACACTTCCCGTTTTAAATATTCCATAATGAAATTCTATTAATTTACTATAATATTGATTATCCAATCTAAACTCTTACTTACTCTTACTTGCTTTTAAAATCTGATTACTTTAATACACAGGCGTCCATACTGAAATCCTACTACACTGCTGTAATTCCTTACTGTGATCAGATTCATTTAATATGAAGGATTCCATACTGAAATCTGATTACTTTATACTGTATATCTGATGTGTAAAATTAATTATTTCTTTACTTGGATGGTCCATTGTAGATGCCGTGTAGGTGCTCACCTGACATTCAGCTTACATTTAGCTAACTGTCTCCTAAATGCAACTAAATTCTAAGCTGAATGTCTATTGAATGTAACCCTACACCTAACCCTAACCCTACCCTTAATGAATCTAAATCTTTTAGGGTTAGATTTAAGGTTTATGTTGAGGGTTGATTGAAGGGTACAGTTAAGAATATAAGTTGGGGTTTAGGTGTTTAGGAGTTCAATAGACAGAATTCATTTAATACATATTCAGGTGGTTGTTAGTTGAATGATAGATGAGCACCTACAAAGCATCTATAATGGCCCATACAAGTAAAGTGATTCCATACTGAAATCCTACCACACTGCTGTAATATACAGAATTCCATACTGTAATCCCACCACATTGCTGTAATATACAGATTTCCATACTGTACTCCTACCACATTGGTATAATATGCACAATTCCATACTGAATTCCTCCCACATTACTGTAATATACAGAATCCCATACTGAAATCCTACCACATTGCTGTATTATCCACAAATCCATACTCTAATCCTATCACATTGCTGTAATATGCAGAATTGTATACTGTAATCCTCCCACAATGCTGAAATATACAGAATCCTATACTGTAATCCTCCCACATTACTGTAATATACAGATTTCCATACTGTAATCCTACCACATTGGTGTAATATGCACAATTCCATACTGAAATCCTCCCACAATGCTGTAATATACAGAATCCCATACTAAAATCCTACCACATTGTTGTAATATACAGAATTGTATACTGTAATCCTCCCACATTGCTGTAATATACAGCATGTCATACTGTAATCCCACCACATTGCTGTAATATACAGAATGCCATAGTGAAATCCTCCCACAATGCTGTAATATACAGAATCCCATACTGAAATCCTACCCCATTGTTGTAATATACAGAATTTTATACTGTAATCCCACCACATTGCTGTAATATACAGAATTGTATACTGTAATCCTCCTACATTGCTGTAATATTCACAATTCCATACTGTAATCCTACCACATTCCTGTAATATACAGAATACCATAGTGAAATCCTACCACATTACTGTAATATACAATTCTGACCTCTTACTACATTGCGTTTAAGATACAGAATTTCATTCTAAAATCAGCTCTGAATTCTTTTCTTTAATATAAATGATTCTGAGGTTTTCTGAGGTTGTAAAAATGATATTCATTGTCCATCCTTACATCTAAACACACTCTGTAGATTTAAATATTTTACAGCACCTGTGAAGCCAACTGAAACAGGTTCGTAGAAAATGTTTTTTAACACTGACTGGAGTGATTTAAAGCAGGTCATATTGTCTTCCGAACAGTGTAAGGTCACACCCACCAAAATGCCCTTTTCTTGCTATTAAGCTGTCATCAATACGTTGAAAAGAAAAGCCTTTTTTCCACTTGCTTTGTGCATACTGTCCAAAATGGAGCTTGCTTACTTCCCAGTTCTGAAATGGAAAATCTAATGGCCCTTTCACACGAACAGCATTAGGTCTAATAGTGTATAACACCTAGTCATTTCTACTCAAATTTTAATGCTTCAAACACTGCACCGGAGAATTATTTTGAGAAGATTATCTTTTTAAACCTGGGCCACAACCTCAAATAACCTGCCTTGAATACAAAATGTGAGACTTGTGAATTAGACGGGGCGAGGTGAAAGCTTTCAGAGCATTTGAATTGCAGAAATTCAGAATGAGAGCTTTAGGGTCAGAATTCTCCTTTAATTTCATGTTAAGTTCAAAGTAAATTCTTCATCAAATGTCAGCGGTGAGCCTTTTCAATATGTTTTACAAACACAGCCAAATAGTTGGAATTTAGATTTTGGCATAACATGGCATGCTTGATAAAGCTGCTGGGTACCACAATATTGTAGCTTGTCAGTAAGTAATTTATAATTCAGAAGTTTAACAGTAAGTACGTAATTATGTAAATACTTTATTATAAAGAATTCCTACTATTTGCTTTAAAATACAGAATTCCATACTCAAATTTGTTAACTACAATATGCAGAATTCCATAATGTTATCTATTTTCATATAAAGGGTTTCAAATTGAAATATGATTACTATTAATATAATATAATAATATTAATATACAGAACATCAAACTAAATTGTGATTAATAAAATAAATCAAAACAAAATTATGATAACTTTAATATACATAATATCAAACTAAATTCTGATCACTTTAATATACAGAATATCAAACACTATTATGACTACTTTAATATGCAGAATTTCAAACAAAAATTATGACAACTTTAATACACAGAATCCAAACAAAATTATGATCACTGTAATATACAGGATTCCAAATTAAAATCTTCTTTTTTAGTACTAATATTTAATACTTTACTTGGAGTATTTTAGTATAAAAATTCCATACTGACTGCATTACTTTAATATGCAAACTTTAATTTCATACTGATATCTGACTACCTGATCTGATATGGACATAACAAAAAACATCCGATGTTCAGTAAAGCTGCTGGATATTGTAATGGACATACTCTAGCTGATAAAGTATGACTGCAACATTATATATTTAATTACACGAACAACAAGCAATTGAATTAGTAGATTATTATTATTATTATTATTATTATTATTATTATTATATTCTAGATTATTAACTGCAAGCACACAAGAGTGTGCAATAATCAAGAGCTATATTCAATAATATTCAAAAACCTTTAAGCAACAGAACCTAAGAGCAAAAGTTAACTCTGAAAACAAACTAGCCCTTGAGGCTGTCAGCTAGTGGCAACTGCTAACAGATATGGATAACAAGGAAAGGACACAGCTAAGGACATGCTAAGCAAAATACACCGTGAACTAATTGCTAATCTGAAGTAAGCTAAGAGTTAAGGGGTAATGACTAAATAAAGGCCAGTTCAAGTTAATGCTAAGTTGCTGTGCTATGTGTTAATTGCTCTGTCATTAAAGCCTTTAACAGTTTGTATATTGTGGGAACTTGTTATTAATGTTATTGTTATAATGATCATATAACTTATGATGTGGCACTGGATTCCTTCAACGATTGGCCAACACTTCAGTGTAGAGGGAACACAATAATGCCTTAATTGCTCTAATTAAACCTTGAAGCTAGTTGCCAATTATCAGTTACATTTATAATGAATAGTGAGGGTGCATTAATACCTACTCAGGTGTACATGTTATCTAATGGTATCTAAGGATCTAGAATGGGGCAGTTTGTCATCATTTACTAAATCAAAGGAGATTTGTTATTGATGTAATAATAAGAATTTGACAAAATATCACCAAATTCTCACAGCTAATGTGCCAGTCAATGAAATCGCTGGCTTCTACAACAGGACAATACTCCAAGACACACCGTAACTGAAGCTCTGAAGCTTTAGGATCTTTAAGTGCCCAAACATTTGCATGGAACTGTATTATGTTTTTTTTAATGGAGATAAGATCGGTGACAATCTAAGTCAGATATTTGTTAGCGATGTTAGCCTAGCACCTCTCGTTCTAAACCAAAGAATCACACTTCAGAAGTGAAACATGTCTTGGTTGATTGACTGCATCTAGGGTCAGTGATGCATCATGTGAAGGCCTTTAATTCATCCTACGAATTGCTTATTGAAGTAGAAATAGACGGCTGGTTGATCTGCAGGCACTGGTTTATAAGGCTTAATAAGACAGTGATAATCTTTATGGAAAGCTCTGCGCAAGAAACTCTGATGTTTGGGTAAAGTACATAAATAAAAGTGCTCTTCGTTCAAATGACTACTTTATAATGCCATTATTAGCGATAAGTCCCAAACTACTGCCTTGCTGAGGCCTAATAAGTACATTACAACAGCATTCGAATCCCCCCATGCATACTGACATGCTACCAAACTTTGTTTCTGTTGAATTTTTTAATTCAGTGGGAACAGATGCCGTAGACGTTCAGTCGCATTGACATTTTGAGGCTAAAGCCCACGGCGCCTGGCTAGAATAAAACAGAGCTACGTTTGAAATGTGAGCGGGACACAGAAGCGAAAGCGCAACTTGCTAATTTACGCTGCTTAATCTCAATACAGTCTTGCCTGTGCGCCGTGGAATGGCAGAGAGAGAGAGAGAGAGAGAGAGAGTTTCTTAAAAGCAATGTTCACTCTGCCGTACAACAATGATCACTGTACTATGTCAGTCGGCGGGCAACCTACCCTAGATTAGCTTTGCTACAGTGAGTAGCATGTTAAATGCAATGCATTCTGCCTGTGCATATTAAATGGCCTGGAGTCACTTGCGAAGATGCAGTCAGGTAGAATTTTACACATGCGTATTATTTTCCTTCCAGATAAACTCCTTAGCTCATAGTTGGCTTTGGTGTGAAACACTCTGTTCTAAAGAACTGTTCACAGTGGCGGTGAATGGAACCAAAAAAAAAAAAAAAGGTTGAATGCCTCTAAAAGCAACCTCACAAAAAGTTACTTTACACCAAATGGTTACGAATAGTCTGATGCCTCAGTTTTGGCTTTAAGGATTTGGTGGAGGGGTACTTGCAGGAGGATGTAGGGCAAAATAGTCCCCAAAACAAAAAGCCATTTCGTCAGATTTACCACCGTTTGACCGTGTGTATGTTCATTGGGTTTGGATAGTAAATGATAGTAAATGTCTAGCGAAAGTTCTACCAGGAAAATGCAGCAACATCTTTCTTCGGCCCACCTGTTTAAAGACCTCTAATTGCACTTTTTTTAGCCACCAGTTTGGTCCTGACAGCTGCCCGAGGGCAGGACAGCTGCCTCTGAGTTCGGCAAGATCTGCAAGAGTCCTGATGTTGCACAATCTGGGCTGACGACGGGGCCTACGCCAAAGACAATCAACAGTTCTAACTTGCTAACATTTGTTCCCATCTCATTTATTGTCAAAATTAAATTTATACTTTACTGCCCCCTGAGTCTTCTAAAAGAAATAAAATGGCTATATTTGTGTGATAATAATGGCGACCTTTAGTTTCTAGCAGCACAACTGTACAGAAACACGAAATCTGTAAGTATCTCTATGATGAACCACAATTTTACACTAAAACCACTCCGAATGACAGAGTACATTACATTACCACTGAATAAGATAACATGGTGTGAAACTGGGTTGACTCTCACATGTAGAATCAAGCTGTACAAGGCTTTATTTTGTTCTTGTTGGATGCGCTATGTTTTTTCCTGATCTATTTCAGAGTTCAGAATGTATTGGTCATTAAATGAAAACATTTATAAACTTTCACATAGCTTCATTATATACCAAGTAATGCAAGAACATTCGTAAGGGACGAAATTTGGTCTGACAAGTGGGTGGGAAAGGTACGTTGATTGCTCTGTACCACTGTGGGATGCCATTATGGGAGCCACTCAATGTCCATTCTTGGTACACTGGCTCTAGAGCGTCCCATGAAGTTAATGTACTGTTAGTGATATCTAATAAAAAAGAATGTTATGATCACCCCTGGTTTGGAATGAACTTGGGACGTCACTGATATCAACATACGCATTAAGGAATAATAACGTGAGTTATCTGATCTACACAGTCACATCAGACTATAATGATCACCTGCCTAATAGTGGGAATAACCAACCCTGGCTTGGATGACACTAGCAAGGTGTAGTGGCATTAGATGATGGAAGGTGTTCAATATAAAGGTTAACTGCTCCACAGTTGTGCATTGATTGCTCCGTACCACTAGGCGGAGTCGCCATTCCCCTCTGGCTTCAGTATAATAGTATGGCACCATTATAATCGAAGACACTCAATGTGTGTCTTCACAACGGAAGCTCTAGAACATCCCATGAAATTAGGCTTTTCCAAGATGCTCCCACCCATTGCAGACTGTTAGTGGTAACAGAATATTATGCCCACCCTTGGTTTGGAATGAACTTGGGCTGGGCCGTCACTGATGTCAACATACATAATAAGGAATAATAACATGTCTTTTCTGATCTACACAGTCACATCAGACTATTATGATCACCTGCCTAATAGTGGAAATAACCACCCTTGGCTTGGATGACACTAGCAAGGTGTAGTGGCATTAGACGATGGAAGGTGTTCAATATAAAGGTTAACTGCTCCACAGTGGTGCACTGATTGCTCTGTACCACTCAGCGGAGTCACCATTCCCCTCTGGCTTCAGTATAATAGTTTGGCACCGTTATAATCAGAGACACTCAATGTGCGACAAGTACATTCTTGGTACATCTTCACAACGCTGGCTCTAGAACATCCTATAAAGTTAGTGGTTTCCAAGATGCTACCACCCTTTACAGACTGACAGTCATATACACGTGGACAAAATTGTTGGTACCCCTCGGTTAATAATAAATAAAAATGAAAATTGTATTAAAATTGCATAAATGATGGTACCCTTAATATTTGCAACTTAATATTTTGTTGCACAACCTTTTGAGGCAATCACTGCAATCAAACGATTCCTGTAACTGTCAATGAGACATCTGCACCTCTCAGCAGGTATTAGGACCCACTCCTTATGAACAAACTGCTTGAGTTGTCTCAGGTTTGAAGGGTGCCTTTTCCAGATGGCATGTTTCAGCTCCTTCCAAAGATAACCAATAGGATTTAGGTCAGGGCTCATAGAAGGCCACTTCAGAATAGTCCAATGTTTTCCTCTTAGCCATTATTGGGTGTTTTTAGCTGTGTGTTTTGGGTCATTATCCTGTTGCAAGACCCATGACTTGCAACTGAGACCAAGCTTTCTGACACTGGGCAGCACATTTCTCTTTAGAATCCCTTGATAGTCTTGAGATTTCATTGCACCCTGCACAGATTCAAGACCCCTGTGCCAGATGCAGCAAAGCATCCCCAGAACATAACAGAGCCTCCTCCATGTTTCACAGTAGGGACAGTGTTCTTTTCTTGATATGCTTCATTTTTCCATCTGTGAACATAGAGCTGATGTGCCTTGGCAAAAAGTTCAATTTTTGTCTCATCTGTCCATAAGACATTCTCCCAGAAGCTTTGGGGCTTGTCAACATGTAGTTTTCAACAATGATGTCCTCCTTGAAGTCCACTTTGGCTCAAACAACGATGGCTGGTGCGATCTGACACTGATGTTCCTTGAGCTTGAAGTTCACATTTAATCTCTTTAGACGTTTTTCTGGGCTCTTGTGTTACCATTCGCATTATCCGTCTCTTTGATTTTCCTCCTGCGGCCACGTCCAGGGAGGTTGGCTACAGTCCCCTGGATCTTAAATTTCTGAATAATATGTGCAACTGTAGTCACAGGAACATAAAGCTGCTTGGAGATGGACTTAAAACCTTTACCTTCAAACATGCTTGTCTATAATTTTCTTTCTAATCTCCTGAGACAACTCTTTGCTTTGCTTGCTCTGGTCCATGTTGAGTGTGGTATACACCATGTCACCAAACAGCACAGTGACTACCTGTAGACACACCTTGATGTCCCTTTGGTTACATTATTTTCAGGGGTACCATCCAGGCCTGTTTCATGAGTTTATTTTTTTAAATAATTCTGTTGAAGCATGGTTCAAAATCAAATGTCGTTTTCATAGAATTTTTATTTATTATTATTTTTGTCAGATTCAGGTTATTTCTGTGACCATTGTGGGTTTTTCTTTCATTAACTGAAGGGTACCAACAGTTTTGTCCATGTGTGTATCTGGCTTTGGAGTGAACCGGGACATCACAAATACCACAGGAGGACAGGGTTTGCTGCATGTATGACTAAGCGAGCACACCAGTCAGTTGTAGCAGAGTGCAAATGCATCTTCATTGGCAAAGGATGCTATTCGACTGATGATCAAAAGGGCATGATAATAGAGCACTGCAGGAAGAGTGGTAGCGTCTCAGAAACTGTTTGTGGGAGGTTCTAGAGCTGCCGTTGTGAAGGTGTACCGAGAATAGACGTTTCACACATTGTTGCCAGAAGGGAATGATGACCCCTTTGGATTGGTACCGAGCAAACAACTCACACCACAGTAGATCAGTTAACCTCTATAATGAGAGGCCTTCCACCACCTAATACAGTCTGTCCATCACAACGTCTCATTGGTGTCATTGGAGCCAAGGGTGGTTAGCCCTTCTATTAGTAAGGTGGTCATAATATCCTGCTATGACTGTGTGTATTCAGTATAGAGAGGCATGTTAATGCCTAAAGGAGAATTTCCATTACTAAAATCCTCTAATCTGAATGCTGCTGTAAATAATAAGCCCCCCAAAAGGATCTTCTTGCAAAAATCTAAATGTGAATGCCCCCCCCCCTCCCATTGTGTCACATTATTAACAAAGAAAAGTAGATTAAATGGCAGCAACAGTGGCAGCCATTGATGTTTATTTCTAGGTTCAAATGTATTAGAAACTCTTTTGGGACCCTGGTGTTGTAAGCAGTGCAGTGACGATTCATCGACTAACGAGAACCAATTACTGTGGCGTACCATTAGAAAAACACACAGCCCTGGGTTCTATGTACTTTACGAATTCGATTAGCATTTCCTCCCTTTTTTTTTTTTTTTGCAAATTCCTCATCAATAATAAGTGGTCCTGTATTTTTGATGCAGATTTTTCAAAGGTGTTTGTGTAGAAGCAACACATCTCATTTGCATATCCTATCCCGCATCTACCTAAAAAAGGGAGCAATCGAGGACTCGCAAGAAAATGTTCAAGGCAGTCTACGGTTCAATATACTGTAGAATTAATCTGCAAGAACCGATGGCTGCGCGGCGCCGCGTTTCAAGTGTATTTCCAATCCGTGTTTATAGTAAACATATTTACTGCGAAACACTACTAAGCCGGCAACAAGCCTGAGGCAAACAGGAACGGCACCGAGCAAAAGTGCGAACTGCTCGAGACACGCGATCATTTTCAGGTCACTTATCCAATGATGCATGCTGGCATTTAATTTGCTAATGATCAGTACAGCAGCCCACACCAAACAGGGAGTGAGCCTGGTCCAAAAAAAAACAAGCAACGCGAGTTGGCAGGACACGTCCCAGGGTGAGAAAAGGAGGGGAAAAAAACAATATAATAACTTGGCATGCTGGTCAGGCTGCTACTAAAACAACCCCCCTCCCTGTCCCCGCTCTGTGTATGTGTGTGTGTGTGTGTGTGTCTTGGCTGCCACTGAAATCCCAGAGCAGAGAGCAATTAGTCAGGAGTGCATTCACCTTCCAAACCTTCTCCCTGTGGCCGGGAGGGACGTTCCTCTCCGCGGAAATATGTGGACGGCTGAAGCGGAAACATTTACCATGCCGTCCCGTTGCTTTAGCATCAGAGGGCCCAGCTTCGGGCCTGAGGGTGAACCCAGAGTCCAAAACTGTACCCAGGGCCAAATAATTTGAAACCACCTTGTAACTAAACATCTTAAGAGAACACCAATCAGATAACTGTGACAACATTCCTCAGACGTTCACTGTCATTTTCAGGGCGTTTATGAGCAGTGACATAATGAATTGGGCACATTTCTGCCTATCTGACAGATAAACAATGATGTAAAGTAAACAGACATTTTCACCATTGTTTACACGAGTCGGAGGACAATGATGTTCCCTGCATTGCTTCCTCACTCGTATCCCACTGACTTTGTGCTGCTTCTACAGAACATAGAGCAGCTTGCAGTAAGTTGCTAGGGTGTTGCTATGGAGTCATTAGGGTTAAACTGTTTTTGCTAAATAGTTGTTATGCTGCTGCTAGGTGGTTGCTATTGAGTCTTTAATGATTAATAGGCAGTGGCTACACTCCTAAAAAAAGGTGCTACAAAAGGTTCTTCGAGTGATGCCATAGAAGAGCCAGCTTCGGTTCCATAAAGAACCAGAGTGTGATAAATGTTTAAATTGGTAAAGAACCTTTACATCCACTCTTTAAACCTTTAAAAGGTTCTTCATGCGTTAGTTTTTTAGTCTATGGTATTCCAGCTTGTTGTTATAGGGGTTGCTAGGTGGTTGGTATGGTGGTTCTAAGTAGTTGCTATGGTGTTGCTAGGTGGTTTCTGGGGTGTTGCTTGGTGGATGCTAGGGTGTTGCTTTGGCATTGCCAGGCGACTGCTGTGATATTCCAGGTGGTTGCCATAGTATTGCTATGTGGTTGCTGGGGTGTTGCTTGGTGGATGCTAGGGTGCTGCTGTGGAGTTGCTTAGTGGTTACGAGGGTGTTGATTGGTGGGTAGATCTGCGGTATTACAGGTTGTTGCTATGGCATTGCTAAGTGGATGCTAGGGTGTTGCTATGGTGTTGCTGTTGTATTCCAGGTGGTTGCTATGATGTTGCTACATGGTTGCTATGGAGTTGTTAAGTGGTTGCTAGTGTGTTGCAATGTCATTGCTAGGTGACTGCTCTGGTATTCCAGGTGGTTGCTATTGCATTGCTAAGTGGTTGCTAGGTGGTAGCTATGGAGTTGCTTAGTGGTTGCAAGGGCGTTGCTAGGTAATTTTCAGTAGATCTACATGCTTTTGTAATGTTGAGAAATCCAGGGGAAGCTTAGCCTCCGGAAGTTTGGGGAGGTAATGGATACTAAAACTGAAGGAAGAGGTCCAAGGTTAAGACGGTCGTAAAACCATTAAGTGCAGTTAACTGTTTCAGTAACTATGCAGTTAAATGTGAGGTCATAACACTCATCATTTTGTGCATTTTTTACATAAACATTATGTGGCGGAAAACTACATCTGGATCGGGGTTCCCATCATGTTCTGATTCATCCTAAGGCAGAGAGCAGTAGGAGAATGTAAAATATGCAGTGTCATCACGCAAATCGCTGACTAATTACTGCCAGTCTATCAAGAAGGTAAATTTGAACAGAAGATTTTTTTTTATCAAGTTATTGAGCGAGTGCGAGAGCCCTACTTCAATACTGACTGAACAGAAACGTCAAATGCAGCAATAAGCTTGAAGGAAGTCACTGCTTGGAACCTGATGTTGACGTATAGCTTGAAGTCCACCTAAGTGCCTGGGCTCGCTCTGACACTGACAGGGTCTGTCTCTAGGGACGGGACTGAAGCGTACCTATGTCCCCAGGTACGGGTACTGCTGCTGAACTAAAACATATAGAGTCATTTACCATTCATTTACCATTTGAGGGGTACTGTATATGCCAATGTAGCACTGAGTGGTATACATAGAGCTAACCTATATATATATATATATATATATATATATATATATATATATATATATATGACTACAGCTCTATATATTAGTGCAGTCCTGTATGTTCAAACAGCTCTATATGCTGGTGCAGCTCTATGTGGTAATGTCGCTTTCTGTTAATGCAGCTCTGTTGCAGCTCAGTGTCCTACCCTTCCTTCCTTCCTATATATTAGTGCAGTCCTATGGTCTATATGCTAATGCGGCTCTATGTAACGGTGCAACTATGTGTTGATGAGGTTTCTACAGCTCTATAATGCTAATTCTATATAGTGAGGGGCAGTGGTGGCTCAGTGGTTAGAGCGCCAGGATATCGATAACAGGGTTGTGGGTTCGATTCCCGGGCTCGGGAAGCTGCCACTGTTGGGCCCTTGAGCAAGGCCCTTTACCCTCTCTGCTCCCCGGGCGCTGGAGTTGGCTGCCCACCGCTCTGGGTGTGTGTGTGTACTCACTGCCCCTAACACGTGTGTGTGTGTGTGAGTGTGCGTTCACTACCAGATGGGTTAAATGCAGAGGACAAACATGTCAGTTTAGCCTTTTTGCTATAGCAGCTCTGTGTTTGTGTATGTAACAGTGCAAAACTGGCTTCCTGTTTCTACAGTGCTAATGCAGCTCTATGTAACATTGCTGCAGTTTCTACAGCTCTATATGCTAATTCTGCTCTGTGTTGCACGTCTGTTAATGCAGCTCTGGATGTTTCTACAGCTCTACGTGCTAATGCAACTCTAAGTAGCTGCGTTGCTGCAGCTTCTTCAGCTCTATATGCTAATTCGGCTCTTTATTATAACATGGCTGTCTGTTAAAGCAGCTCTGAATTATTTTGCTGCTCTATATACTACTGCAGCTCTATGTGGCAAGACATAGTTATACTATCACTGCAGCTCTTTTTTTTGTAGTAACAGAAAGCCACAGTTTAGTACCGCATAATCGAGCTGCACAGCTGTAGAACAGTTGTATTACAGAACTGTACTGTACAGAACTGCAGTAAGCTGTATTACCACAAACAGTAGATCTAAATAAGCATTCTCTTCTAGAAGAGAAGACAAAGCATATGTAGTTACTCATTGCCACATAGAGTGTCACCAGGATTTTAGAAAGAAAAATGATCTGCGCTGGGTCTCTCTTCAACACAGAACTACATTACTGAACAAAGCGGCATAAAGATCAGAGATAACGTCAACAGACAGGCAAACATGATTTGTGTGAAGTGTCTCTACCCCTTGGAGCTGCACTACCACAAAACGCTAGCAAAACGTAGCTCCATATAATTCACATAGTCTTCTTTTCTAGAAGATAAGTAGCATTTATCAACCTCAAAGCCAGAGTCTTGTATCGTTCTTTAGGTCTTCTCCAGTATTTCGTCTTGTTTTCCAATCTCTCATTTGTTGAAAGGGCTTATCATGGACTGAACTGCGTTGCCAATGATAAGCTGCCTTTAGAAAACCTTAATCTAGATCCAAAAAATTGGCTCTTTCCTAGACAATAGTGATTAAAATTGATTCAGAGCGATTCATCCATAACATTAAGACAGATATTTTAAACAGGTGAAGTGATTACATCGATTATCTGGTTCCAGTGCTTCCTATCAAGAGGTGGGATATATTAGACGATGGGCAAACAGTCAGTTCTAGAAAACGCTCAAGCATAAAGATCTGAGCCACTTTGAGCATCTCCAAAGGAATCGCCAGGTTGTTCCCGGTATGCCTTGCTCATTACCTTCTAAAAGTGCTCCCAGGGTAGCACAACCGAACCAGTGACCCGGCGACAGGACTATGGTTGCCCGAGGCGCATTGATGCGATCCAAGGAGGCCTCACCTCACAACTTACAGGACGTCTTAAAGGAGCTGCTGCTAACGTTTTGTAAGTCTTGGTGGCAGACACCACAGGACACCTTCAGGGGTCTTGTGGAGGGCTTTACAAGGGCTGTGGCTCTCATGAACCATGCATGTCAGGCTGCATGAATCATACGGAGAACATGCTGTAAAAACTACCCGCCATATGTCTTAATAAAGGTTTGTGCTACAAGGACACTGAGTCAAATGGGTCTTCATTACCCATTTGGGAGCCACACAAGGCTATATAGTACCGGGTGCCCCCAGAAACTGTGCTGCATAATGCCTCCTTTAGTAAGCGTAAGCAGTAAGTGCTGGTAAATTACACTGCATGGTACACACAAGCATAATGCACCACGATAAGCATTTAGTGACTGCAGATGTGGTGCACAGGCATGCCACAACAATTAGTGTCAAGTGCTCATAATAGAAAAATGATTGTTGTATGATGTTGCGACATTCCAGGAAAACGGTGCCATTTGCGTCCACAACGTTTCAAGAGGTGCATTAATGCACGAAAAAGCTTAGAACTAAGCTCCCCAGACAAAAAAAAAAAAACACCTTGCATGTTTAACTTTAGGCTCCTGCAGATGCCGTTGCACGAGGATGTTTAGGCCATAAATACCTGTGGGGTGTGCGATGGGATTCACAGATTCAGAAGAGTACAGTGGTACAGTGCAGTGAGTGTCTTGTTGGATGTGTGGAAAATAGGTCATAAAGCAGATGTTAATAATTGGCTAAAAGGAGTAATTGCATTTCGGCGTGGCCAAATGCCATAGTGGAAGGAAGCAGCTGAATCTGCAGGTGTACGGAAGCTTATGGTCTTATGGGTCTACCAGCAGTGGCAGAAATCCCAGTCTACATATTTATCCTTAACACTCGTGTCGGTAGCTCAGCTAGTTAGCCACTGTATAAGTACATGTCAGGAGTGATTACAATTTGCGTCTACACTGTATTCAAGTGGTAGGCCGCTGTACGATAGGGCCGAATAAGCCCAGTACAATGCCAACAAGGCCGAATTAGTCTGGAATAAGCTTGAACTTCCAATTTCTGTAGATAAATCATAAGTCTCTTTTGAAGTTCTTAAACAGCCCACATGACCATGCATGCATTTGGGGTTGTGTATGTATGTGTGTGTGTGAGTGTGTGTGTGTGTATGCATGAGTAAATGCGTTCCAGTGTATAAGTGACACTTTGAAGAAACATTGGCCCATATTGTCATAACAAGCTCCTTATTAGAGATTCCTTGCTTCACTGTTACATTGACCCCGTTTTGACAGCTTCTGCAAATGCTGTATCAATATTCATAACAATGCCTGCATTAAGAGCACTCGGAAGGAATAAAAATAATTGGTCCGTTTTCTTTCCTTCTACTCCCCCCCACCACACCACCCCCCCCAAACCCACCCCCGTCCTTCTTTAAACAGACACAGCGGTGAAGTGGAGCGAGTGCAGGCGCCAAGGAGCCAGGTTCGCCTTGTGCAAGGGGCTGATACACTGCCCACGCTACAAGAGGCAACTGATTAAATCACAACTCAGCCGCTGCCGCTGACCACAAATTACACCCGCTGCGCTGATAGAAAGGTCAATTTTTACACTGCTGCAAGAAGCCTTCGCTCGGCTTAGAACAAAGTGCCAATGCGGTGAGCTTTCGGAGTCTCGTTGGCAATTTCGGCCTGACTGCGAAGGAGGTGAGGGGTTTAGCCTGATCTTTATCTCCCAGGCCTCCGATCCTGATGCTACTGGTCCCGATCTGAAGGTGGAAGGGTGGCACTGTATTTAATAGGTGCATATGTAGCAAATATAAGTAATATTCTGGAGCATTCTTTGCAAGTGTATGGTCATTTTTGCTGTCACTCAAAAGCCTAGCCACCTTTAATGACAAATGTACAGTAAAACGTAAAAAACGACGATGCATGTACAGCAGTGCATAATGTACAGTACTACAATGCAATACTTAGAAGTACAAGTAAATAATTGGTGCATACTTAGTACAGAGCAATTACTCATCAAAATAAATAGCAGGTATTGTAGTTGCAGTATTTATTGCTGTCGGACTACCAATACTACTTCCTTTAATACAGCACACCTAATAGTGAGATGGTGTAGAAATCTTAGGGTTCCTTTCACTAAGTACTAGATAAGTACTAGGTAGGTACCTTATTCCCCAGTAAAGTAACTGATTCAGTCATTACAGGTACATTTACTGGTCCTAACAGAACTGTGAAATACAATGCGTTGTCGTACACAGCAATTTCACAGCATCTGCCTCTTACCTTAGCATCCTCCTATAACTTACCCACACACTAACGCTAACACTAATGCCAGGTATCTACTAGTATGCAGAGATGGAAAATCCAGGTCCATAGGGTAATAATCTCAGTTGGAACAAAGTGCTGGGGTTGATTTCTGCTTTCTAAACCATGATTTTTCAGCTATGCTAATATGCAATTTGTAATTCAACAATGTTCTTATTCAAAGATATGGACTCTTTTAAACAGCCTGGACCGAATTAGACAGTCAGTTTGCTGGACAGTCTCTCCAAACCTGGTTTTAAATCTTACTATACTGTATTCATTAGGAAATCTGATATATCATGTATGTACATATATTATAAATAATTGGGCATATATTTAGAAATATATGTACAAATACAATTCATTGTATGAATAAGCAATTACACAGCAGCTACCTCTTCTCTTAGCATCATCCTAAAATACACCATCACACTAATGCTACTACCAGTTCCCTACTAGTATGTACTACCAGGTACCTACTAGTATGTGGATCTGGATAAACCAGGTCCAGAAAGTAAAATTGGCCCCAGCAGGCCAATAGGAACAAAATTCTGGGGCAGATTTTTACTTTCTATCCCATAATTTCCCATCTATGCTAGTATGTTCTGTGTAATATGATGGAACTTGTACTTCAAAGATATGGGCTCTTTTAAACAGTCTGGACAAAATTACTTGGTCAGTTTGCTGGACAGTCTCTCCAAATTTGAATTCTTAATATACTATATGGATAGGGGAATCTGAAATATGGTCATATCTGTAAATATATTATAAAGAAGTTGGCACATATTTAGAAATATATGCACAAATACATTATGCATATATGGAAGTATCATATTGTGGCCACATATGCATAATATATGCATCAATGTCTAATCAAAAACATGGTGATTTTGCAAAATAGGGCAAAGATGCTCATAACTCTGAATGGAGGTCAATGTAAAATAAGAGCTTATTCCAAGTTATTTAGAGCATTTCTATTGGTCCATTCAATCAGAATTATGTACACAGGTTACAGAGCAGCTACAGGGTTCAAACCATATAGAAAGCTAAAAATGGACAAAAATGGAGATACATGGTTTTCTATGAAAAGCAGGGATATATTCTGTGTATACATGTTACACCAGTTTAATGTGATATGATGATAAACGTGATTCGTGATGTATATGATTGAATATGCTGATAGATAGATGTTCCCAAAAATGGCAAATACTATATTTTTCAATATAAGAAATATATGCCATATATTCTAATATAAGGCATTCATTTTCAAATGTGTTATTGCCATACATCAGATTTCCTTATGGAAATCTGTCGAGCCACGGTAGCTATTAGTCACTTGCATCTCTAGGTTTGTTACCAAGGAGATTAAACAGAGCGGGAGGAAAAAAACAACAACAAAAAAAAACCCATTAAATTACTAGGAGGTTGGTAGCACTGAATTCAAAGCTTAAGCTGTTTGTGTGCATATGTGCATGTGGATATGTGTGTATGCGTGTGTGTGCCAAAGGGATGTAAACAGGGTTTGCTTGTTAACAGCAGTGCTAACACAGTGTGCAGAGGCAAGCATGTGTGCAGAGGAAAGTGGAGCCATAAACATATTCTCCATTTTCTTTTTAAGTTTCCACTGGAGTGCTTCGAAAACGCGGCTAAATCCGGGCTGGAGGAATTGCAGGCGGCGGCGGTGCTCGGGTGGTTTGGATGATGGACTAGAAATCAAAGGCCTGACAAATAGAGTCCCGCAGGAGTGTTCGCGTTCCTTCGCCCTTCAGCTACGCACTTAACCTACAATTCCATGGAAAAGCCCGAGTAACAAATGGGTAGAGCAGACGCCTCCATGATAAAAGCTTTAGATCACATGGTGAATGGTGGAGTTTTTTTAGTATTAGCACTGTGCAAATCTCAGTCTGACCTCAGATACAGGGCTTATAATTCCACATGCGTTCACAAACTGGAATACTGTTCGCTTGCTCAGCTTTGCATTCCTGTTTGGTCAGTATCCTTTAAAATGCAGTGGAATTACTGGATTTATTGGCGTGACATCAGAAGCCTCAATTTAATTTGAGGAAAAACTGATTCCATGTTACACATGCTGTACTTTATATTACACATATGGTATTCCATATGCTGCTTTCCATATTACACATACAGTATTTCATGTCACACATGCTGCATTCCGTTTTATGCATAAGGTACCCCATGTCGCACATACTGTATTTCATATTACGCATATACGCATATACATGCTGTTTTACATATTACGCATGCAGTGTTTCATGTTAGGCATACGGTATTCCATGTTATACATACTGTATTCCATCTTACACATGCTGTTTTACATATTATACATAAGGTATTCCATGTTACGCATCCTGTATTCTATGTTATGCATAAGGTATTCCATATTATGTGTACTGTATTCCATAGTACACATGCAGTATTCAATGTTACACATACTATATTCCATCTTACACATGCTTTATTCCATGTTACGCACGCTGTATTCCATGTTATGCATACTATATTCCATCTTACACATGCTTTATTCCATGTTATGCATACAGTATTTCATGTTGCACATGCTGTTTTCCATTTCACACATGCTGTATTCCATACTACACATACTGTATTCCATGTTACACATGCTGTTTTGCATATTATACATAAGGTATTCCATGTTACGCATCCTGTATTCCATGTTACACATGCTGTATTCCATGTTATGCATTAGGTATTCTGTGTTACGCATACTATATTCCATGTTACACATGCTGTATTCCATATTATGTGTACTGTATTCCATAGTACACATACGGTATTCAATGTTACACATACTATATTCCATCCTACACATGATGTTTTGCATATTACGAATAGGTATTCCATGCTATTCCATACTATATTCCATGTTACACATACTATATTCCATATTATGTGTACTGTATTATTGTATTACACTGTATTAACTAAACATACAGTATTCAATGTTACACATATTATATTCCATCTTACACATGCTGTATTCCATGTTAAGCATGCTGTATTCCATGTTAAGCATGCTGTATTCCATGTTCCATGCTCTAGATCTGAATTTCAGGACATGAGCCATTTGTAGAAAAAAAAAAAAAATGACAACTGGAAATCAGAGCCAGCATCATGTAGGCGGCACTGGGGAAGCGATGGCTTTCCACTGGAATAACATTTACTGTCAGCTTTGCATTGCTGTTTGGTCAGCACTCTTCAAAATGTGCTTACAGGAATTAGATGAAACTCCTAGGATTTACTGCCCATTCATTAATGAACTGATTCTACAACTGATGTTATGGAGTATATCTAATATTTCTCATTTCGAAACCCTAAAATGGGTTAAAGGAATTAGGGAATAACCATACATGGAACTCTTAGGATTTCCTGGCCTAACCTACGTATATTGCCCAAACTTATTTTTGATGCTATATACAACCACCTACAAAAGGGGTTTTCATCATAGATGAACTGTTAAAGCAGGCAAAGAACCATTCCAATGATTATTTTGCTGTTGAAGCTGCTGCTGTTCTCAGAACAACAACAACAGCCTGACCACTTCAGAGTCCACGCCTCAGCACCACTGAATCATTGTTTGGCATGACTGAAAGATGGTGAAAGGCAGAACACTGGAAGCCCTAAAGTACCTCAAAGATAGACTGTTGGGCATGTGAAAAGATCTCCCTGTAGCTTTAAGAACACTCCCACCACCATGTTTAACAGATGAGGTTAAATCTAGAGCAGATGGCGAAGACATTTTTGAAAGTGAGTCTTCTGTAAAGAATGGAAGGTGTAAAAATGGTTAATGACTCCAACATCTGATATTGGATAGTTGTTTAGGCTTCTATGCACATTCCTATGTGAATAAATGGTCTCTTATGATAAACTTAGGCCTTAATATATGCACTGGAATGATATGCTAATTTGAAAGGTCTTGGGTGAATTTATCATTCCTTTATATGAATATTAAGGCAAGATTTGGAGAGACTATAAGAGACTATTAAATAGACCTTTATGTTGAATAATTAATTAGTAATGTGGCCTTTAAGCAATTACTTACAGACTGGCCCAGTTTCATAAAAGCAGTCTTGTGCTGGCATCATCTTAACTACCATAGAACGATTTCCTCTAGTCTTTGAGTTCGGATGTTTTGGGGAAACTTCCCCTCTGCTAATAATTAACTTCAGTAAAGCTGTTGAGTGTAAAACTAGCGCATAAGATAAATTATCAGACAGGTACCAAGGCAGTCCTTGGTGTACCAGTCTATGCTTTCCGGAACGCTCCATGCTTTATTTTGACGATTGTTTCCAACTTCGGCTCCAAAAAAAAAAGCTTCCCTTGACAATTTCTTAGCTTTTTTTCAAAGTGACACACTTTACGCTTTCATGTGCAATATGAGGCCAGAGCAGTTTTAGCAGTAGAACAGACCCTGTCTGGGTGTCTTCCTGTGTGTATTCGACCACTGAAGTATATAAATGTGTGTGTGTGTGTGTGTGTGTGTGTGTGTGTGTGTGTGTATACACACGGGCAGAGGAAGGTGGAAAAAAAAAAAAGACAGAGCCAGACGAAGACTAAAACCTATTTCTGTCGTGGCACGGCAGCAGGACTCACACAAGAGAAATATTCAGCTCATTCAAATGGCGCTCGGCCCAGCAAGAGAGGTCACACCCCAGCGCAAAATTAAGTGGCGCCCGAGTGGCTAGAACAAGGCCCCGTTAGCGTGGGGCCGTGCTCTGCATGCTGGGAACTCGGAGAGCGGTCAGATTTTTATGAAATGAACTCAGTGTCTCGGTCTCCAGTGGTTTAGCGGCAGTATTGAACAAGCCTGTATAATTGGGGGAAAGGAAAAAAAAAAAGGAATCACACACCACAGCCCTCTCTCACAGAGGCTAGGTAAACTCGCTAAGGAGCGCTGTCGGAGAAGGGCTCGCTCCATTTCTGCCATTACCGTTTCAGAATAGCTATTTCTGTCGTTTGAGCCCTTCTCTTTTAAGGATGGCATATCTTACTTGTATTTATGTCAACACATAAAGAGTGTGATATAGGGAAGCTGAACCATGGTTGATACTTATTTTCACGTCCGACAAACTGCAGTTATTACTTCCCCTGACATACACGACCCTGACATACACGTTTTCTTATTTGGGGTTTGTTGAGTTTATAAGGACTTTTAAGGGTCCATCATTATAAAAGCATAGCTGTGAACAGTTCTGTAGCCTCTTAAACAGCTGTTATTTAAAAAAAAAAGCGTTATTAAAAAGTTCTAATACTAAAGAATAGCTCCACCAGTTTGTCCAGAAGTAGTAGTTACGTAGTAATACACCTTAGTGTGTAATAAGCCTTGTGTTTGAGTGTTTGAGGGGTTAAAAAACACATTTTTTGCAGATTTTCTGTCAAATTTTCTCAAGAACACATTTAAGAAAATACTTCGGAAAATACTGGTGAATGAGGCCCATTGCTCTTGCTGGGGTCTTCACTTTCCCACACTAGGTTCAGCTCAACAGCCAGATAAAATTTGTATGTCTACCACTAAAGTGCACACCTAGAAATTTGTAAAATCTGTACGGAATATCGGACGGGAGCTCAATCAAATGTAATGAATTTCTTGGGGTGCACATTAGTGGTGTATGTCCTCATTTTGTGAGTCTGCTGTTGAGCTGAAGCCATTGTGAAAAAGTGAAGACCAGGGAGCTCCCATTCACTGGTGCCGCTGTTATGCCAAAAATTTGCCAAATCCATGATGGAATGTTTTAATTGTTTTTTATATATATTTAACATTTATCCATTTTTTCACCCATTTTTTTCCCAATTATCCAACCCGTACATAGTCAGGCAGACCAACACACCCCCTCCGCCACGTGCACAGTCAAGCCTCTATTTTTTTTACAAACTGCCGCCAACGCAACCAATGCACCTGGAAGAAAGCACCGCATACCCGGCTTCAACGCACTAGCACCATCAACCATCCCTGGAGAGAGAGCAAGGCCAATTGTGCTCACTCTGGGCTTCGGCTGCCGATGGCTAGCAATGTATGCCTGACCAAACCCAATATTGTGTCCTGACTGTGACAGCAACACTGAGAACAGTGAACACTTCTGCCTTAAAACCTTAACCAAAGTAATATTTTAATCTGGACCCCCATGTGTGCTACTCTTCCATCGATGTTCTACTCATCTCATGAAGCTCAGAGTTTTCCTCTCCAGCACAGCACAGCTTGCTCATTAGTGACTTTTCCGACATGGAAGAGCATACCGCTCAGTGAGAATTCTGCAAAGGACAAGGAGGTAAAAGCACAGGCAAAGCAAGAAGCCATCTGTCAGAAAACCGCAATGTTCGGAAGACATCAACAACGCATACCTGCGAGTGCGGATGCGAGTGCGGGTGGGTCCGTCTGAAGCTACTGTCAGATGCTGTTTGGCAAACACGGCTCACGCACTTGGCTCAGTACCTGAGGGATGTAGGTGTGGGCATTTGACCTCCACTCTCTTTCCCTGCGCTGAGTCAATGTCAAACACCGTCACTGTCACCATGCATTACTGCAGCCCACAAACCACAAGGCTGTCCATTAATGTGACTGGGCTGCAATACCAAGATTGTAGACTACGTTTCTTCTGAAATCATGGGAAATAAAAGGACGTTTGGGCCTCTTTCGCTGCAGTAACAGCCTCTACTCTTCTGGGAAGGCTTTACACTAGAGGCTGGAACATTGCCATGAGGCTTTGATGGCATTCAGCTTCATGACAGCATCAGTGAGATCAGGAAATGATGTTGGATTATTAGCTCTGCCACTTCAACTTAATCCCAAGGTGTTGTATTGTTGGCGTGGCATAGTGGAGAACACCACCACCTGCTCCATGGCAGACTAGCATTCAATTCCCCAGCCAAGCACCAACCCAACCCAACTCTGCTTGATTCAAATGTAAGGTACGACACTCTGGATTAGAGACCCAGACAAATGCCAAAATAAGTGGAAAGGTATTGGATGGAGCTCCATCCATCACAAGCATTACTCATCTAGCCCATGCTTGGCATTGGCCATGGTGACCTTAGGCTTATATGTGTCTCTAACAAAATGCTTAATACTATTGCAGATGCTTTTTTTATAGAGATTAAGTATCTAAATTTCATTAATAAGCAGACCAGACAACTATTAGTGACTAATAAATGTATTATACTAGATGCTGAAACATCTATCATTCAGCCACATGAGCTCATTAGTGAGGTCAGAAACTACCACTGCAATGATGTCTTACCCATAGCTGACTGGGGTTCGATGCTACACCACAATACACCAATACACAAAGCTCAGATGTTGCTGGTTCCTGATATCACTGTGGGTTCTGCATCTACCAGAAAGTCCAGAAAGGCCCGGAAAGTAAAAATTCGCCTCAGGATTTTGTTCCAACGGCCTGGGTTATGGTTAAGGGTTGGGTTGAGCTTTCCCACTGGTAGACATGGTCACCATCCATGAATACTTTTGTACTGATGAGCCATAACAATAAGACAACCTGCCTAATACCATGTAAGCCTCTGTCGTCCCACCAAACTTGCTCTGACTTGTCGAGGCATGAACTCCTCTAGACCCCTGAAGGTGACCTGTGGTATCTGGCACCATGACTAACAGCTCTGCTGCAGCTCAGCTGAAACCATTTTTTAGTCAATTTTCACTCAATTTTCACTGAATGAACTACTTACAACAAACATAAGCAGTCCAGTTAAAAAAAAAAAGATGATCTACCGCCTGGCTTGAGCCCAATAGAACCCCAGGGGTTTTTACTTTCTGGACCTGAATTCTCCATCACTAAATTTAGACACTTTGGATTCATCTCCATGGAAAAGCATGTCCCTTTCAATCGGCACTCTATATTTACATTCACACTGAAGGCATTTAGCAGACACTCTTTTACTATTCAGAGCGACTTACAAAAGTTCTTCGCTGTTTACTCTGAAAATAGACTTTTGTATAGACTAGGATCCAGTGGATACCTCAAAGCTTAGATGCTACTAAATATAAAAGTCAGTATGGGGACCATCTTTTGACTTTGCCCAAGAGATGGGTCTTCGGTCTGGGTTTGAAGACAGCGACTGACTCTGCCGTTCAGACACCCTAGGGGAAGTTCGTTCCACCGCTCCAGTGCCAGGACAGAAAAAAGCCTGGATGCTTGTCTTATATGGAGGCTGAAAGCCATTTTTTCACAGCGACACCAACACCGGTGTAGACCAGACATCATCCAGCACTACTGTTAGACTGTTAGACAGCACCACAATCAAAAGCTACATCACCTTGCTATAAAAGACCCCATTTGCAGCACAACTTGTAACAAACAGCTTCCTACAAATTAGAATTTAACTCCTTTCCCTCTTTCAAATCACGAGGCTCCGTCAGAACCAGAACAAAAGTCCTTCGCTTAATTATCAGCGGAACATCAGAGCTGCAGACAGGCCTTAATAAATATAAACCATAATAAAATGAACATATTTGTTAGCTCTGCGCCTAATAATCTCCCCATGCTCTTCTCTGTGGTCTGCACAAGTGCCTAATTAATCATGAACTGATTTGCTGGACGGATGAAGCCAACAATATACTGCATGCGAGCTAAATCAGTTTCTGTAGGAAAAAAAAAACCCCCGCCTAAAACACAACGTGCTGTTCAAAGGAACGAAAAACTGATTACTGGGTTCTGGGAAAAGGACATTAGTATGAAAACATGGACAGTTTTCGAGGGCCATATGCCAATAGCAATTTAATAGCATGATGCACTTCCTTACAAGATTAAAGTCGGGGGATAAACAAACAGGCTGCTCTCTCTTGATGAGATTGGAGATAAAACGGGGGAACGTTAGCTCCGTATGTAAAACGAATACCCGCAAACAAACAAAGGTGGTTCGCTTTTTGAGCGTCAGATGTGTTCAAGCTCTAAAGCAGCTGTGCACGCAGTACCAGTCAAAGGCTTGGACAGCTGATTCAATCTTAAATGCCATTAAAACTCAAAGCTTATGGTTAAAGCAACATTATGTGTTAAATAACAGATTCTAAATTGTGTTGAAGCTCCACGTACTTGTTAAAGTGAGAATAGCATCTCTATCATTGCCACCCCAGACTCGGCACACTGCTAACTGCACTATGTCATTTTGGTGATCAGGACATATTATTATTTCTATAATATTTCATAATATTTGTAATATTTCTCTACTGCCTTAGTCCACATGCTTCTTTACATTTAGATGCTGGTCTCTCAGCTTATCCAGAAATGCATGTGTAAAAGGGTATCCTTGAGATGTGGCTCAAAGTGTGAAAAGCATATTCTCAACTGCAGGGAGAGCCCAGGAGCATGAAATATCAATTGGGCTAGATTTGGGTTGATTTTTTTGGGCTAGTTTTGGGATGGTTTTGGAATGGTTTTGGGCTAGATCTGGGCTGATTTGGGGCTAGATTTGGGTTGGTTTTGGGCTAGTTTTGGAATGGTTTTGGGCTAGTTCTGGGCTGATTTGGGGCTAGATTTGGGTTGGTTTTGGGCTAGTTTTGGGATGGTTTTGGAATGGTTTTGGGCTAGTTCTGGGATGGTTTGGGAATGGTTTTGGGCTAGTTCTGGGATGGTTTTGTGCTAGTTTTAGAATGGTTTTGGGCTAGTTCTGGGCTGATTGGGGCTAGATTTTGGGTTGGTTTTGGGCTACTTCTGGGCTGATTTGGGGCAAGATTTTGGGTTGGTTTTGGGCTAGTTTTGGGATGGTTTTGGAATGGTTTTGGGCTAGTTCTGGGATGGTTTTGGACTAGTTTTGGAATGGTTTTGGGCTAGTTCTGGGTTGGTTTTGGGCTAGTTTTGGAATGGTTTTGGGCTAGTTCTGGGCTGATTTGGGGCTAGATTTGGGTTGGTTTTGGGCTAGTTTTGGGATGGTTTTGGAATGGTTTTGGGCTAGTTCTGGGATGGTTTGGGAATGGTTTTGGGCTAGTTCTGGGATGGTTTTGTGCTAGTTTTAGAATGGTTTTGGGCTAGTTCTGGGCTGATTGGGGCTAGATTTTGGGTTGGTTTTGGGCTACTTCTGGGCTGATTTGGGGCAAGATTTTGGGTTGGTTTTGGGATAGTTTTGGAATGGTTTTGGGCTAGTTTTTGGTTGGTTTTGGGATGCTTTTTCATGTACAACATCAGTCGAGATTTTGTTTTCTAATGGTTTATTTTTTATCATAGTTTCTTTTTTGACACATACATTTCATACAGATGTCTTTTCATTCTTGTGTGTGGTCTCTGGTGTGGTTTTATAAGCCATAACATAAGCCACAGCTCTCAAACTGGTCCTCAGGAACCCCGATATGGTCCGAATTCGTACTTCCAGCACATATGAGGAATGTCTAGTGTGCATGAGTACTGTTTGAAGACCCAGTCACTACACTGTTAAAAAGTATTATAGTTTTAACAGTGTATACATGCATTAAGGATCTTTTCCTTGGTCTGCAGTAATCTACTGTATCTGTATTAATGTTTGGGTTTTAGGGATACATTGATATACCACCAATATGGTGATAATTTTCTTGTACATTACCTATTTCCTGGTGTAGAGAATATAAGGTGGATCTAAATCCACCTGGATCAGCATTACAGAGAAATAGAACAGGGTTCCAAATGTGTAGTTTAGTGATATTTCAGCATCATCTAAACACTGGAGCTTAATATTGGAAATACTGCCAATTATAGAATATAAGATGTTTCCAGTATTGACCATTATATGCCAAATCCAAATATTATTCTATCACACAGTGCCATTCGAACCTAACTGGCTTAGGTTTCAAAGTTGTAGTCACAGGTTGGGTTTGGGCCTCCATTTCATGCATGTATGGACTTCTAAAGTCGACACATGCATGTGAGTTTATTTCCCAAAATGAATCATTTTCACTGTGAAAATAGTTTTAAGCAGGTTTAAACAACAAGTCATTAAAAGCAACAATTGTTGAGCTTATGTGGATCTTCAAACCTGTTGAAAAAGCATCCTAGGTGGTTTCCCACTGACATGCTTGAGAGAATGCCAAAAGCGTGGAAAGTTACACCAGGACAAAAGCATGTAACAGAATGTAAAATACATTCTGCTGGATTTGGGTTGGTTTTTGAATCAGTTAAATCTGTTTTCAAGGCTGTGCAATAAAAATAGGCTTGAATAGCCAACAATACATATGATGAAATACAAAGGAAACCTTTGATAGTTATATATTTTTAGATTTATTTATTTATTTTTTAGGTTTATTAAAAAAAATGGAACTGGATTTGGACTGGTTAAATCTGTTTTCAAGGCTGTGCAATAAAAATAGGCTTGAATAGCCAACAATACATATGATGAAATACAAAGGAAACCTTTGATAGTTATATATTTTTAGATTTATTTATTTATTTTTTAGGTTTATTAAAAAAAAATGGAACTGGATTTGGACTGGTTTTAAGCCAGTTTTGGACTGGTTTTGGGCTGGATTCGGGTTGGTTTTGAGTTGATTTGGGCCAGTTTTGGGCTGGATTCGGGTTGGTTTTGGGTTGATTTGGGCTAGTTTTGGGCTGGATTTGGGTTGGTTTTGAGTTGATTTGGGCTAGTTTTGGGCTGGATTCAGGTTGGTTTTGGGTTGATTTGGGCTAGTTTTGGGCTGGATTTGGGCTGGATTCAGGTTGGTTTTGGGTCAGTTTTGGTGGGTTTATTTAGATTTAGAGTCTGTTTAAGTTTGTTTTTTAAAACATAAATTTCCTACAAATGCCTTTTCTTTTTTGTGTGTCTCTTGTCTCTTGTGTGGGTTTTTAAGCCATAGCAGCGGCTGTCAAACTGGTCCACAGAAACCCCGAGATGGTCGTACTTCCAGCCAACTTCCAGCACACATGAGGGATGTCTAGTGACAACAAGTGTTGAGCATATGTGGATCTTCCTCCAGCCTGTTGGAAAAGCATCCCAAGTGGTTCCTCACTGAAATGCTTGAGGGAATGCCAGAAGCGTGAAAAGCTACACCAGGACAAAGGCTACTTTGAAGAATATGAAATACTAATCAGTGCTGTTTTTGTTTTTGTTGTTTTCAAGGCTGTGCAATAAAAATAGGCTTGATTAACCAATAGTAGATACGATGAAACACAAAAGAAGCCTTTGATAGTTGTTCATTTAAAAAAAAAAAAAAACAGTCAGGGCCAGGCATAAAAGACAATGTGTATGACCATCAGGCTCGGTTAGTTGTTATTATTATTATAGCAGTAGAATTTAAAATCTACATTATCAAATTACTTGCAAATTCACATTCAGCTTGATGCTTAATTTAGGTAATTTATTGGCAGAATTTGAGAAATTCCATAATATTTAAGAAAGTTTACAGGGAGTTCATCACACTCATCATGAAAGACATCAATGGATAAGCACAGCTAGCTAGAACAACAGCTGCTAAATCCCCTCAGCTTGTCATTTACAGTCATTTAACCCCCATGGACAATAGAAAAGTCACTGTTGTAAACACAGCAGCAACACTGTCAGTATTTTGACCCTACATGCAGGGGGACCAGGCAGTGTGTTGTTTCTTAGAGCAGAACACTCTGAACTGATGCACAATGAAAGAGAGCGATTGACTGTAAGTCCCGCCCACAGAGGCCAATCAGGACACCCCCTCTCTCTTGTTTTTGTCACTCACTCTCTCCTTTTTACTCATTTGTGCCCAAAAAGTGAACAAGTGAGGCCTGATACACAGAAATGGTGGGGTGGGAAGAGGTGGGGTGTCTGCTTTATGGCATATATACAGTATATAATTTGTAATTACAATCAATGTGTAATTATCTGAGCTTGAGGTTGCCAGTTTCCTCCAATCAATGATGAATACTGTCACGCCCGCGTTGCCGCACCCGTCCCGGGGGTGGTCTCAAGCAGCTGCCCACAGGCGGTCACGAGGACTTTGTCAAGTTTTACGTTGACACTCATTGTTCGTATCTTGTTTCATGTGGTGTTAGCGTCATGTGTCCGTTCATTGTTTGAGTTAATACGTTCCACCTGTGGCTGGCATATTTAAGGAAGACTAGCGTCAGCTGCCAGTGGCTGAGAATTGTACCCATTGAACCTGTTGGACTCAGTATTCAGCCTGTTGAGCTTGTTGAGCCTACTGGATCTAGTAGCAGCGACCTTAGCTGACTCACAGAGCCGTAAGAACCTAATTCAGGGTAGTGGGCTTATCTCACGGAGCTTCACTCACAGAGCGTATTCATGGTCAGGGGCTCAGGTAGCGAGCTAAACGTACGTACAGTACTCAAGGTAGCGAGCCCCGCCACCGGATCGTTCTGGCTTTTGGGTTCTGCGACTGACGAGCGCAGTCCTTTGTTTATCTAGGGTTTTCCCAGGCACTGCCTGTAGGTTTTAGTTAGTGTCATAGTTCTAGCTCAGCCCCGGCAAGCTAGCCTAGCCCTCGTTTCTCGCCAGCCTCAGGTGTGCTCCTTTGTTTTGCCCACTTTTGGTTGTCACTGTTTGAATTCGGTTTTACCTTTTTCCCCTGTAACATTTGCTGCCTTTTCTTATGTTTACCCCGTTTATTGTGTTTAATAAACGTTCTCGCTTCGGTCCATCCCCTGCGAGTGTTTACCCTCATTGTCAGACCGTACAGATTATGACAAATACATTAATTTTAGTGTTATTAGCGCCCCCTTGTGGACAATGCTCAGAATGCTAAACGTGACATTACAATCATTACCTCGAGATTTCTTATTTAGCATTGAAATTGCCAAGTAATCTCTAAGAGAACTTAAATTTAAATGTATTTGAATGCTTTATCTCTTACCTTTCCAACATACTGTGCCTCTGGTCCGATGTGCTCCTCCAGAACGAAGAACTGATTCCACACCCAGCCCCTCTTGGGCCGGTGATGGGGGTCCTTCTCTCCCTCGGTGGGGTGTTTGGTCAGGTTGTGGGCGCGCGCTGTCCACACAGAGCCCTCTGCAGGTTTTGTCAGGTTGTGGGAACGCGGGTTTAGGGCAGGGCCAGCTGGCGACGGGGTCCCGAGGCCCGTCTGGAGCGCAAAGAGGCACAGCAGCAGCAGCAGAGAGCTCAGGCAGGCTGCGCCGCCGCCGGCCGCTCTCATGTTAAAGAGTGACCTGCAGGCCTCCCAACCGCAGGCGCCTCCAATCGCAGGTCAGGCCCAGCCGCCCAGCTCAGCACGCTGCAAGTCCATGCTCTAAAGCAAGCCGTCCAGAGAGAGAGAGAGAGAGCCAGGGAGGAATATTCACATCCTGGAGCAACGATTGCAAAGGGAGGGGGGCGAGGCGGCTCGTTTGAGAGAAGGCTTCCACTGGGGGTTCACCAAAGGCGAGGGAAAACAGCCATAAAACATCTGCGAGAGGAGAGAAAAAGGACAGAAATTCTGTTTACTCCTGGAGCAAACTGAAACACAGCCAAAAATCCCATTAACCCCTCTCAACTCTACGCTCATTACTCAGTTATTAATCCTAATCCAGTGTAATAATCAAACACACACCTGTTACACACTAATAACAAAATCTTAACATTAGATTTTACCAGTAATTTCTTTGTGCAAAATTAATAACATTTTTTCTTAATTCCTTAATATGACTGTCTGTTCAAAACACCATCTGTTCATATAATTTAGACAACAGCTCTATTACTTCATATAAAAGCATAGTATGATTATGGCTCAGTTTAGGGACTAAAGTACTCTCTCTCTAGGCTCTCTAATGTACTACCACTATAGCCCTAGCCATGCGTCTTTGCCATCGGCAGCCAGAGTCTAAGAGAGCACAACTGGCAGTTTGAAAAAACAGCAGTGGCTGGCTTTGCATGTGTCAGAGGAGATATGTGCTAAGTCCTCACCTTCCTAGGGTCAAAAGCATTGCTAGTGCTAGGTGGAGCTACAAATGTGTGGGTTTATTGGCAGTACCGAATTGGAAGAAAAAGGGGGAATTTAAGTATAAAGTACATTTTGAGAAACTTTTACATCCTAAAATCTTTCAAAAACAAATGTGCAAATTGTTTAATAGACATAAGTACAACCCTAAAGACCACCTTAACAACCTTAAACCCTTTAGACCACACTTCCTTATTTCGTAGCTGCCTTTTGTCACAATTAACATCAGTTTCACAAGCCCTAAAATAGAACCCGGAGGGACTCCACAATATATGCTAGATCAAACAAAATATGCAAAATTATGCAGAATTACAATTGTTTCTGCATAAGGATTAATCACTGAATAATAAATCTAGGGTTCAAGGAGATGTCTCCCCTTTTTAAGGGGTCGATGCATTGTATAACTAAACCCTTAGTTGCAAGTGCTGGACCCTTGAGGAAGGCCATTAACCCTCTCTGCTCCAGGCGTACAGTAGTATGGCTGACTATTTCTAAAGCTGGGATATGTGTAGAGGATGTTGTTGCCCTGCACAAGTGTATAAGTACACCATTTTTTTTAGAATACCGTCACTACCCCTGCTTTGGAAGGAACTCGGCCCATTCTATCAACTCCACTTCCCAAATAGCAGCACTGTGTAGTTCTATAAGTCAATCTATTTGAAACTATGGAGTAATCTGCTGTCCGATACACTCATACCAGCACAACACACACTAAAACACACCACCACATCCTCTAGTCCTTCATCAGTGGTCTCTAAATGCTGGCTGGGTATTTCTTGTTTGGTGGACTGTCTTCAGTCCAGCAGCGATGCTGAGGTGTTTAAAAACTCCAGCAGCACTGCTGTGTCTGATCCACTCGTACCACCAGCACAACACACACTACTAACACACTACCACCTTGTCAGTCAGTGCCACTGCAGGGCTGAGAATAACCCAACACCCAAATACTACCTGCTCTGTGGTGGTCAGTCATGAGGGATCTGTATTAGGCTATGTTTCTCTCTACCAGTGTGACCAACCTAGTCACCAAGCTAGTCAACCAGTATAATCAAGCTTGTTGACCAGCATGGCCAGCTTGTTATGTTGATAGACCAGTAAGTCCATCAAACTCAAATGAGAACATGCTGGTCAAGAGCTTAGTTGGTCAACCAGCTTAATCCGATACTTACCAGCATAGGGAGAACATTTTAACCACCTTGACCATCAAAGACCAGCTTAGACCATCTAAAAAACAGCTTCCTGCAAAAGGTCTAACAGAGTGGTATGGGAAAGCTTGACCAGTTTACCTCGTCATGCTGGTTTATTAGCTTAGTCAAATGAGTCAAGATAGTCAAGATGATTGGTAGTTTGTTAAAGCTACCTGACCAGTTTGGTCAAGCTGATCGTATTGCTTAATTAGTTTGGTCAGGTTTGCCAATTCCAGAAAACCAGCTAAACCACCAAACTCTAATGAAAACATACCCAATAGTGGTTAATACCTTAGCTGGTCAACCAGGCTGTTCTTTTCAGCAGGGAAAATGGCTCTCAATGATGTCAACCAAGGGCCAATCTAGGCTCATATTTTCTTTCTACGATGAAGAGAATAAAAAAAAAAAAAAAAAGTCAAGGCAGTGCATGACTATGGGACACTAGTCTAAATCATTTCAACTGAGACCCAAATAATCTGCTGCTGGTTAGCCATCCAGTAAAATATCTAATACATTTTTGATGGAACAGCTGTCCCAGTATAATAGCAGGGATCATATCTGGCAGAGCAAGGCTCCGCTATAGTGATAGCACAGCATGGCAAGTGGGCCGTGAACAGCTGAAAAACAGTTTGGAGACTGAATGCTGAGTAATTTTGGGTCTACATCCCTTAGAAGACCCATAGCGCCCCAACCGTCTTGCTGTCAGTTTTGTTCATCATGGCTGGGGACTGGCAGTCAGCTCAGAAAACCTCTCCCCCCATTCTGTCCTCCCTCTGGCAGGGTGAAGGGTGTGATGACACGGACAAATTAAGGACATTCAGGGTGACTGGCTCGGGAAATGATGAATCTGCACTATCAACACTGCAGGACTAGAGCTGTGTTTACAAACAGGGAGCAGGGTAAACGCACCTATTGTGTACGCTCATGTACTTTTAATAGCCTATGTTTCCCGACTCAGAAGGCCGGCCAGGTGCCATGTTTCTGGGATCGAGTTTTGTTTGCATTAGAGTGTTTAAGTCGTAGTCTGACACAAAATCAAATTTTAACCATAGGTCAATAATCCTGTCATTAATCATAATGCAGAAACTACTAGGAATCATTTGGTAACTGTTCGGTTTAATGTATTTGGTGGAGTCCCACAGGGTTCTATTTTAGGGTCAATGAAAATGATGTCAGTTATGACAGTACCGTAGTTATGAGGCTAAAGAACTGAAGTGTGGGCCTATGTACTTGCCTCAGGTCTACCAGTGGTTGGTCCCAAAATTAGTGAGGGAGGCACATCCATCAACCCCCAAAGAAATTTCTAATGCCCCTGGTCTACCAGAGGGATTTGACCTCAGGTCTACCAGTGGTCGGCCCCAAAATTAGTGAGGTTGGCACATCCATGAACTGCCTAAGAAATTTCTAATGCCCCTGGGTCTACCAGTGGGATTCAGACTTTAGGTCTACCAGTGGTTGGTCCCAAAATTAGTGAGGGAGGCACATCCATCAACCCCCAAAAGAAATGTCTAATGCCCCCGGTCTACCAGAGGGATTTGACCTCAGGTCTACCAGTGGTCAGCCCCAAAATTAGTGAGGGTGGCACATCCATGAACTGCCTGAGAAATTTCTAATGCCCCTGGTCTACCAGTGGGATTCAGACTTTAGGTCTACTAGTGGTCGGCCCCAAAATTAGTGAGGGTGGCACTTCCATCAATCCCCTATATTTTGCCTAACATGCCTATATTTTTGAGCAGACCAAATCATCACCTTGTTTTTTTAAAGATGGGTCCTAATCACCACATCATTAGTACCTCTGACTGTGAGTGGTCCTAATTACTGCCTTGTTTGTGCTAAGACCTCTCCCTGACTGTGATTGTTCCTAATCACTACCTTGTGTGTTCTCAAGCCTTACGATATTATGATGGGTTCTAATAACGACTCATTTGTTTTGAACTCTTCTGCTGATTACAGTTGGCTTATAACCATCTCATTTGTGAGACCTCCTTAATTGTGATTGGTCCTTATCACCAGCTTGTATGTTGTGTCACCTCCTCTTAAACATGTGGTCCACATATCACAGGCAGGATTGCAACCCCTCCATTCGTAACTCTCCCTAGCACTAGAAATGCTCCCGAAAGAGGAGCCTCTTTTCCAAATGGCCTACCACGGCAGTAACAACATCCGAGGCTAACGTAGCCAACAAACTATGGAATCTTTTAGGCCACCAGTTAGCATGTTGTCTTTAAGGATAGAGAGAAGCTGAAGCTATTGAAGAATTGAAGAATTGAAGGCCTCAATTCTGCTGTTTCTATTGAAAATGTATGACGCTAATAAGTGAAGTATTACCTTCTAATGTTCAATAGCTTGTGATTTCAAGACTGGACCAAGTTAACTATCCCTAGACCTCATTAACAAGACTAAAGTGAAGATTTGGTCACTAGTTTTACAATGGGAACTTTTCTTTTAAGCAGGACTGTACATGGAATTTGATATGACCAGTCAAGCTAACCCCAGTCACCTTCACTTGATAAGCAGCATATATTTAAGTCGTGGGATGGATAACGCATTTCCGTCAGCGTCGCTAGCTGTGTTTTGAAGAGCCAGCATTCAAAGAATGCTCAGAAATGTTCCCGGCAACAATGAGGCAACGTCCCATGTGCCTAACTTTATATGAGTGGAATAAACATTGCGCTGCACAAACTGACAGCTGAACGTTCCAAGACCACAAGAGTCTTGTGTTGTGACAAAGATGCAAGCGTTACATACGAAAGCAAATTTAATCTCTCAGGAATAGCATCGTATCTCTCTTCTGAAAGAGCTCTCGGCTTTCATTTATGGGTTTTTTTTTGTCTAGCGGTTTTGATTTGTCACACAATTTGAAGAGTTTCGAGCTTCTTCGAAACACAAGCGCACCTATCAGCATACAAACTCGGTGAAGAAAGAAAAAAAATCTTTCAATCCGCTCTATAGTATCAGAATGATTGGAATTCTTGCTATGCCTGCATGCAGTGATGGTTTCCTGCAGCTCTGCATTCATGATGTACTTATGTACTTACTTACTCATTTAGTTACACACTAGCACACTGGGTGTAATACACCATCGCCGAGATGCCAGAAAATAAGAAGTTCAAAAAAGAGTCAAACAGCGGTCAGAAATGCTGAATGCCATGAGCTAAGCTTCTAAATACTCCTATCCAGTTTCCAAGGGATTCATGGCTGACCTGATGACCTTTTAAAATGCAGGGCACTGGAAAGGATTAATATGCTTATTAGAGGAGTGGTTTACCTTAAATCAGCCAAGACTGGAGTCATAACCTATAGCACTAGCAATGCTCCCAAGACGAGGATTGTAAGGACTTAACACATGTTTCCTCTGATATTTGGAGGAAAGGGCCGGGTCCCCAGCTCCACCGCACCAGCTAACGCCCACCAGTGCCAGCCTACATTGCTTATGAGCCAGTTGTGGCCAATTGTGCTCTCTCAGGCTCTGGCTGCTGATGGCAAAGCAGCATGGCTCTAGATTCAAACTCACAACCCCCAGGCCATAGTGGTAGCGCATTACCTAACAGATGCCTGTGCCGGCCAACATTGTTTAAGACTGCTGAGGGGAGAGAGCACCAACTACCCACCTGGAGAAAGCATGGCCAATTGTGTTCTCTCAGGCTCCGGCTGCTGATGGCAAAACAGCACAACATTGCTTAAGACTGCTGAGGGGGGAGAGCACCATCTATCTACCTGGAGAAAGCATGGCCAATTGTGCTCTCTCAGGCTCTGGCTGCTGATGGCAAAACAGCACAACATTGCTTAAGACTGCTGAGGGGGGAGAGCACCATCTATCCACCTGGAGAGAGCATGGCCAATTGTGCTCTCTCAGGCTCTGGCTGCTGATGGCAAAGCAGCATGGTTAGGCATTCAATCTCGTGACCCCTGGGCCATAGTGGTAGCGCATTAGACCGCTGAGCCACTCAGAGCACCCTGGAGCTGTGAGGCTAATATAATAGGGGTCTATGTTGTTCAAAAGATCTTGGGTAAAAAGAAAGAATGGCTTCAAGCAGGGCTGCCAAGTTTTACAGTGTTACAGTGTTTACAGCGAGATTCAAGTTGGTCCAAGCCTGAGTGGAATGAGCGTGGGGAAAAGGGGGAGGGTTAGCACCTACACAGCAAATTTGCCAGTGTTGAAGTTATTGTGTTAATTAAACACTGACAGATTCGCTGCGTATCTGTCATGCAGTTGGCTGGTTGGTGTGGGGTGTGTTTGCTCCCCTTAACTCCTTTAGGCCATGGCTGCGGTTGCCAGTCCAGAGTGGGTTTAGTCAGTGAAATCCGGAGTAGCAGCTGTAGCCAAATTCATCGGGAGGTTGTTTTGGATGGGAACGAGGGTCCGTTAAAAATGCATGAGAAATGTCAAGTGTGGCATGAGAGTGTGAGATCGGGCTAATTGTGTAATCTCATGGACAATGAGTGAGAGTTGGCAGCCTTGCTTTAAGGCTCGATAAAAATACAGCGCTGTGCAGATGTTTTAGGCACTTAAGCGACAATATTTAAACCATTTATCTCGGTTATGAGAGTGCTTTTACTTGCAAAAATATCATATCACACTAGAACAGATGCACAGACATACACTATATGGACAAAAGTATTGGGACACCTGCTCGTTTATTGTTTCTTCCCAATTCAAGGAAATGTATTCAGAAAGAGTTTAACCTGCTTTTGTTGGAGTAACTATCTCTGTTGTTCAGGGGAAAAGGTTTGCTAGAGTTTTGGAGCATTGCTGTGAGGATTTGATTGCATTCAGCGAAAGCAGCATCAGTGAGGTCAGGATGTTGGATGATCCCCACCTCACCTCATCCCAAAAGCATTGGATGGAGCACCATCATTCCAGAGAACACAGTAGTTCCACTGCTCCACAGCTCACAGCTGGGGACATCATACCCCTTATACAGCCCATGCCTGGCATTAGGCAGGTTGCCAATAGGTTTATGTATATCTGGTCTGAAGAAACCTAATCTATTGTCAGTAATCTCAACAGGGCCTAGACTAGCTGTGTGTGCATGTGCATTTGCACATCTGTGTCAGACAAATGTGTCCACAAACATATGGACGTATAGTCCACGACTTTCTGTAGGAATGTTATTAGTATTAGTATTCTAATATTAGTGTTTTACTGAGTTAATAAACACTAATATGGTGCCTAAAACATTTACTTAGCACTCTACAACCTTATCTGCTAAACATGATGGAGGTACTGTCATGGCTGTAATGGTTGGTGTGGGAGACTGTGGTTCGATTCCCGGTCTGGGTGACTATGCTGTGCTACACCAATAAGAGTCCTTGGACAAGACTCCTAACACTACATTTGGCCACCTCTGTAATACGAGTAACCTTCTAAGTCGCTCTGGATAAGAGCGTCAGCTAAATGCCGTAAAAGAAAAGTGATGGCTAGGGCTTGCATGGCTACTTTTGGATCAAGCTAACTAATCCTGATTGATTATATAACTCATGAATGAATTCAGAGGTCTACAGAAACCAGCGGACAGAGAAATGCATGCATGTATTGGTCGGTTCATCATGAATTTTTGAACACAATGGAATTAAGGAATGTAGACCCATCACTCTGCTGGAGACTTCACACTGGAGACAGGAACCTATAAACAAATGCCTATATACAGTCGCTCAGCCAAGCCCTTCTGTAGTAGGTTTCCTGTAACACCGAAGCAAGATACTGTCAGAACGCCTAAAAATTGTTCAGAAAAATAAGCGTTAATAAAGAGTTTATCAGGGTTCACATGTGACTGCTACAGACTACAGGTGAGAATATCAACCCCGCCTTTCTAATTAAACACTTTTAAGCCTAATTAAACCCTTTTAAGGTATAGCTGTTTTATACGTGACGGCACAAGTGGCAGTTCACATTTTTTTGCAATGAATGGATTTCTTTTTCACCTCGTTGGTGTGAAGTTCAAGAAAAAGTTACGTTACAGGGTATTAAAGTCCCATTTCACAGGAAAACAGCTTGACGTAGAGTGGAAACACTGCCAAATTTTCAATCCCCCTAGTCTTTACCGTTCCTCTATAGAAAATAAGCCTTTTTTTAAGCGTCATGGCTGGAACTCGTCCCATTTAGATGGACAGCGTGGCAAAGCATTCGGCAATATGGCTGCGTTAGTTAGCTGCGGGAAAAGGCCAAAGCGGGAATGAAACAAGCAATTATCTATAGACGTTTAAGGCAGTTGGACTCAGATAGCCAGACAGTGTAAAGAGCTGCTGGCTTTTTTAGCTTATATGAGAAACTATCGAAAATAGGAAATGTCCCATAAGACCGTACGCTGCCATGCACCTGCAGATTCAGCTAATTCCTGCACACAATGGCCTTTGGCATGCCTAAATGCAATCAGTCCTTTTTGCCAGTCATTAACATCTGCTTCGCGACACATTTTCCACACATCCAACAAGGCACTCACTGCACTCTACTACCTCTTCTCAATCTATGAATCCCGTAACACACCCCGCAGATATTTATAGCCAGATCATGCTTGTGCAGTTCCACTACTCAGTATATACAGGGACTTCTGCACAAACTGTTGGGGCTTAATTTAAGGTGCTTTCCTAGAACCTTTCCATTTTTTAGAATTTCTCATAAATTGGCCAGTTTCTGGCACCAACTGAAGAATATTGGGACCCTGTTTTGAAAGCGCCACTGCCTATTTTCAGAAGCATAATGTAGAAAATCTAGCCTTCTCTCTTCAGCTGTAATCCGTTTCACTGGTTAAACCATCCACTGACACGCAGGCGGAGGTTTGCCTGAGCTTTCTCCGCCTGCACCATCACGCATCAGCGAATGCAGCGACCGTCCTCAAGGCTACGCTCGGTGCCAAATGTGACCAGCCTCTGCCCCTGGTAATGGCTTGTTTCTGTAATCCCTCAGAAATGGTGGATCGGGGAGGGGTCTGGAGATCACAGGGAACGCGCTTCTGCGAGATAGCTTGCTGTCAAGCCTTCATTGCCTCCACAAGCCTAGAGGGAAAGCTCAAGTGCTAAGTGCACATGAGATATTTAGTATCCCTCCTCGCTCCTCCAGACAGATCACACATGGCGCAAATTACTTAGCAAGGTTATTTCAGAAGCTCTGTCCTCTCCCCACCCTGTCAGTCAGCTCGGAAGAGTGAAGAGCTGAGAGTGTTAGAGATTGATGGTCTCTAATTCAAACCCTGGGACTTCCAAGCCAGGGCTGCGAAGTAGGGCTGTCACGATGAATCGATTAATAAAAAAAAGTTCTTAATGAATTTCCAGTGGATAGTCTGCAGTTTGCCCGATGACTTAGCATCCCATTTTCTACTCTCTAGAAGGAAAAGTTCGGCAAAATAAGTTAAATATACCTGATTTATCCATGTCCCCAAATGAGGTCAGTCCAGTGTGTGCTTCTTTGGTTTCCAATAAGAGAAGCTAAGCTAATAATGCTAGCAAACATTAGATTTGGACTGTCATCAATCTCATCTTTGTAAAAACACACCCAAAAACATTTGTCTGTCAACCTATCCCTCAAAAAACAACCACACATGATATCTCATATGTGTGCTTCTTTGGTTTACAATGGGAGATGCTAGGCTAATGTTGCTAACACACACTGGATTTGGACTGTCACCGATCTCATCTTCGTAAAAACACACCCAAAAACATTTGTCTGTCAACCTATCCCTCAAAAAACAACCACACATGATATCTCATATGTGTGCTTCTTTGGTTTACAATGGGAGATGCTAGGCTAATGTTGCTAACACACACTGGATTTGGACTGTCACTGATCTCATTCTCATAATTACACACCTAAAACCTAAAAACACTTGTTTCTCAAAACACATACACATACTACTATACACACTATATCTGTGTGCTTCTTTGGTTCACAGCGAGAGATGCTAGGCTAACATCCAAACAGCTGATGTGTGCTTCTTTGGTTTAAACTGAGAGATGTTAGGCTAATGTTGCTAACAAACATTGGATTTGGACTGTCATCGATCTCATCTTCATAAAAACACACCAGAAAAATCTGTCTGTCAACCTGTCCCTCAAAACACATCCACACAAGACATCTGATGTGTGCTTCTTTAGTTTACAATGGAAAAAGCTAGGCTAATAATGCTAGCAAACATTAGATTTGGACTGTAATTGATCTAATCTTCGTAAAAACACACATCTGTCAACCTATCCCTCAAAAAACAACCATA